>NC_137773.1:38342623-38942623 GCF_963455305.1 Plecotus auritus
CCTGCAAGGAAGGGCAGTTGCGGGTGATCAAACCTGCAGGGGAGGGCAGTTAGGGGTGACCAGGCTGGCAGAGGAGGGAAGTTGGGGGCGACCAGGCCTGCAGGGAAGGGCAGTTGGGGGGGACCCAGGCCTGCAGGGGAGAGCAGTTGGGGGGGACCAGGCCTGCAGGGGAGGGCAGTTAGCGGTGACCAGGCCTGCAGGGGAGGGCAGTTAGGGGTGACCAGGCCTGTAGGGGAGGGCAGTTAGGGGCAAACAGGCTGGCAGGGGAGCAGTTGGGAGCCAGCAGTCCTGGATTGTGAGAGGGATGTCCGACTGCCCGTTTAGGCCTGATCCCAGTAGGACATCCCTCAAGGGGTCCCAGATTGCAGAGTTTGCAGGCTGGGCTGAGGGATACCCCCGCCCCTGTGCATGAATTTCGTGCAGCGGGCCTCTAGTTAATAAGATAAGAATACAAGTCATAGCCTGGGAAAATGTTTGCAAAACCTTTATCTCTTGAAGAACTTGTACCTAGAATATGTAAACAACTCCTACCACTCATTAATAAAATGAAAACCAACTTCTCAAAATGGGCAAAAGATTTGAATAGACCCTTCATTAAAAAATATATACGTTATCAATAAGCACTGGAAAAGTTACTCAGTGTCAGAAAACAAGTTAAAACCACAGTGGTCACTATCTCCTCCAAACTCTATTCTTGCTTCAATCCACTCCAATCAGGATTCCAGCCCTCCACCCACTGAAAATGCTCTTGTTAGGATGATCAGTGTTTCCAAAGTGCTTAACTGCTCTGTGCCCATGCTTCTCCTTTCCCCAGAATTCCAAGGAGTTATTCATTCCTCCAAACCTGAAACATTTTCTTCTCTTTGTTCTTCTTTTTATAACACTTTCTTCACTGAAATGAGAAATCCTATATCCAACCTCCACTTAGATGTCTCCTAGGCAGCTCACACTGACATGGTCCTGATTCTCTGCTCCCTACCAACTTTACTATCTCTGTTGATAAGCTAACTCTCTACCCAGTTGCTCAGACAGAAAAACAAAAATAACCCTTGATTTTTTTCCCTTTTTATTATTTTTTAAGTCATTACCCATGATGAACTACCAAGTCATCAGCAAATTCAATAGGTTTAGCCTTCCAAAAGAGAAAAAGAAAATACCATATTGAGTCTGATTAGCTTTATTTAACAGCATCTCGGTTCTCTTCACAATTTTCTTTGCTGGGCTATTAAATTATCTTTCAAACTGTCTTTTTGCTGCCCCCTTTTGCTCCCCTAGAGTCCAATCTCCAAGTAACAATGGGGAGAGGTCATTAAAACCTGAATTTTTTCGTCATTCTTTTCCTGCCTCCTACCAATGGCTGCACTGCTTTTAGAATAAAGTCCAAGCTCCTTAATATAACTTGCAGTGTTAAAACAATTTGGTTCCTGAATATTCCTATTCTTCCTTAAATTCCATTCTCGCTCTAATACTCTCCTCCTCAACTTACTAGTTAGTGGCTTACCTGTTCTTCTCCCTCTCTGAAATTCTCTAACCATACCTTCTGATGTATGGCTGCTTCCTTCTAGCATTTTAGGTTTCAGCTTTCCTAATCAACCAATCTAGAGGTTCTCCTCTTTACCACAGATTCAAATTTATTCTTTTAAAATATATTTTTATTGATTTCAGAGAGGAAGGGAGAGGTAGAGAGAGATAGAAACATCAATGTTGAGAGAGAATCATTCATTGGCTGCTTCCTGCACATCCCCAATGGGGATCGAGCCTACAACCAGGGCATGTGCCCTGACCAGGAATCGAACTGTGACCCCCTAGTTCATAGATCAATGCTCAACCACTGAGCCACACCGGTTGGGCTCAAATTTATTTTCTTAAGGTCTGGGTTAATCATTTAATTGTTTACTTTTTATTGTTTATCCCTCTACACCTGAATGCATGTGAATATAAGTAAAATAAGAACAAGGATTTTGCTATCTTTATTCACCAGTGTATCCCCAGTACCAAAAATCCGTGTTCAGTAAATGGTAACTAAATTATTACATGAAAATCATCTTTGAAACAGTTGTTCCAATATAAGATTTTCTTTATTCAGTTACTTCTCTGCAACGTGGTATGAACAAAGATGTAAATGGAGAATAAATATTGTAGAGCAAAAAAATAAATTAAAACCTGACCATGTGAAATTAAATTAGCTCAGATTTTAACATAGGGAAAATGGAAATAAAAGATAATGACATTTTAGTTTATTTGGGAGGACTTAAAGTAGAAATGTAATTTCACCTCTAATAGTTTCTGTCATATGCTCTGGTGTTTTGTCTAATTAGCTGTGTTAACAGGAAACTAAATTTTGAATACTTACTGTATAAATTGGTACTGAAGGGGATAAATTAAGTTTGGGCAGCAATTCAAGCTGCTGAAGAAAAGCAATTTGTAAGCACATTATTTAGGCTCTCAAATTTAGAATACAATGAATCTCAGTCCATGCTCAGGAACATCCTACAGAAAGGGTACTTTTGAGAAAAAAACACCTTCCTTTCTATTTAGCTGCAAGTTTTGCAAATGAAAAAAGTGTCTGTATTTTGTAATATTTATTGGGAGGTATAATATTTCATAAGGAAGTCTGCTCATTCAGGTAGGCTAAGTAATCATGGAAGTATGGGTTATTCTACTGGTTTAAAACGAATCAGATGTACTTACTGATATGTAATGATTGAGAAGATATTTTCCTTCCCATTGAAATCTCTGAATATCTTTTAATAAAAATTATTTAGTTGCTTATAATATTAGGTTAAGCTTTATAGGTAGGTCTTGAGAGGTTATGAATACTTGGAAAGTAGCTAATTGTTCACTATCCAAATGGAAATATTGTCATGTCTATTGTTATATCTATAGCCTGAAAGAAAAGATACCTGTTTCTATTTAGCTTTAATTATCTTGCCATCTCATTGTTAGCACCTGGGATCCCATGTTCGTTGATCTGAGGAAGGTCATATCACATTGTTTTTTGATATCTCACCTAGAATATGAGTTGAAAACAGAAAAAAAACCTAATAAAATAATATGGGGCATTTGACAGATTTGAAGAAACTTATAAAGATTAAATAACCATTTGTCATGAGAATTAAAGAGATCATTTAAGATATACCAACAGCTGAAAAAGAGTAACAAAAACAGCATGATGGATCTTGTTTCTGTTTTATCATTCTGCTTAACTGGGGCGGGGGAGGGAAGTGGGGGAGAGAAAAACTTCTACTTTTCTTACTTTTTCTTGCCCAAATACTTGGCATAATTATCAGTGGCTTGATCAATTCTCACCATTTTAAACTAAACTATTTTTCATTTATTTGCTTTTAATTTGATTTTCTTTATTGAGGATTACTTTTTGGTGTTAATTTTCTGCGCTCTTAACTGAGTGGTCAGTCCAGATTTCTATCACATAGGCGCAGTATTTCTGCTGTGGAACAGCCTATCAGCGCTGGGTGGCTGCCTCTCCTGGTTTACCTGGGACTGAGTGATTTTCCAGGACACTGAACCTAAATGCTAAATATTGGAAGGTCTGGGACAGTTGCTCCCCTTAGTACTGAGAAAGAGAAAGCATATGTGTAGGTCACTGAAAACATGAAATCAAACAGAAGTTAAGGTGCCCTTAAAAGTTTGTGTCTGTTTATCTGTACTTTCACCTGTCAGCCTATTTCTGATATAAAAATTCCATCTAAATTTTAGGATATTTCTAAGTGAAATTGTGAAGATTTAAAGTTTTGCCAACCTAAAAGCAATGAGCAATACCAAGAATGAAATGTTCTAAAACTGACAGAACTGAACTGGTAGTCACAGTGCTCTATGCAATACAAATTAGTTGGAAATCTTACTCTCATGATTTTCAGACTGTTTCAAAGTCTTAGTGAATTCAGCCCAAACTATTTTTATAGTCAGCATTCTTCTACTTGCCATCCTCTCCATATACTTTATTGCATTTACAATTTACTAGATATTTTATTAGCTCTCAAGAATGGGTTCACATTGCCTGAGACTGAGGAAATCATTCCCTCTCCAGATTCCTTGACACGACACTTTCCCATTTTCCTTTGAATCTTTGAATATATCCCTCTAAAACTCCTTCTCAAGACACTTCAATGTTGGGATTTCCCAACCCTCTATCCCAGGGGTGGGCAAACTTTTTGACTCGAGGGCCACAATGGGTTCTTAAACTGGACCAGAGGGCCGGAACAAAAGCATGGATGGAGTGTTTGTGTGAACTAATATAAATTCAAAGTAAACATCATTACATAAAAGGGTACGGTCTTTTTTTTTTATTTCAATAGTTTTATTCATTTCAAACATTTTAACAAGAAGAATGTAAACACTAATTATTATAATTTGAAACTTCAAAAAATGGAGGAATCATAGCACAATAACATACCTTATATTGAAGATGGCAAAGGCAAAATAAAATTGCCTAACAAAGGAAAGGTACAAAAGCCCTTCAAATTAAACTTAAATATAATAAAATAATTTAAAACTAAAACAAATAGAAAAGAACAAAATGTGTAAACAGTAAATTAAACATTTTCTTTAGTGCAACTTCCAAATTATGCCCGGGACGTAGATGTAGATGGCAATGTAGACTGGGTTGAAAGGTTTTTGGTCTTTAAAACATCAACTTCAGTGGGAACAGTGTTGTTGGTCTCCTTTTTAGCTAATGCTCTGATACTGTGCTCTCCAGGGGCGTGTCTCCCTACATCACCACGATAACGTGTCTATGCATTCCCAGGGTGATGTCGGGGGACGCATCTGCGGGCATTACAAGGAGCCTCTGGAAGATTGAGAGGTTGTTCCTTCTACTGAATGGGCGGATAGAAATCCGCCCACTCAGAAGAAGGAGCTGCGGCTGTGTTTCCCCACGTTGCCATGTTAACACTGCTGCTGGTGAAGGAGCAGAGGGGAGAGCAAGAGAACCCTCTGCTCTTTCGGCTCCGCGGGCCGGATAGAACAGCCGAACGGGCCGGATCCGGCCCACGGGCCGTAGTTTGCCCATGGCTGCTCTATCCTTTTCCTTTTCCTTCCTTTTCTTTCCCTACACTACCTTTCCTTTCCCTTCTCTACACCTTCTTTGCTCATCTTTTTTTTCTTCTTAGAAAAGGTGATCTTAGATCATACTTAGGAGGCAACTCAATCCAGATGTCTTTTCTTAGCCTCTCTCTCTCTCTCTCTTTCTCTCTCTCTCTCTCTCTCTCTCTCTCTCTCTCTCTCTCTCTCTCTCTCACACACACACACACACACACACACACACACACACACACACACACACACTTGCTACTGGCTCTATGCAACCAACCTCATTCGTTCTTCAATATCAGTATGTCAAAATCCACATTCAGCATTAACGAACAACCCTTGCTACAAAGGTTCTTTTTTCCTGACTTGCCATTTCAGAGCATGGCACCATCTTTTCCCAAAGCCAAAAAATGAGACTTATCCTTTCTCTCATACCTATCTAGTCTACAATTCTGATCAATTTTAAACTTTTTAAGCTTTATATGTCTTTCCATCAGTTTGCACAGACTATCATCTTCGCTCACCTAGATTACTGCAATTAGGGGCAATTTGTCTTCCTGTTGATGAATGGCCTTGTCCTTTCTTCAATAAATTCTACACACTACAGCCATTGCTTTCTAAACAATGAATCTTATGTCATTCCCAAACTAGAAATCCTCCAAGGTTGAAGTACAGATTCCTTAGCAGAAATTACCCAGACTTTCATGATCTGTCACCTATTTACCTGTCGAGTCCTTTTTCTGAATCCACATCAACTCCCTCACCACCCTTCCCAGTCTTCAGATGTCTGGTCTGACCAGAGTAAGCTGCTTCTAGTTCCTTGGAAGATATTTGGGTGTGCCATATCTCTTCCAGGAGTACCTTCCCTACCTGGGTAATACTGTTCATCCTTCAAGGTTCATCTCATGCATCACATTCCCAAGGAGGTGTATTAATTTTCTATTATGTAATAAAGAAACTGTGCATGCCTCCTACATAAACATTTGTCTCAGTTTACTATTTTTGTTAACTCATTTGTCTTCCTCAATAAACTAGAAACTCCTTGCGAACACAGACATGAATTATTTATTTTTGTGCTTTCAGCTTCTAGCACTGGAAGTAGTGCATACTAGGTGTTTGGAAAAAGTTAAATCAATATCTGGAATGTGAACCACAAAAGCAAAGACTCAACATGACTTTTTAAGATGACTAATACAGACTTGCACCATTCTATGAAATCCTAAGGATAATCCTGCTTTTTCTCTTATTCTACCAAGAATCAAGACAATATTCTTAGTCTCCAGATTTAAAATGGTAAACTTGGCATAATACAACTTGTCTTGTAAGACAGTTATAAAAATTAGAAACAATGCATGTCAGATAACACATAGTAAATGTTGAATTCATTATTATAATTGTGGTAGCAGCAATGGCAGTTTAGTGTCCCAACAGCAATAGCAGCAGCTGTGATTCTACCACAAAACTGAATTCTTCTGCTTTTTGAATAGAATCTGTGGGAGAGAATAAGAAATATGAAACTCCTTGAGTGCAGGTGAGACCATATTAAAAAACTTGTATTATAACAAGAGCACCAAGCTGTAGGTATATCATAATAAAAGATCTGGATTCATATTTAGATTTTTTTCATGTCCAAAATGATTATAGTCTTGTATTGTCATTCTCAAAGTAGAGCACACGTACTGCCAGGACTATATAGACAAGTGTAAAGAGAATGGGAATCCATAGGATTGATTTGTTATTGATCCTTGGAATGCCAATTTTCCCTGAAGACTAAATTAAAAATATCTTATGGGTAATCATACCATTATATTACTGTCCAGGAGAATGTCAAATGTGAATGAATGGTTATGATATTCAGATTAACTTTATGTTTACCTAGGTTTTTTCAAGCTAAGCTCATCAATCCTCTTCTTTCTAAACCTTGGCCTACGTGTTTACACTCTGCTTATAATAGTGATAATTCCTTTAAGTGATTGCAAGCAAGGCTTATTTTACTTTAGTATTCAACATGTTCTATTCATAAATTTAAAAAAAGCCAAATAGCATGAAAATAGAAATGAAAGGATATGAGACATCAGAGGGAAAAGTTGCTACTCTCAGATAGTTCACTGGAGAATTGCTGATGAATAGCATTTGAATTTGATCTTGAAGGATGAGAAGAGTATCCTTGAGAAGCAGACACCAAAATGGGACTATTCATGCTAGCGATTTACTGGGGTAAAGAAGAAAAATAAAGAGTGAAGATGCAAAATCATACTACATGAGTGTCTCAGTACCTTTTCATAGGAGAGAGGAAGAGCTCCAGACAACAGCATAGTTCTGAGAAAGTCTCAGGCAGTATGGTTGTTCTCAAACTAAAGTTGCCTATTTGAGAAATACTGTATAGGGCAGGAATGGGCTAGTACTTATAACCTGCTGTGCTCAGTCACTGGCCAGGATAGCCCAGTGGAAGTGTGGCCTCAGCATCCCCAGGGCTGGCTGCTACAAGCGAGGGGTTAACTCTGCCCCTTGTAGCAGGTTGTCTTAAAGAGATATAAATAGCACACCTCTATGGCTACCATAGGAAATACAGGTGATCAGGTGCAGGGAAAGATATCTATGACAAATGGCAAGATCAGATTGTGTGGAATATAGTGTACATGACAGATAGTGATGGTAATAAATTTGAAAAAATAGCCTGGACCTAAAATTGAAATATCTTAACTCATAAAATGGAGAGTTTAGATTTAATAATCTTTCATAATAGTGATTCATTATAAGTTTATTTATTTTTTAACAGAAGGGTAATGCTGTCAGATTGTCTTGTAGAAGAATATTGAAGAAATTTACATCATTGATCTTATGTAGGAGGGAGATTTTAGGTAACAGTTTTGGTTTATGTGTAGAGCACAGGGCCCAGAGAGAAGACTTAAATTACCCAGTAAAGTAAGAATTGAAGTTGTGAAGCTGAATGACATTGCTTAGAGAGAGCAACAGAGAAGAAAGTTACCAAGAAAATATCCTTTAAGTATATGTGTTTAATTATGAGAAATCACAATTACTGCATCGAGGGATCTTATTTCTTACCCTATTTCCAAAAACTGTATATTGAATTTTTAAAATAAACACAGCTTTCCACCTCTAATACTAGTATATAAAGTTAAATTTTCATTTAGAATTTTTCCTCAAATGAGACATATGAGGAAAATGATATTTTAGCACAAATCATTATAAATTAAATAAAATCATTAAATAACAAACGAACAAATACATTTATTTCTATTTCATTCCTGCTCTTAAGATAATAATGGCACAAATAAATCCAAATAAACAGATGGTCCAGTGCAGCTTTATAATTGAATTCACAATCCTATATAATAAAGAGGGAATATGCTAATTGACCATCACACCCTCACAAGATGGCGACACACACAGCTGCAAGATGGCAGTGCCCAGTCCCCTCAGCCCCACCTGCCGCCTGAGTCCCCCAGTCCCCTTAGCCCCGCTAGCAGTGAATTTTCATGTGACCATTACTTTTTAAAAAAATCCTTACCCAAGGATATGATTATTTCTTTTAGATCACCTGTTCTCGGGGAGCAGGTCTAAGCCAGCAGGTGGGCATCCCCCAAGGGTTCCATACTGTGAGAAGGTGCAGGCTGGGCATCCCCCAAGGGTCCCATACTGTGAGAAGGTGCAGGCTGGGCTGAGGGACCCCCCATGTGCATGAATTTTCATGCACCGGGCCTCTAGTATATGCATAACGATGCATATCTATATGGTGCCTTTAATAAAAGAACTCTTTATCAATTAATACTATTCAAGTGCATATCAGGTATGTAGAATGTAAAATATTTTAGTAAGAAAATAATATCTTATTCATTGGTTCTGATTTTCCTCAGCACTTACCTATGCCACACACGTTTATAAATTTAACACATGCTGCTTTCTCCCCCACCTCATCCCTGTCCCTCTGTGTTTGTTTCAATTCTTCCTCCTCTTTTTACTGTTCTTCGTGTTTTCCTTTGCTTGTTCCTTCCATTCCCATCCTGTTCTTACAGTCTCTGAGCAATCCAGACCCACAGAACTATAGTTTTATTCATCAAGAAAGCCCTAATTGAGGCACCCTTTTTTAGATAAATTCATTCAGTTTGGGAGGCTTACTCTTGCCTAATAAATATAAAATTTCTTTGCAGATCTTGGCCAAAATTATGAAATATGACAGGCAAAACAAACACTCAGAAGACCTGAGGCTTACAATGAGGTCAGTAAACTTGAGAAGCTGACGATGAGCGACAAATTGGCCAAACTCCAGACCAAACAGTGGGGGTGTAAGGTAAATAACTTCCATCTGCTTGTGGAATGCAGGTCTCACCAACTGAAAGGGGTATTGAGGCATGTTGTGAAGCTACAGCAACCATATTTATTGCTATAGGGTTGAGCCACTTTGAAAAATCTATTTTACTTCTTAGAAAATCAAATCTAACACCTTTACCTGCAGAGAGGAAGGGTTACAGGAATAAAGTGGATTTTTTTCTTTGAATAATGCGGGCCTGATACTTAATTCCCTGGTTGGCTTGAGATGGGCAGTAAAAACCCATTCACTATGCATAGACTGTTGGTGATAGCTGTGAAATGTGATTGCATTAATATTGGAAGTATTACTATGCTTTGAGATGATTGCTAAAATTGTTTTAAAAGTCTTCATGCTTAACAAAAATGCTCTTTATGTTTTCTGATGTGGAGTTTGTTACCACTGTTATTACTGTTTTGTTAGAGATTTTGCTTTCATTGCATTAGCAGTTAATACAAAGGAAGGTTTCAGAAACTTTTAAGTGTTGGTAAACCTCTTAATTGTTTGACTATTTTTTATTGTCTACAAAAACAAGTAATATGGTAATATAGTATTGTAGCAAACTCAAGACAGGCTGGCTGGGCTTGACTCCTCCTTCAAGTGATTTGCTAAATGATCTTTTTATAAATTCTTCATTTATAAAATATGAACCATAATGATAGTAATGATATATACAGACATACATACCAAATAGTGCTCTTGTGAGGGCTTAGTGAGTTAATAAGTATAATCTTAGAACAATGCTTGGCACAATATGAATATTTAAAATGTTAATTTTTAGTTTCTTGTATAAATTTCTCTAGATAAAAATGATTATCATGTTCTCCAGACAGATTTAGTATTTTTTTAAAAAAATATATTTTATTGATTTTTTACAGAGAGGAAGGAAGAGGGATAGAGAGTTAGAAACATCGATGAGAGAGAAACATCGATCAGCTGCCTCCTACACACCTCTTACTGGGGATGTACCTGCAACCAAGGTACATGCCCTTTACCGGAATCGAACCTGGGACCTTTCAATCCGCAGGCTGACGCTCTATCCACTGAGCCAAACCGGTTAGGGCTAGACAGATTTAGTATTAATGGCTATATCAAAGGATTAAGGTTTGAAAAACTTGGCTTCTGCAATGAAACTCATAGACACAGACAATAGCATGGTGGTTACCAGAGAGAAGGGGGTGGGGGAATAGTGAAGAGTAAAAGGGGCCAGCTATATGGTGACAGAAGATGATGTGACTTTGGGTGGTGGGCACACAATGCAATATACAGACAATGTATCAAAGAAATGTACACCTGAAACCTATATGACCCTACGAACCAATGTTACCCTAATAAATTTAATTTTAAAAAAGAAAGATAATATAGCCATAGTTTCTATTTCTACAAATCTCATTAAAGCTGCAGAAGTGGCATGCCTTCAAAACAGTCCTACTTTCTAGGGAGTTTATGGCTCTGGGTGGATATTGACAATACTTTCATTTTCTGTAGCATAGGGGTTGATTCTTTGTAGAAAGCCTCAACACTTTTACTGTGTAACCAACTTGACTGAATTGACTTACTGTTTTAGTCAAACAACTTGTCAATTGGTAAAAGTTGCAGCAAGCCAGTTATGTACACAGCTGAGACCTCAGATGTTCACAGATGTCACCTCATCCTTTGTTTCTTATGGCTTATGCATATAAACCTTGTGCCTATCAATGTAAATAGGCAGTGCATATTTGGTAATGTAGCTGAGGAAATGAGATTGGCATGAGACTAAGGAGAGGAAATCAAAAGAACAAAGGGATATCTATAATAATAAAAGGGTAATATTCTAATTAGACCGGACGTCATTCTAGACGGGGCCAAAGGGAAGCCCGCGTCCTGGGTGGCAGAGGGAAGCCAGTGCTGGCAGCTGGGGGAAGGCCTACTCTGCATGAATTTCATGCATCGGGCCTCTAGTAGGATTTATATTATTCTTATTTAAGTTTTAAAATAACTCTCAAATGTGACACTGACAATCTATTTTAGCTATTATGTGACAGTAGTTTGTTGATTTGGAAATCTTTAGGGTCTAACAATAGAAATTTTATTCCAAAATAACATCGTATTAGTGCAGAGTGTGTATGTGCTGTACACATGCAGTTGTATGTGTGGTGAGGTGTCTTATAAACAATGGAAAAACCCTGGCTTACCAGACAGAAGGAAGGTTAGGAGCTCTGTAGTTGGTTATCTAACTTAGGTAGTGTTAATAATGAATGCAGGTATGTAACCCTTATTTCATGAGCATGAGTATGCAAGAAAGGTCATAGTCGTTTTTATTTTTTAACATTCCTTTAAGTCTGATCTGACTAATATTTTCCCAGGCTGAAAGACAATTTTATCAGCCATTTTAAAGACTCCTGACCATGCCCTTGCCCAAGGGTTTGTAAAGATCTGAGAAGTCATTCCTATCTCTGGTCTTTACTTGTTCAAGCCTACATATTCTTTAAAGTCCAGTAGCTCCTGAAATTCTAGTCATTGCTTGGGTTTGATTAGATCAATCATCAGAGAAGATGCTGGAAAGGTCATTAAAACCTACTATTGGAGCCCTAGCCAGTTTGACTCAGTGGATAGAGCATCGGCCCATGGGGCCCATGCGGGAGGCAACCACTTGATGTGTCTCTCTCACATCGATGTTTCATTCTCTCTGTCTCTTCTTCTCCTTTCCACTCTCTCTAAAAATCAATGGAAAAATATCCTTATGTGAGGATTAAATAAACAAACAAACAAACAGACAAACCTATCATTGGAAAAGGCATGAAGATCATATTGTTTCACCATTTTCAAATTTAAAGGAACAGATAATTCCAGTGTTATTTAATTTAATCTACATCATAGAGCATGATAGAAAATTCCCTAATTACTTTATAAGGTTAGCATTAAATAACACGAAATGCAATAAAGATAGTTTAAAAAATCTATAGGCCAAAAGTCACATATGAAATAGATTAGAAATTTAAGTAAAAAGGATTCAGGCCGAAACCGGTTTGGCTCAGTGGATAGAGCGTCAGCCTGTGGACTGAAGGGTCCCGGGTTCGATTCCGGTCAAGGGCACGTACCTTGGTTGCAGGCACATCCCCAGTGGGAGGTGTGCAGGAGGCAGCTGATCGATGTTTCTCTCTCATTGATGTTTCTAACTCTCTATCCCTCTCCTTCCTCTCTGTAAAAAATCAATAAAATATATATTAAAAAAAAAAAAAGGATTCAGCAATATATGAAAAGAAAAATAATCTTTGAGCTATCGGCATTTACTCCAGGAATGCAAGAATAGTTTAAATATCAGTGTTACAGGATTTATGGATTGGAACATGCGGTGTTCCCTGGGCTGGATGGCTTCCCTGGATTCTTTGTCCATTGGAGTTGAAGAATGAAACCACAGATGCAAGATGGTATAGCAAAGGTGGAAATTTATTGAAGAACAAGCACAGACTCCCACATGGGGAGGGGGAAAGAATCTCACAGCACAGACTCCCACGTGGGGAGGGGGAAAGGGTCCCACCAAGTTCCTCTTTCCATGGTTTATAAAGTCTGCAAGTCCCTGTGTCCTGATATCCCCTCAGACTGGTCAATATTCCCTTTTATTTGGTCACTATCGCAACACCTGAGCTCAAAGATCAAACCTCAAATGGGACATGTGAGGCCCTCCTCCCTCATTGTTCTCCTATTCCCTCTGGGCTTTCTTCTTTTTTAGTTTGTAAATATAGACCTTTTGCTTCTCCCATTTTCCTTATGGAAATGTAACTGCTGCCTCTCCCAACTTCCTTGTCTTATGGAAATGTAACTTCTGCTGGCTCCCTGCTCCCTTGTCTTATGGAAATGTACCCTTCTGCAACTCTGTAGCCCTGTGTTTTTTCCATGGACCCCCCTTAATTTTAAAAATTCCCTAAATCTGCCTATTTCACCGCTAAAAATTCCTATTTCCAGGAATATGTTATAATAATGAACTTCATTAACAAAATGACTGAGAAAATAAAATTCAATCACTAAATGCTTTAAGGCATTTAATATATTCAGCAACTATTTGTAAAAAAACTACCCAAGGAACAGAAAAAGAGTATAAAATTTGTGTATGAATACTATTATTTTTAAATTGGAAAACAGCAATTTAAATTTTAAATGATGAATTGCCAAAATATTTTAATAAAAAGCAAAAACAAGAAATACAGACATGCCCATTACATTTCAACATTGAATTGCAGGTTCAAGTGAATTCTGTAAGACAAAGAGGAATAAGAGGAACAGTATACATAGAGGAAAAGGAGAGTTAAAAGATTTCTTTTTACTATGATATACTTTTCTGACTAGAAAAACCAAGAGACTTCAGAAATACAAGCTAGAATTAACAATATATTTTAATAATACAGCTGGGTAAAAGGTAAATGTAAAAAGATTAATACTTTCTCTATATAAGCAATATTTTTTGAAACATGGTAATGAGAAAAATTAATAAGAATGATTTAGAATATAGAGAATTATAAAAATTATATTAAATGTTATTATATTATTAAATTAGGCACCAGAACCATCTGAAGAAACATACATTTTTAAACAAATAAAACAAGATTTAGACAGAGACTCTTTCATATTGTTAGATAGGAAGACTTATCACATAAGTACTAATTCTCTTCAGATATCAGTAAAGAATGTTGATGTAATCTCAAATAAAGTTCCTATAGGATATTTTGGAGGGAGCAGGATCAAATAAATATTTTTTATGTTTGTATGGAAGAATAAGGAAAATATAGGAAAAATAGCTATTTTCTTAGCAGGATTACTTTATAAGTAAATGTAAGAATATAGTATATTTCCTCCGCCTACTTTCACAGCTATTACCTTAGTGCCAGTTCTCAGTAGAACTCAATTATTTTAATAGCACTTAACAGTTTTCCTCATGTGAGCATCTAGTTAACTACTCAATACTTTGTCCTTCCCTTTTTATAGCAATTGAGCCCCTACATTCTTTAGTGTAGCAGTGATAATAGCTTTTGTTTCATGTTGGAGTAGCCCAGTGGTCGGCAAACCGCGGCTCGCTAGCCACATGCGGCTCTTTGGCCCCTTGAGTGTGGCTCTTCCACAAAATACCACGTGTGGGCACGCATGTACAATGCGATTGAAGGAGTACCCTAATTAAGTTAATAACAATGTACCTACCTATATAGTTTAAGTTTAAAAAATCTGGCTCTCAAAAGAAATTTCAATCGTTGTACTGTTGATATTTGGCTCTGTTGACTGAGTTTGCCGACCACTGAACTCGCCAATAAAATGAAACAGAATGTCAGGTGGGGTCCCTGGAAAGGTCTTTAAAAGGAGTTGGCTCTGCTGGGTCAATCTCCCCACCCCTTTTCCCTTTATTTTTGATGTCTGGGATGTAGATGCAATATGACTGGATGTTCAGTTTTCATCTTGAAGTGAAGTGGAGGATTTCAGCCATTCACTAAAAGAATGACAAACAGAACGATACCAGATCCCTGACAATAGTGGAGCCATCATGCCAGCTCATGTCTGCCTGTCTTTATACTTAGCCACTCCATTTTGTGTTTTCTGTTAAGCGCAGCCAAACTTAATTTAGCTGATATAGTGCATCTTTACCTCATCTCCATCCTTGGAGGAGCCTTTTAATTGTACATGTAATTGTGCCCATCTTCTGCTTAAAATATTTAATTGAATCCTTACTGCTTAGAGGATAAAATTGAAACGCCTAGGTTGCCATTTACTATCTTCTATTACATGGCCCTTTGTTAAGTCTTCATTTTCATCTCTTCCCTTCAGACCCTTTTTCAGTTTATAAAATTACATGAAGACTTCTGAAAAGTTGTATGTGATCTTCCAAGTTCCATTATGAAACCCTTTCTTGGTTATTTTAGGACTCCGCGAGTTCCTTTATTGATAGCTTTTATTTCAAATTTTTCTGTTTATTATTTACCTCAATTCCAACCAGACTGTCAATGCTTTACTTGAATACAGATGCAACGTCTTTCTTTTTTATATCCCCAGGTCCTTGTAAATAAATGGAAGATATCAGACATTCCATAAATATGTGTTGCTGTTTATGATTTATGTTGACTAAATTTCCAAGCAAACACTTTCTGTCTGTAGTTTCCTTTACTCTGTCCCTCAATATCTCCTCTGGCAGAGCCAGGAAATCCTTCTCTCTGTGAGAATGCCTAGTTCTGTAAACATTGAGCACATAGAATGTGCCATATATGGTGCTGAGCACTATACATGCATTTTCTTATACAGCTTGACGACAACACAGTGAGATACATTATATCATTATCCTCTTCATTTTGCATTTGGGAATCTTAAGAGTTATACAGAAAACAAATGAGTTGCCCAGATTACACAGACAATGAGTTGTGAACCTGAGGTTTGATCCCAGGCAGTGAGATTCAAGGGCTCCACATATTGCACTCCTCCATGGTGTAGTTGCTAATCTAGGCCCAGGTTCTAATTGCACCTCTGATGCTTATTATCTATGTGACCTCAGGGAAACCACTTTAATTCAATTAATCAATTTCTTCATTTGTCAAATGGAGATAATAATTACCCACTTCATTGATATGTTGTGAGAAATAAATTAATTGGTGTTCAGAATATTCTAAGTCATTTCTTCTTAGAATATGAGGTCTCTTAGCTTGTTTATACTTTATGGCATTGATTTTGGGGAATTAAGATAGATGTAACATGTTTTCTTAAATGATAATATTAGTGTCTTAGTGTCATTCAATTTTTAGTTTTGGATGATTGTGAAGCACAAACACTCTTAATGTCTTTGCTTCAATAGTAGGACTGTGGAGTTAACCACAGTGAAACAGCATCTGCTCCAGCCCTTATAGGATGAACCAAATCCTCTCATAATTAAATGGCCAGTTAATTATGCATGTTCCATGAAATGATAGAAATGCTCAGACCTCCAAGGACTTCACGTTAGTTGATTCTGACTGATTGAACACACACTTCTTATTTTGTTAATCAAAAGATTTTTTTTTGCTTCACCTGAAAATTTTACTTCTGCATAAACCCTTTGAAAAAAATTCACAACATTTGAGAAAAATATTTAGCTTCTTTCAAATCAAGATACCATGCAGAAGGAAAGTGCAACATCCAGGACTAACTTAAAAAATATTTCCTAGAAATAATGCACACATTCAAGAATGACAGAATTTTCAATGTATAAGGTTATGAACAAAATTAAGAATTAAGCTATGCACAAATGAAAACACATCAATACAAAGTCTTTTGGGGAAATGTCGGAGCATTTGTTTAAAAAATATTACTAAAATGAACAGGATATAATCAGGTTGCAATCCAGCAACTTTCAAACTAGTGTTAAATGATAATATTCAAGTGTTCTACAGGAAAGGTACAAGAAATTTGTGGTTACAGTTCCAAAGTGGGACCATTGTTTAGGAATATAACTTGGCAATTGCATAAGGTAATTCATGACAATTACCACTTTTCAACTCTAAGAATTCCCAGCTGCATGCAGTCTTTTCTAGATTCTCTGTAAGAAGTTGAGTGACTGGACGTCAAAACCCATAAACACAGCTCTGTATCCATGCAGTCCCTTCCTTTTGTAATTATGGCATCATTTCTTTAATAGAGGAACCAAGAAATAACATTTAGCATCTTCAAAAAAAGAAGGACTTGTTGAAATTCTGAACACAGCATATGTTTTTTTTCTTACCTGCAGAGCCCAATAACTAAACTGATAGCTTTAGAAAATAGCTACCTTTATTGCCATAATTCCAGACAATGTACTAAGGGTCTTCTGCCACACAGGACTTTAAGAACTACCCTATGACCCACGTTTGTTTTGTCTGGGAAAAATGGCATCTTCTGGCTATTTCTTTTTACAACCCCTCTCATCAGCAATGCCTTCTTTACCCTTCGAAAGGGTCTAGCATCTGAGAACTGGCTATGCATCAGCCATGCATGCATTCACTAATGGTCTTTTGGAGAATTTTGCTTCTTTCCATCAATTAAAACTCTGAAGGATCTGATTTTACTTGTCCTTCAGCTAAATAATTGTTTCTAATAGGTTATTTCCAACAAGCCCATATAATTTTAAGCTAATTACATTTTCTCTTGTTTAGTTATGTCCAGCATGTCAGTAAGGATCATTTTTTAGAATAAGGATGGAGAATCAGGGTTTGTGCTCCCTTTTATACTGTCCCTAAGGATGGCTCTAACATTCTTTAAATTCTTGAGATATAAATTTGTTTATTTATCAGAGTGGCAGTATTTGGACCCTTTTCTTTCTTCTCTTGTTATTTGTCCTAATATAATAAATACCACATATTTAGTTTGTTTCCAGTATTTGCTACTCATGTCCCATGGTTGATTTATAACTTAAAAACAATCCTTTTTTCTTTTCTTTCCCATTTAGAGTTAGACTAAATTTTATATGAAGGTGGTATTTCATACATTTGCCAGGTTTATAGCATTAAATTATAACCCAACTTCTTTAGAGAGTGAATGTTGCTCAGTCTTTCACAGAAAGATTGTCTGTCATATGTCCTTCACTATTATTCATCTATTTTCCTATATAGACTGCTGAGTTAGGTGAATTGAGAGTACAATGAAATGTAACCATACTACAGACAAATATATTCAATAAATGGCTATATAAAGTAATTTTTTGATGAAAGGAAAGTTCTAACAAGTCTTATTTGTATTAAGACAATTGCTAACTTTTTCAAAGTGGAAGAGTTCAAACATGCTGAAAAATAGTTATATAAGCAATATATGATTTATTAATTCAATAGGTATTATTGAGCATCTATTTTGTGTGTGATTGTTCAAGGTACTGAACATGGCTGTGAGCAAGATGGAAAAATGGAATATATATTCTTATGGGATAAACATTCAAGACACAAAAATATATAAGTAAATATATTTATAAAATGTTAGGTTAAAAGTGATAATGAAGCAAATATAAAGCATGATAAGTGTACAGAATACAGAAAGTCATATATGGCAATCAGAGAATGCATCATTGAAGAGTGACAGTTAAGAAGGATCTAAATGAAACAAAAGATCTTAAGGCAAGAGCATTTGTGACTCTTGGGAAACAGCTGCGGAGCTGTTTGGATAAGTAGTTAGAAGCCCAATAGACTATAAGAAGGAATTAAGATTTTGGGGAAGGAGTCATGGTACACCAATACAGATTTCTGCCTGGGGGTGACATATTCTTATTTACATTATTCTGCATGCTGTATAGAGAATGTGTGTGGAGGAAGCAATTTGTTTTAGATATGTTAAATTTGCAATGTAGAGTGGGCCATGGCATTCCTTTAATCAAGAGTTCTGGAGAGAGGTCATGACCAGAGGATAAATCTGAAGTCATCAGTAAACAGAGGTAGTATTTAAATCCATGACCTAGACAGATCACTCAAGCATTGTTATGCATATGGAAGACCAGATGTCCCTATGCCTTGGGGTTCCCCAACTTAGTGGTCAGAAAGAGAGTCACCTCAAAGTTTAATGGGAACATAAACACTCAAAGTCAAGTGTTTCAAGAGGTAGCAAATGGTCAACCGTGTCAAATGCTGCTGCTAGATTGAGGCAGATTACTGCCAAGTTACCATTGGCTTTGGAACCTAGAGTTTATTGTAGATATTTCACATGATTGTTTTTTAAAGCAGTAATAGGAATAAAGCATAATAGAATTGAGTTACCTCACATTTTTTTAAATAAAATTAACATTCTGCCTTACGTGCTTCATAAGGCAGAATGTTTTTAAAATAAGTAAAATTTGGGAAGACAATCAAGATGGCGGCATAGGTAAATATCTGAACTTGCTGCAGCACACAACCACATCAAAACTACAAATAAGGGAGAAACCAAGATGGCGGCATAGGTAAACACCTAAACTGCTGCCTCGCACAACAATTTCAAAACTACAACTAAAAGACAGAACGGACACCATCCAGAACCACAGGAAAGCTGGCTGAGTGAAAATTCTACAACTAGAAGGAAAGAGAAAAGCTCACAGAGAATTGGAGGTACGGCAAAGGGTCTTTGTGCGCGCAGAGAGGAAGGGCGGCTGAGAGCCTGGCTGACTTTCTCTGGCGGAAGGGGGAAGGAAGCCCCCGACCGCACTGAACCCCAGTTCTGACTGCACTGAACCCCAGTTCCGGGCGAGCCCCTGGGGACCCATGCTCTTACAGGGGGAGTCTGGACTCTCGGGCGGAGACTCGGGAGCCGGGGAAGGTGGAGGACTGAAAGTGCGCGCGCGCCAGTGCGCACAAAGGCTGCGGAGGTTGCCACAGGCTTTCCCTAGTGGAAGGGAGTCAGAGGCTCCTGAATGCACTGAGCCCCAGTTCTGACTGCAGTGAACCCCAGTTCCAGGCGAGCCCCTGGAGACCCATGCTCTTGTGGGGGGAGTCTGGACTCTCGGGCGGAGACTCGGGAGCCGGGAAGGCAGAGGTCTGAAGGCACGCCTGTGCGCGCAAGGGCAAGGCTGACGGGAAGCCAAGACTGAGACTCCACCCCATGCAAGCTGAGCACAGAGGCTATTGCAATTTGGCAAGTCTAATCCTATAAGGCTGTCTCCAGCACCGAACTTCTCCCAGCATAGACACAGCTGATCCTTACAGCCAACTGGCCTGGAGGTCAATTCTTCCCAGTGATACCAACAACAATAAAGACTTAATTACAACAAGGCTGTACACACAGTCCACAAAGGGGTGCACCTAGAGTGTCCACCTCAGGTTAACTGGGGAGGCAGACCCACTGGGCCATATTGGAAACCTAGCACACAAATCTACCTTACCAACTCAGGGAAGCAGTGAAAATGCGGCGTCAAAGAATCAGATCACAAACGAAAGAAATGGAGGAAAACAAACGACTGGATATAGAATTCAAAACCACGGTTATAAGGCTTTTTAAGAATATCCTAGAAAAGGCCGATAAATATAACGAGACCCTCGAAGATATGAAAAAGGACCAACTAGAAATTAAACATACACTGACTGAAATAAAAAATATTATACAGAGACCCAAAAACAGACAAGAGGAACACAAAAATCAAGTCAAAGAATTGAATTACAAAGAAGCAAAAAACACTCAACCGAAAAAGCAAAAAGCAAAAAAAAAATCCAAAAAGTTGAAGATAGTGTAAGAAGACTCTGGGACAACTTCAAGCATACCAACATCAGAATTATGGGGGTGCCAGAAGAAGAGAGAGAGCAAGATACTGAAAACCTATTTGAAGAAATAATGACCGAAAACTTCCCCCACCTGGTGAAAGAAATAGACTTACAAGTCCAGGAAGCCCACAGAACCCCAAACAAAAGGAATCCAAAGAGGACCACACCAAGACACATCATAATTAAAATGCCAAGAGCAAAAGACAAAGAGAGAATATTAAAAGCAGCAAGAGAAAAACAGTTAGTTACCTACAAGGGAGCACCCATACGACTGTCAGCTGACTTTTCAACAGAAACTATGCAGGCCAGATGGGAGTGGCAAGAAATTTTCAATGTGATGAATAGCAAGAACCTACAACCAAGATTACTCTACCCAGCAAAGCTATCATTCAGAATTGAAGGGAAGATAAAGAGTTTCACAGACAAGAAAAAGCTAAAGGAGTTCATCACCACCAAACCAGTATTATATGAAATGCTGAAAGGTATTCTTAAAGAAGAGGAAGAAGAAAAAAGTAAAGATAAAAATTATGAACAACAAATACATATCTATCAACAAGTGAACCTAAAAATCAAGTGAATTAAAAATCTGAGGGACAGAATAATCTGGTGAATATAATAGAATCAGGGGCATAGAAAGGGAGTGGACTGATAATTCTCAGGGGGAAAGGGGTATGGGGGTTTCATGAAGAGACTGGACAAAAATCATACACCTATGGATGCGGACAGTGGGGGGGAGGTAAGGGCAGAAGGTGGGGTGGGAAATGGGTGGAGTGGAGATATGGGGGGAAAAAGGAGAAATAATTGTAATAATCTGAATAAAGATTTATTTAAAAAAAAACACAAAATAAAACTACAAATAAAAGACAAAACGGATATCATCCAGAACCACGGGAAGGCTGGCTGAGTGGAAATTCTACAACTAGAAGGAAAGAGAAAAGCACATTTAGTCCAGTAGGAGGTGTGGAGGTGTGGAAGTGTGGAGGTACGGCTGCATGCGCGAAAGAGGCTGGCAACTGGGTACGCTGTTGTATTTTTCAATCGGGAAGGAGATACAAGCTCCTGACTGATTTGAATTCCAGTTCTGGGCAAGACTCTGGGGACCCAGACTCATACAGAGAGAAACTGGACTGTCTGGCATTGGGCCGGAATGTGAGGGCGGCTTTCTCTCAGAGGTGTTTGCAGTGATCATTGTTCCTGCATGGTGCCGTGGGACACAGAGACCCGTGGCCTCTTTGGGGCAGGGCTGATGGGCAGCCATTGCTGTTTTCTCTGCCCTGGTGATTCCCTGAGACCCTGCCCCACCCAATTTACAACCCCACCAAAGCTGTGCCCAGTGGCTTTTGCATATGAATGGCCTGGCCTTCTGCAATCTAAAACCTAACAAACTGCAGCTAGGTCAGAGAGTCCCAGAGCTTCCAAAAGAAGGCCCAAGGCTCCACAGAAGCTTGCATTACCTCACAGCTGGGCCTCATCTGGGCATTTCCAAACCCACAAAAAAGAGGAGGAATCTGCAGATCTCTCTGTAGCTCCTGCTGGGTGGCCTCAGGCAGTGGCTGACTTTGCACCTCCTTGGAGATCCAAGAGCCAGTGTACCCAGTGGTCAGAGTGAGACCATCCAGATTACAACTCTTCACATCCATAAGTGACACACTCAGGGGGCAGACTCAGTGAGCAAAAAGCCCCCACTGAAGCAAGTCTTGCCCCATAAGGGTATCTCCAGCACAGAAGTGCTCCCATTGTAGACACAACTGGTCCTCACAGCCAATTGGCCTGGAGATCAATTCCTCCCAGTGATACAAACAGCATTCAAAGCTTAACTACAACAAGACTGTGCACACAGCCCACAAAGGGGTGCACCTAGAGTGTCCACCTCAGGTAATAGGGAGCCTGAGCCACTGGGCCCTATAGGACACCTAGCACACAAAGCCACTCTATCAACACAGGGAAGCAGCCAAAATGTGGAGACAAAGAAAAAGGTAACAAATGAAAGAAATAGAGGAAAGCAAATGACTGGATATAGAGTTCAAAACCATGGTTATAAGGTTACTCAAGAATCTTCTAGAAACCTCCGAGAAATATAGTGAGACCCTCAAGGATATGAAAAAGGACCAATTAGAAATTAAGCATACACTGACTGAAATAAAGAATAATATACAGAGATCCAATAGCAGACTAGAGGATCCCAAGGATCAAGTCAAAGATTTGAAATACAAAGTAGCAAAAAACACCCAACCAGAAAAGAAAAAAGAAAAAAAGAATCCAAAAATATGAAGATAGTGCAAGGAGCCTCTGGGACAATTTCAAGCGTACCAACATCCAAATTATTAGGGTGCCAGAAGAAGAGAGAGAGCAAGACACTGAAAACCTATTTGAAGAAATAATGACCGAAAACTTCCCCTACTTGGTGAAAGAAATAGACTTACAAATCCAGGAAGTGCAGAGAACCCCAAACAAAAGGAATCCAAAGAGGACCACACCAAGACACATCATAATTAAAATGCCAAGGGCAAAAGACAAAGAGAGAATCTTAAAAGCAGCAAGAGAAAAACAGTTAATTACCTACAAGGGAGCACCCATATGATTGTCAGCTGATTTCTCAACAGAAACTATGCAGGCCAGATGGGAGTGGCACGAAATATTCAAAGTGATGAATAGCAAGAACCTACAACCAAGATTACTCTACCCAGCAAAGCTGTCATTCAGAATTGAAGGTCAGATAAAGAGCTTCACAGATAACAAAAAGCTAAAGGAGTTAATAATTGCCAAACCAGTATTATATGAAATGCTGAAGGGTATTCTTTAAGAAGAGGAAGAAGAATAAAAAGGTAAAGATAAAAATTATGAACAACAAAGTGACAACAAATACATTTCTATCAACAAGTGAATCTAAAAATCAAGTGAATAAAAAATCTGATGAACAGAATAAACTGGTGAATATAATAGAATCAGGGGCATAGAAAGGGAGTGGACTGACAATTCTTGGGGGGAAGGGGGCGTGGGGGTGCGGGAAGACACTGGACAAAAATCATACACCTATGGATGAGGACAGTGTGTGGGGGGGGGTAAGGGCAGGGGGTGGGAACCGGGTGGAGGGGAGCTATGGGGGGGAAAAAGAGGAACACTGTAATAATTTGAATAAAGATTTATTAAAAATAAAATAAAATAAGTAAAATTTTACGAAGGTATAGTTTAAAACCTTCTCCCTTTCATCAGCCTTCTTTCCTGAAGTATAATGGATAATACTAGATTGTTTATATTATCCTGTCTAGGATTTTATGTTTGTAATAATAAAAAAGTTTTTTGTGCTTTTAATGATTACACTGTGATTACTGAGTTTCTATCCGTCCTTTTGTTATTTGTTTTTAAGCTCATCTTTAAAATGTACAGATTTTCCATTTTGACACATATACACACATATGCATATTAATAAAAATTTTTAAATTATAAAAATGTAGCCATTATGTACTCAGTTATTTTTGTACTTCCCAATTGATAAATGTTTACATTTCTGATTTTTGTGCTATAAGTGATGTGAAAAAAATCATTGCATATATATCCTTGCATACATGTCAAAGAGCTTTTAGTATATAAACCTATAAAGTTAATTACTAGCACTCACATCCTCAATTTTATCTCACATAGTCAACTTCCTCCCCAAAACAAGGTAAAAGTGTATGTATATATTAAAGTACTCATTTTGTCTTTCATATCTCTTAATTGTATTCTATTTTCTCTCTGTGTGATTTCCTTTTATCTATCTTCTACTTATCTATTATCTCTTTAGCTGTGTTTAGTGTGCTACTTTTGAATTTATCAAGTTTTTAATTTCAATATTTACATTTTTAAATTTAAAAAGATACATTTGGTTATGTTTATAAACCCTTTGTTCTATTTTATAGTATATTTTCTTTTAAATTTTATTTTATTATTTAAAGTATTACAAATAGTAGTACATATGTCTCCTTTTTTTTCCCCATTGACCTTCCCCCGGTACATGCCCTCACTCCACTCCCTCCCCCCGCCGCCAGTGTCTTGCGTCCATTGGTTATGCTTATATGCATGCATGCAAATCCTTTGGTTGATTTCTTACCTCCCCCGCCAACCCTCCCAGTGTTCCTGCTGTAGTTTGACAGTCTGTTTGATGCTTCTCTGTCTGTACCTATTTTTGTTCATCAAAAATAATGCTCTTCAGATCCATCCATGCTGTTGCAAATGGTAAGAATTCCTTCTTTTTTACAGCAGTGTAGTATTCCATTGTGTAGATATACCACAGTTTTCTAATTCATTCATCTGCTGATGGGCATTTAGGCTGTTTCCAAATCTTAGCTATTGTAAATTGTGCTGCTATGAATATAGGGGTGCATATATCCTTTCTGATTGGTGTTTCTGTTTTCTTACAGTATCTTTTAAAATATATTTAACAGCTCCTTTATTTCTTTAAACATATGACATATATTCATTTCACATCCTCTTTCAAATTTTGCTATTTCTTGGGGGGCTAATATTTCTTCTTGCATCTGTTGATCCTTCCTCAGTGTGTTTTATTTTATTGCATAATGCATAATATTTTATTGAGTTCATCTACCACAAAATATGTCTATTCTCTGAGATCCCCTGTGAACTGTTTTTAAAATGTCATTATGTAGCAGTTGGAGCCTACTGCTTTTGATGGTCCTGGACAAGTTGATAAACATTTCTCTTTATTCTATTTGAACCTGCATGATTGCACACTTATGAGTGTTATAGGTCTGGGGACTAAATTTCTATTTCTTTTAAAAATGCATTTTATCTATATTCCATGTGTCTATAGAAGAATGGGTGGCATCTGCAGCAGAGTCTGCTTTGTTGATAGTAGTAGCATACTTTATTGCTATTGAATTTAACATTTAATTAAGTCATATCTATCAATCATTATATTCTCATGACATTTTCTTTTTTCATGACATTCTCTATCACTAAGTTCACCATGGTTTTGTAGCACTCCCACCTTTTTGTGGTAATCCTGCACTATTCATATCCTAGGGAAAGTTGAAAACCAGCACTTTGGGGATTATATTCCCTGGGGATGTCCGGAAAGTCTGTGGGTTGGAGAGTTTCTTAAATCAGCAATCGCCAACCTTGTGGACCTCATGGATCACCAGTTGGTGACTGCTGCTCCAAAGGTTTCCTTAAACCAGTAGTCACCAACCTTTCAGACCTCATGGACCACCAGTGGGTCCACGGACCACTGGTTGGCGACCACTATTTACCAGATGTACCGGTTAGTAATGCGGATTTTGTAATCAAAGAAAAAAAGATAATTTCAAGAGAAACATCAAAAGTGCTTTATTCAAAGTAATGTCCATCACTAGCTACACATTTCCCCCATCTTTCAGGTAATTTGTAAATACCGTCCCAAAGAACTTTCCTTGTTTTGAGGCAAACCATTCAGAGACCCAATTTTCCACCTCTTTGTACGTTTTGAAGTGCTGCTCAGAAAGTGCATGTGCCATCGATCAGACAAGTGGTAATCTGAAGGAGCAAGGTCTGGTGAATATGGCGGGTGGGTTAATACTTCCCAGGCAAGATCTTTTAATGTGTCTTTAAGTGCTTTTAAAGTGTGTGATGGTGCATTATCATGAAGCAAAATTACTTTGCTGTGTCTTCTGGCACATTCTGGTCATTTTATGATGAAAGCGTGGTTCAAATTGATTATTTGTTGTCAGTAGCAATTAGTATTAATGGTTTCACCTGGTTTTAGAAGCTCATAATACACCACACCTTCCTGATCCCACCAAACGCAGAACATTGTCTTCTTTCCGAAGTGATTTGGTCTTGCAGTTGATGTTGATGTTTGACCTGGATCAACCTATGATTTTGTGCGTTTGGGATTCTCTAAATAAATCCACTTTTCATTGCCAGTCACAATTTGATGCAGAAAAGACTTTCTTTCGTGCCATTGAAGCAACATTTTACTGATGACTTATCGGTTTTCCATTTGTCTTTCGTTCAGTTGATGTGGCACCCATTTTCTTTCCTTTAAAATCTTTCCCATTGCTTGTAAATGATCAGAAATTGCTTGCTGAGCAACGTTTAATCTTTCTGCAAGTTGTTTTTGAATTTGACATGCATCTTCATCCAATAATGCTTGTAATTGTTGGTCTTCAGACTATTTCGGTTGACCTGGATGTTCTTTGTCTTTCACATAGAAATCTTCACTTTTAAAGTGTCTATACCAGCGTTCACAAGTATCTTGAGATGGAGCATGTTCACCATAAGCTTCCTGAAGTTTACAATAACTTTCAGCAGCACTTTTCTTCAAAATAAAGTAATGAATTAAAACTTCCCACAAATGTTCTTTTTTTTTTGGCATGAAATTCGACATTTTTAAGCATAAAAATATCTATGATGTTAATACCTTCAGCAAATTTGACATATGAAGTTTTGAAGCTTGCTGTCAATACAACAAAATAGCATACATATCAAATAACACACACACACACACACACACACATATATCTCAACATATGTGTAACTCCATCTATTGAAAAAAATCCGTATTAACCAGTACACCTGGTAAATGATAGTATTTTATTCCTGTATCTGAATATTTGGCAAGATAATTTGTTGAGACTTAGATGAGTTTTTGGAAGAGTATCAAATTTAGTACTTAAACCTCTGAGTAAGTAATGAAACTGTCTAAAAATACAGATTACGTATCTGTTAACTTTTAAAACATACTATTGATTTTTTTTCTCTTTCCCTGGTAAGCCTGGTAAGTCATGGTTAGCAATGAGTTGAATGTCTGCACTGATTTCATCCCAATCCATAAGTCACCTGGAATGAGGGAGTGTTGTATATAAGCAGGAATTGAGTGTCCACAGAAATGACAAAGTATTTGTTCTGACTAGTCAGGCTTCTCTTTCTGTCCATTAAATTGTGAAAAGATGTATTACTGTGGGGTAACAACAAGATTAGACTTGAGATTTTTAATAGAGGGGACAAAAACATTATTTTTTTTTTGGCTTGGTTATTAACTAAAAGAAAGCTCCAAGATCTGTGTCTGCAGGAGAAAACAGCAACATTGGGCTGTTTTGGAGCTACCATTTTACCACCAGTCACTGAAGAACACAACCAATCAGCTCAAAATTCAGATCTCCACTCTCATGAATATTCCCTTTGTACATTTTAGTTTTTCAATTCAGCATAAGTGGAAAAAAAATCTTCAAGTTTTCTGCTGACTAGGTAGCTTCCTGGTGCCCATATAATTTTTCACTTTAAATTAAATGTTCTTTTAATGCCTAATAATACATCTCAATTCTGTGCTCTTTGTTAATCAAGTCCACGCAAATCTTTGAAATATATACTGGAGTTCATATGGTTCCCTAAAAAATTCAAGGTCAATGCGAAAGTAAGATTGATATTACACTCCTGCACAGCATTCAAAAGTTACCCAGAGCCAGGACTTAATGGTTTCATAAGCAGTCAGGATGAGTGATGCTGTCGGTGAAGAAATTTACTGAAGTAACTAATTGGGTACACAGAGCAATTCTTCCTCAATATGCTATCACTCTGTCATTCCTCAAGGAAAGATATAGTAAGAATCACATGTGCAGATAATTTTCCAAACCAAAATAAATAGGTATGAATTTTTCCCCAGAAAAATAAGTTAGCTATTTCTAGAAATAAAGTAGGTAAATATCAAGCAGTCTAATAAATTGCCTTCTCAATTGCTTCTCCCCCCACCTTCTGCTGTCAATGTGGTATTACCTTTGGGTTTTACATTACCTTTCAAGGCTGCAGTTAAAATTGTGAGTTCAGCTAATAACAAACAAACAAACAAACAAACAAAGAGAGTAAGCCAAGAGTACTCTTGATTCCAGGATTTCAAAAATGATTCCTCTTGTCCTTGTCACTCCTGACACTGTCTGATTAGAAACAACAAATAAGAAGTATCCATTGAAGGTACCTGAGTAAATCTTATCTATAATCAATCTCAAATTTGACAAATATGATATTTTCACAATTAGGCTAAACCAAACTATACCTTATTGTGCTAATTTCAGGCCAGTCCCAGCCTGAAATTCCTGATCCTGGGGATTCCTGACTTAAGAAAGGACAATAGGGACTCATCCTGTAGGTGTCAGCATGAAAGGGTTGACCAGTCAAGAACTGAAGTTTTATTCAACTATTGAGTCATTTTTCTGTGAACAATGTGGTCCAGAACCAAAATGTTGGAGATGGGAGATGTGCAAGAACCGAGGTTTGACTGTATAGAAATAAGAAGAAATTGCTGACTCTGACCAAAGACCTGCTACCTCATCTGCAGACCACAGACACCAGGACTCTAAACTTCCCAGTGGCAGGCTCCTGTGAGCTCCGGAGTGTGCTCTCCTTTTGCCAACCCAGCTCTTCAGCCAAAGGCCCTCTGGTGAGTCTCAGATTACTCGACCCTCCTGCCAAACCCACTGCTTCAGCCACAGGCCTGTGTGACTCAGCACCTGGACATTTCAGTGAGAGCAAAAATGGGGAGACAAAGAAACAACCCCAAAGAAAGACAAAGGAACTAAATGAAATGGAGGCATGCAACATGTCAGAAAAAGAATTTAGAGTAGGGGTTTTAGGAATTTAGTTCCTAAAGCAGTTGTATGAGAAAATCAACAACTGAATAGGCCAATAACTACCAATGAAATTGAAGTAGCAATAAAAAAAAACTTCCAGAAAACAAGAGCCCTGCTCTGGACAGCTTCACAGGTGAGTTTTAACAAATATTCAAAGGAAAACTAAAACCTATCCTCTTTGGACTATTCCAAAAAATTCAAGAGGAAGGAACACTTCCAAGCTCTTTCTATGAAGCCAGCATTACCCTAATCCCAAAACCAGATAAAGACACTATAAAGAAAAAGAATTACAGGTCAATATCCCTGATGAACATAGATGCTAAAATCCTCAACAAAATTCTAGCAAATTGGGTCCAGCATCACATTAGGAAAATCAGACACCATGACCAAGTGGTATTTATTCCGGGGATGCAAGGCTGGTACAATACCCGCAAATCAATAAATGTGATACAACACATTTACAAATTGAAAGACAAAAATCACATAATCATATCCATTGATGCAGAAAAAGCATTTGACAAAATCCAACACCCTTTCTTGATAAAAACTCTCAGCAAGGTGGGAATAGAAGGATCATACCTCAACATAATAAAAGCTATTATAACATACCTATAGCCAACATCATACTCAATGGGCAAAAACTAAAACCATTTCCCCTAAGAACAAGAACAAGTAGAGACAAAATGGCTGCAGAATAGACGGATGTGTCCTGAGCCTTGTCCCGGAGCAAATAGAGTGTGCAGCTGAAAAGAGTGGAATTCAGCCTGAATTGGTGAAGGAGACACAGCTGGTGAGACAGTTTGCAGCTGGGAAGGGCAGAGGTCTCCTGGATAAAGGTGAAATCAAGGATCTAGGCAAGAGTTTGCTGGACCTCTGTGCCCAGAGTGTGAGGGAGAAACTACAGGGTGCCAAGCCGCGTCCCTGAGGACAGGCAAAGTGTCTGACTGTGAAAAAAAGAGGGACCACGGGACTTCAGGAGGTAGGGAATTTTGGACCTTGGAGTCTGGATTTTGGATCTGAGCTCAGAGGGAGCCCTGAAGGGCTGGCCAAACCGCGCATTGCCGGCAAGAGAGGAGCTTGCAGAAATGCAGTCCCTCCTCGCACTGGGGCCTGTGCCTTTCTCCACTGAACCTAGTTCGTAGGACCTTTTGGATACAGACACTTACCCGTGGCTGAGGTGCGGGAGAAGATGTGGACTTGTGGAATGTGGGGAGAGTAGGTGGCAGTCCAGGAGAGGTGGTAGCCAGTCTGGTGCTGAGTCATATCTAAGCCCCAGTCGCCATTTTCTCCTGAGAGATAGCCCCTCCCTCCAGTCTCCAGGCAACCAATATAGCCACACCCAGATTCCACCCTGAATAATACAAAGGAATCTGAATATTCCCTGAGGTCATAGGAACTGCCCTAAAGATAAATCTTTAGCCCCAGCAACTGGAAACTGAGAAACAGTACAGTACAGACAACTGGAATCATAAGCCAGCCAAGGAACGACACTCCACTTTTTTCACTTTTATTTTTATTTTTATTATCCCTTTTTTCTTTTTCTTTTTTTTTCTATTTTCCTCTTTGTTTTCCTGTGTTTGTTTGTTGCTTTTTTTCTATTTCTTTTAGCATTATTTTTCCATCACTAATTTTTATTTGCTATTTTTAATTTTTTATACCATTTTTGAAATCAATTTTTTTGTAAATTTATTATTTTTTCTTCTTATTCTCTTTCTTCTCATCCATTTTTTCCCCTTCTACTTCCTCAATACTAAATTGAGGTCCTCCCCATATTCATCCAATTCTTAATCCTATTTTCACTATATAAGCTCAGCCTCTACAGATTCTGCCCCAATCCTCTTTGCTTGGTGTGTGGTGGTTTTTTTTTGTTTGTTTGTTTGTTTTTGTTTTATCTACTGGTTCTGTGGTGTCATTCATATATATACCTATATATCTATATATCTATATATCTATATATATATATTTTTCCTTTTTATTCCTTTGTTTTTTATCCCTTATCTTTTTCTCTCTCTTTGATAGCATTTGTGCTCTCTTTTCTCTGCCCTATCTCTCTTTCTCAGGTGGTCACTTACATTGGGGTTATTGGTGTTGTGAGTACATTTGTGCTTAGTTCCCTCTGTGTTGTGTCTTGTTGAGGTGAATTTTATCTGGTCTGGCTAAGGTGCTTGAGAGCAAGCCACATAACCAGACATCTGGAGAGAAAACTCCATCCATGAACGGGTCAATAACAGCCCAGACCCAACTATAGAGGCAGGAAGAATGCGGCAATGAGCGAAAGAGCATGCGTGAGTGAGGTTAGAGTAAAGGAGGAGCATGTGGTCAGGTGGTGTGTGTGTGTGTGTGTGTGTGTGTGTGTGTGTGTGTGTGTGTGTGTGAGAGTGAGTGAGGTACAGTTAGATTCCACAGGACCTTCAGGGGCAGGCTAATCAGGCTCGCCTAACTAGGCAACTTCTGCTACCATTGCAAACAGTACCGGGTGGCCAGCTTGTCCTTAGAGGCCTAGCCTTTTTTGATGGGGAGAGCTGCTGTAACTGGGTTCCCAGCCTCAACTCCACCCAGAGTGCCCTCAGATAACACCTGGTACTCTACAGCCACCCCTGCCAGGGACATGCTACCTAGGCTGTGATCCCACAGTCAACAAGGCTCCAGCCACCCTGGGCACCGGCTCCTGTGAGTTTGGAAGCAGGCTCTCCTCTGACCGGCCCAATGCTTCAGCCCAGAGCACTGCAACCACGTGAACAGCAGACATGTGAGCAGCCCGCTCCTGTCCAAGGAGCAGCAGCCCTGCAAGAAACCCGCCACAGGCCTAAGAGCAGCAGCTTCATGTGGCCTGCCCCTGTCCAAGGAGCAGCAGCTATGTGAGCATCCAGTTCCCCCATCTGAGGAGCAGCAGCCACATGAGCAGCTCGCCCCATCCGAGGAGCAGCAGCCGCTTGAGCAGCCCACTCACTACTAAGGAGTGGCAGCCCCACGCAGCTGGCCCCCCTCTGAGAAGCAGCAGCTGCATGCAGCCCACACCCTGCACCTGTCCGAAGAGCAGCAGCTGTGCCGCATGAGCAGCCAGCTGCCTTCCAAGGAGTAGCAGCTGTGTGAGTAGACAGTCCCGTTCCAAGGAGCAGCAGCCGCACAAACCACCTGCCACAATCTGAGGAGCAGCACCTGTGTGAGCAGCCCACCCCCTTCTGAGGAGAAACAGACGCACGAGCTGCCGGCCCACATCTGAGGAGCAGCAGCTGTGTGAGCAGCCCGCCCACAGCTGAGGAGCAGCAGCTGTGTGAGCAGCCCACCCCCTTCTGAGGAGCAGCAGCCACATTAGTAGCCTCCCCACATCTGAGGATCAGCAACCACATAAGCAGACCGCCCATGTCCAAGGAGCAGCAGCCCTGTGCAGTCTGCACTGGTCCGAGGAGCAGCAACCATACACAGCCTGCACCTGTCCGATGAGAAGGAGCCGGGTGAGCAGCCTGTCCCTGTCTGAGGAGCATCAACAGCACCAGTAGCTCACTCCCACATGAGGAGCAGCAGCCGCATGAGCAGACCACTCCCCATCCGAGGAGAAGCAGCTGCACGAGCAACCCACACCCATACAAGGAGCTGCAGCCCTGCAAGCAACCTGCCCCTGTCCAAGGAGCAGTGGCATCACGAGTAGCCCATCCCATTTAAGGAACAGCAGCAGCATGCAGCCAGTCCCCATCTAAAGAACAGCAGCCACATGAGCAGTCCGACCCTGCCCGAGGAGCAGCAGCCATGTGAGCATCTGGCCCTCATCCAAGGAGCAGTGGACACGAGCAACCCATCCCCATCTGAGGAGCAGCAACCTCATAATCAGCCCACCCCTGTCCAAGGAACAGCAGCTATATGAGCAGCCTCCCCCACCAGCCAGAGGAGGCACCATTGCTGCAAACAGCACCCACCAGAGGAGCTGCTGCCAACTGAGAAGCAGCTGCTACTGTGACTGCCCGAGGAGCAACTGCAGCCAGAGAAGCCACTGCCACCCCAGGAGCAACCCCTGCACAGCTCTACATATAGATCAGTCGGTGACACCAAAAATGGGTAGACAAAGATACCCTCAAAGGAAAGAAAAGGAGGAATCGCCAGGAAAGCAGCTAAAGTGAAACAGAGCCATGCAATATGTCAGAAAAAGAATTCAGAATAAGGGTCATAGAGTTCATAAACCGGATGGAAGAAAAAAATCAACACCTTATGTAAGAATCAAGAAGAAATGGATGAAAAAAATCAACAATTTATGTAAGAATCAAAAAGAAATGAAGAGTGATCTAGCTGCAATAAAAAACACCATGGAAAGTTTCAACAGTAGACTAGGAGAAGTGGAGGACCGAATTAGTGAACTAGAAGACAGGGAAGCGAAACACAGCCAAACTGAATTGCAACTGGAGAAAAAAATTAAAAGACAGGAGGAGAGCCTAAGGGAGCTATGGGACAACATGAAATGAAGCAACATACGAATAATAGGGGTGCCAGAACAACAGGAAGAGGAACAAGGGTTAGAAGAACTATTTGAAGAAATAATGTCAGAAAACTTCCCTGATGTGGCAAAGAAAAAGTCACACAAGCACAGAGAGTCCCAAACAAGATGAATCCGAAAAGACCCACACCAAGACACATCATAATTACGATGGCAAATATTCAGGACAAAGAGAGAATCTTAAAGACTGCAAGAGAGAGACAGAAAGTTATATACAAGGGAGCTCCCATTAGATTATCAAATGATTTCTCAACAGAAACACATCAGGCCAGAAAAGAATGGAAGGAAATTTACAAAGTGATGCAAACCAAGTGACTGAATCCAAGAATACTCTATTCAGCAAAGTTATCATTCAAAATTGAAGGGGAAATAAGGAGCTTCACAGACAAAAAAAAAAAAAAAAAAATGCTAAGGGAGTTTATCACTACCAAGCCAGCAATGCAAGAAATGCTACAGGGACTGGTGTAAAAAGAAGAAATAAAAGGTAAGAAGGAACACAGACACAAAAAATAAAAATGGCTACAAATAAGTACCTTTCAATAATAACTTTAAACGTAAATGGACTAAATGCTCCAATCAAAAGACATTGAGTGGCTGAGTGGATAAAAAAAACACGACCCATATATATGCTGTCTACAAGAGACCCACCTCAGAAAAAGGGACTCATACAGACTGAAAGTGAAGGGATGGAAAAACATCTTTCAGGCAAATGGAAATTAAAAAAAAAGCTGGGGTAGCAGTACTTATTTCTGACAAAATAGACCTCAAAGTAAAGGCCATAACAAGAGATAAGGAAGGCCACTTCATAATAATAAAGGGATTGATACAACAAGAGGATATAACCTTGATAAACATATATGCACCCAATGCAGACACACCCAAATACATAAAAAAACTCCTGGAAGATATCAAGGGAGGGATTGACAACAATACAATCATAGTAGCGGACTTTAATACACCACTGACATCACTGGATAAATCCTCTGGACAAAAAAATCAGCAAAGAAACAGCAATTCTAAATGGCTCACTAGATCAGATAGACCTAATTGACATCTTCAGAGCATTTCACCCCAAAGCCATGGAATATAGGTTCTTCTCAAGTGCACATGGGACATTTTCAAAAACAGACCACATATTGCAGGGATGGGCAAACTTTCTGACTCGAGGGCCACAATGGGTTCTTAAACTGGACCAGAGGGCTGGAACAAAAGCATGGATGGAGTGTTTGTGTGAACTAATATAAATTCAAAGTAAAGGAGCGGAGGGGAGAGCAAGAGAACCCTCCACTCTTTTGGCTCCGCAGGCCGGATAGAACACCCAAACAGGCCAGATCCAGCCGCGGGCCGTAGTTTGCCCACGGCTGACATATTGGGTCACAAACAAAGTCTCCTCAAATGCAAAAAGATTGAAATCATATCAAGCATTTTCTCAGACCGCAATGGTATAATATTAGAAATAAACTACTATAAAAACATTCCAAAAAATTCAAACACTTGGAAGCTGAATAGCATGCTATTAAACAATGATTGGGTTATCAATGAGATCAAAGAAGAAATTAAAAACATCCTGGACACTAATGACAATAAAAAACACAACAATGCAAATACTATGAGACACAATGAAAGCAGTCCTGAGAGGGAAGTTTATAGCTCTACAGGCCTACCTTAAAAAACAAGAAAAAATGGTAATAAATCATCTAACTCAACAACTCAAAGAATTAGAAAGAGAGCAACAAGAAAAGCCCACAGTGAGCAGAAGGAAGGACATACTAAAGATCAGAGCAGAAATGAATGACATAGAGATGAAAAAAACAATACAAAAGATCAATAAAACCAAGAGCTGGTTCTTTGAAAGGATAAACAAGATTGATGAACCTCTAGCCAGGCCCACCAAGAAGCAAAGAGAGAGGACCCAAATAAACAAAATCAGAAATGACAGAGGAGAAATAACAACAGACCCCACAGAAATACAAAGGATTATTAAAAAATACTATGAACAACTAACTCTATTCTAACAAACTAGACAACCTGGAGGAAATGGACACATTCCTAGAAAAATATAACCTTCCAAAACTTACTCAGGAAGATACTAAAAATCTCAATAGGCTGATAACTATGGAAGAAATTGAAGCAGTCATCAAAAAGCTTCCAGCAAACAAAAGCCCAGGGCCAGATGGCTTCACAGGGGAGTTTTACCTAACATTCAAGGAAGAACTAAAACCTATCCTCCTCAGACTATTCCAGAAAATTCAAGAGGAAGGAACACTTCCAAGCTCCTTCTATGAAGCCAGCATCACCCTAATACCAAAACCAGATAAAGATAACACAATGAAAGAGAATTACAGACCAATATCTCTCATGAACATAGATGCCAAAATCCTCAACAAAATTCTAGCAAATCGGATCCTGCACTACATCAGAAAGATCATACACCATGACCAAGTAGGATTTATCCTGGGGATGCAAGGATGGTACAATATTCTCAAATCAATAAATGTGATACATCACATAAACAAACTGAGAGATAAAAATCACATAGTCATATCAATTGATGCAGAAAAAGCATTTGACAAAATCCAACACCCTTTCTTGATAAAAACTCTCAGCAAGGTGGGAATAGAAGGATCATACCTCAACATAATAAAAGCCATATATGACAAACTCACAGCCAACATCATACTCAATCGGCAAAAACTAAAACCATTTCCCCTAAGAACAGGAACAAGACAGGGATGCCCACTCTCACCACTCCTGTTCAACATAGTGCTGGAAGTACTAGCCATTGCAATTAGACAAGAAGAAGAAATAAAAGGCATCCAAATTGGAAAAGAAGAAGTAAAACTGTCTTTATTTGCAGATGACATGATATTGTACATAGAAAACCCTAAAGACTCCATCAAAAAATTATTAGACTTAATAAATGAATTCGGCAATGTAGCAGGATACAAAATTAATGCCAAGAAATCTATGGCATTTCTATACACCAATAATGAATATACAGAAAGAGAGGCTAAAAAAGCAATCCCATTTACCATTGCACCAAAAAAATTAAGATACCTAGGAATAAACTTAACTAAGGAGGTAAAAGACCTATACGCAGAAAACTACAGGACACTGAAAAAAGAGATAGAGGAAGACATAAACAGATGGAAGAACATACCGTGTTCATGGATTGGTAGAATCAACATCATCAAAATGTTCATACTACCCAAAGCAATCTACAATTATCTTTAATCTAAATTAAAGATTCCATCAAAAACTACTAGACTTAATAAATGAATTCAGCAATGTAGCAGGATACAACATTAACACCCAAAAATCTATGGCTTTTTTATACAACTAGAGGCCTGGTGCAAAAATTCATGCATATTGAAAGGAAATTAATTAGAAGAAATATTTTAATATCACTATTCACCCTTTCTCTATCATTGAAGTGTCAACCAAATTCACGATCAACAGTGACAGATGGAAACACACGTGTGCGATTGGCTTCAGGGAGAGCTTTATATATATATAAACTTGCTTAATTAGAACTGTTTTATGATTTAGCTAAACTTTTTCCAGCCCAGTGAAGCACCCCAACTTCTCTTTCAGGTAATTGTCAGCAACACAGCAGTAAATATCAACATAAACCAGCTTATTATTGTAGATCACTCAGGGAGAGCAAAGGGTAAAATACTTAACTGTAGCAGTGTTTGACTATATTCTGTGCCATGAGAAAAACTGAAGTCATTTTCAAGGTCCACCATTTCTTACTTTTCAGTCAGGTCAAGTTTCTAAACTTTCTAAATCTCTGTTTTCTGGCTAATGAAAAGAAAATAGGATTCTACTGAGTCTCCCGTCTACCTACTTCAGGACTTCTGTGAGGATCAAATGAGATGAGGCATGGGAAAATGCTTCACAAACATTTGGTTAAAGTGTAAAATGTCTGCACCTGGCTATAAAGCAAGTTGTGTTACTGGGCTGAAGAAACTCCAAGGAGGCTAGTTGCTAGGGAGAGGAAGCCAGGTGCTGCTACGTGACATCATTACTTGGTGCCCACAGCGACCATTTCTGGGCTGGGCTGGGCTGTGGGCCACATTTTACGCCATGGGGTCTCGGCAGCATTGGCTGCAATTTGGTGGGCTGTTGCTCCGGGGTGGTGGCGGGGCCTGTGTTCCACTTGGGGGAAGTTGAGTATTGCTTTGTGGGCGCCAGGTTTGAGGTGCCCTTTCTCTGTAAATGGCCAGTGTGCTTCATGGCAGCTCCTGCGTTGAGCATCTGCCTCCTGGTGGTCAGTGTGTGTCATAGTGACTGATCAGATGGTTGGACACTTAGCATATTAATCTTTTATCTATATAGATAATGAACTCACAGAAAAAGAAACTAAAAGAACAATCCCATGCACCATTGCAACGAAATAATTAAGATACCTAGGAATAAACTTAACTAAGGAGGTAAAAGAGCTGTATTTGGAAAACTGCAGGACATTAAAAAAAGAGATAGAGAAAGACATAAACAAATGGAAGAATATGTGTTTATGGATTGGTAGAATCAACATCATTAAAATGTCCATACTACCCAAAGCAATTTATAAATTCAATGCACTTCCCATTAAAATACCACCGGCATATTTCACAGACTTAGAACAAACTATCCAAAAATTCTTCTGGAATAAAAAAAGACCCCAAATAGCCACAGCAATCCTGAGAAAGAAGAACAAAGTTGGATGGATCACAATACCAGATATCAAGCTACATTACAAAGCCACGGTTCTCAAAACTGCCTGGTACTGGCACAAGAACAGACATATAGACCAATGGAACAGAACAGAGAACCCAGAAATCAACCCAAGCCATTATGCTCAATTAATATTTGACAAAGGAGGCATGAACATACAATGGAGTCAAGACAGTCTCTTCAATAAATGGTGCTGAGAAAATTGGACAGATACATGCAAAAAAATGAAACTAGACCACCAACTTATACTATACACAAAAATAAACTCAAAATGGATAAAGGACTTAAACATAAGATAGGAAACCATAAAAATCTTAGAAGAATCCCAAGGCAGCAAAATATCAGACATATGCCAAAGCAATTTCTTCACTGATACAGCTCCTAGGGCAATGGAAACTAAGGAGAAAATAAAGAAATGAGACTACATCAAAATAAAAAGCTTCTGCTCAGCAAAAGAAACCATCAACAAAACAACAAGAAAGCCCACTGCATGGGAGAACATATTTCCAATGTTATCTCCTATAAGGGTCTAATCTCCAAAATTTATAGGGAACTCATACATCTTAACAAAAGGAGGATAAACAACCCAATCAAAAAATGGGCAAAAGACCTAAATAGACACTTTTCGAAATTGGGCATACAGAAGGCCAAAAGACATATGAAAACATGCTCAAAGTCACTTAATCATTTGAGAGATGCAAATCAAAATGACAATGAGGTACCATCTCATACCTGTCAGAATGTCTATCATCAACAAATCAACAAATGACAAGTGCTGGCAAGAATGTGGAGAAAAAGGAACCCTCGTGCACTGCTGGTGGGAATGCAGACTGGTACAGCCACTGTGGAGAACAGTATGGAATTAACTCAAAAAATTAAAAATGAACTCCCATTTGACCCAGTATTGCCACTTCTAGGATAATATCCCAAGAAATCAGAAACATCAATCAGAAAGAATATATGCAACCATATGTTCATAGCAGCACAATTTACCATAACTAAGATTTGGAAACAGCCTAAATGCCCATCAGCAGATGAGTGGATTAAAAAACGGTGGTACATTTACACAATGTAATACTACGCTGCTGTAAAAAAGAAATAACTCTTACCATTTGCAACAGCATGGGTGGAACTGGAGAGCATTATGCTAAGCAAAATAAGCCAGTCAGAGAAAGATAAATATCACATGATCTCATTCGTTTGTGGAATATGATGAACAAGATAAACTGATGAACAAAAACAGAAACAGGGAATCATTGAAAACACTGTCAAACCTGAGAGGGAAGGCAGTTGAGGGGCGGGGGTAAGAGATCAATCAAAGGACTTGTATGCATGCATATAAGCATAACCAATGGACACAGACACTAGGGTGGGGGGTGAGGGTATTTGCTGGGGGGTGAGTGTGGCCAGGGAGAGGTCAATGGGAGATAAAGGAGGCATATATAATACTTTAAACAATGAAGAATTAAAAAGAAAGGACAATAGCCCAAACACTCTGGCATGGTGGCAGAAGAAATATAGCAGATTCTGAATTCAGACCCATTAAAAATATAAAAACAGATTTACTAATTGGAAATAATGCATGCTATGAAGCTCTTGCTGATTATGGTATACTAGAGGCCCGGTGCACGTAATTCGTGAATGGGGGTGTGTGTCCCTCGGCCCAGCCTGTACCCTCCCCAATCTGGGATCCCTCTCACAATCCAGGACTGCTGGCTCTCATCCGCTTGCTTGCCTGCCTGATTGACCCTAACCACTTCTGTCTGCCAGCCTGATCACCCCCTAACCACTCCCCTGCTAGTGTGATCGACGCCTAACTGCTCCTCTGCCGGTCCGATTGCCCCTAACTGCCCTACCCTGTCTGCCTGGTCACCCATAACTGTCTTCCCCTGCTGGCCTGATCATCCCTAACTGCCCTCCCTTGCCAGCCTGGTTGCCCCTAACTGCCCTACCTTGCCGGCCTGGTCTCCCCCAATTGCCCTCCCCTGCAGGCCTGGGTCCCCCCCAACTGTCCTCCTCTGCAGGCCTGGTCCCCCCCAACTGCCCTCCCCTGCCGACCATCTTGTGGTGGCCATCTTATGTCCACATGGGGGCAGCCATCTTGTGTGTTGGAGTGATGGTCAATTTGCATATTACCTCTTTATTATATAGTATAGAATATCTAAAGTATAAATAAGTATGCCAGCAATTTTCAAATGAGGTACACTGTAATTCGCTTGTGATCTTTTCTAGTGGCAATTACAGAGATTCCAGTACATTCCAGGAGAAAATGCCTCTGAGGATATTATAATGAGGATATTGCCTCATTATAACTTATCTCGTCTATATTCAACTTCCAACCAGGTTTTAGGTATACAGCAGTGCTCCGTTATCCCATTTCAGTTACCTGTAGTCAACTGTGGTCAGGAAATATTAAATAGAAAATCTCAGAAAAAACAATTCATAAGTTTTAAATTGTGCACCATTCTGAGTAGCATGATGAAATTTCACGCTGTCCCACTCTGTTCTTCCCAGGACAAAAGTCATCCCTTTGTCTAGAGTCACCCAGACAGCTACCTGTCTGTTAGTCACTTAGTAGCCGTCTGAGTTATCAGATTGACTGTTGGGGTATCGCAGTGCTTGTGTTCAAGTTACCCTTATTTACTTAATCAGGCCCCAAAGCAGCCATAAAGCACTTGTAAGCATATCATCAAAAGGTTAATAGTAACCTAATACTTCACCAAAATGGTTAAATCATTCACTTCACTTCATCTTATCACATAACCATTTCACATCTCACATCATCACAAAAAGGTGAATATAGTGCAATAAGATAACTTGAGAGAGTGAGTACATTCACATAACTTTTATTACAGTATCTGTATATATAAAACAATAATATGCAAATAGACCGAACGGTGGAATACCCGAACAACTGGTTGCTATGACGTGCGCTGACCACCAGGGTCGTGTGCGGAACATTACAGGCATCAGCAACAGGTGGCAGAGCGTGGAACATGTTGGGTGTCGGCCACAGCAGGATGGTGGTGCAGGTGAGTGGGGGTGCCAGACCAAGGCAGTGTGCCGGTTGCTGTCATCAGGTCAAGCCGCTGACAGTTACTGAAAATTCTTTGCTTCCACGTGCCATGGTCCTGTCTAGTGCTCACACCCACAGCCAGCACCAGAGCCACTACTCGCACCCGCTTCTGGTGCCCAGCGCCGTTCCTGATTGCTTAGCACCATCAGTGGGTGTGAGCAGCAGCTGCCAGCCCCAATAGCCCCGAAGGGCTTCTCCACCTCCCCCTGCTCCTGAGCCCCATTCCCGCTGCTATGCTGGCCCCAATCGCTTCCTGCCATCAGTAGCTGAGAGCAGGGCCAGGGCTGTCAGCGTGTGGGACCAGCAGCAGCGGGAATGGGGCTGCTGACAGACAGGGGACCAGGGGCTACAGCGGGAGGGTCCGAGTGGGGGTACGGATGATGGGCCAAGATCTGCCCCTGTGCCCACTGCAGCCTTGTGGCCTACAGTTCCTTTCAAGGTGCATGAATTTGTAAACTGGGCCCATAGGGGGAAATAATATTCATATCCTTAGAAAGTGAAATAACATGGCTTTGGAGACTGGGAGAGTAGATGGGGGAAAGGAATATGAGAAATATGTCTAGCTGGTTGAAAAAGGGGAAGGAATCAAGCAAAAACAAAAAAAAAAACAACAAAAATCTCATAGACATAGACAACTGTGTGGTGATTGTCAGAGGGTAAGAAGGATGAGGGGAGGTAGAAGAGGGTAAAGGGGGAATAAATGGTGTGGAAGGAGATTTGACTTGAGGTGGTGAATGCACATAATATACAGATGATGTATTATAGAATTGGATACTTGAAACCTATATAATTTTATTAACCAACTAGAGGCCTGATGCACGAAGATTCATGCAAGAATGGACCTTCCTTCCCCTGGCTGCCAGCACTGCCTTCGCTCTGGCCAGAACAAGCCTTTTTGCTCCAGCCTGGAGCTGCCTTTCTGCCTTCCCACGCTGCCCAGAGGCCTGGAGCGGCTGGAGTGGTGCGAAATGCCTGCGTTATCACCATGGTGATGATGCAAGTGTCCTGCACCACCCCCGGCTGCTCAGAGCCTGTATAGGCAAACTAACCCGCCATCTTTGTTGGGTTAATTTGCATATTCACTCCTGATTGGCTGGTGGGCGTTGCAAAGGTATGGTCAATTAGCATGTTGCTCTTTTATTAGGTAGATGTCACCCAATAAATTCAATAAAAAAGAAAAATAACTCAGTATGAAAAAAAAAGAAATATGTCTACATCTAGGGAATCAAAGACTTCAGGCGGTAAAAAACTTGATTGCTTAAAAAAAATTACCCTGCTCTTCAAAATGATTCTTTTCTTATTTTGTTATTTAGGGGACTACTAATTTTCTACATCTATATTTTTAGTTGCATTTTAAAATTAATTGAGTAAAGTTATCAAATTTTAAGCCTCTTTTTCATTTTTATTTTTTAATTTTCTTGCTTTTAGCCAAGTTGAACACATTTAAATTTTCTTACGAATTTGATATTAGTATTTACACTAACATTTTCTGTTCTGCTGATTTTTATTTTTTATCTCTGGCATAATTTTTTTTATATTTTATAAATAACATATAATTATATACATATGAGAATAGCAATGCCCTCAAGATATTGTATGTTTTATTCCTCCCATGTATCTGCCCCATTCTTTCACAACAAAAGGTTTTATTTCCTCTCTACACATCCTTATACAGGTCTTGTACTTTCAAGAGATAGTAAGAATGTTATGGTTCTATACTATTTTTTAAAAATTATTTATTGCCTTTTAGAGAGAGAGGAAGAGAGAGAGAACATTGATTTGTTCCATATAGTTATGCATTCATCAATCTTTAAAAAATCATCTCTATAAATTTATTTTCTTTGCATAAACACTCTTTTACTGTCCTCACCCATTCTGCCTCTTCAAAGTTGTGGTGGACACATTAGGGGTTGAGGCCTGTGTGACCACTTTCTTACACTATACACAAGAATAAAATAAAAATGCATTAAAGACTTAAAAATGTTAGATTTGAAACCATAAATAACCTAGAAAAAAACATAGGCAGTAAAATCTTGGACATTTCTCAAAGCAATATTTTTTCTGACATATCTCCTTGGGAAAGGGAAACAAAAGAAAAAATAAACAAATGGGACTACATCAAACTAAAAAGTTTTTGCATAGCAAAGTAAACCATTAATAAAATTAAAAGACAGCCCACTAAATGGGAGAATATATATCCAATGATACATCTAACAAAGAGTTAATATCAAAAATTTATAAAGAACTTATAAAACTCAACACACAAGAAAGTCCAATTAAAAAATGGGTAAAGGACGTGAATAGACAATTCTACAAAGAGGACATACAGATGTCCAATAGACATAGGAAAAGACGATAATTTGCTAATCATTAGAGAAATGAAAATTAAAACGACAATGTCTGAATGGCTATCATCAATAAACAAACAAAGTGCTGGCAAGGACGTGGAGAAAAGGGAACCCTAGTGTACTGTAGGTGGGAATACTGATTGGTGCAGCCACTGTGGAAACCAATATGTAGTTACCTAAAAAAACTTATGAATCAGCGATTCCACTTCTGGTAATTTATCAGAAGAAATCCAAAACACCAATTTGAAAGAATATATGCACCCCTATGTTCATTGCAGTGTTATATACAATAGACAAGATTTGGAAGCAGCCCAAGTGTCTATCAGTAGATGAGTGGATAAAAAAGCTGTGGTACAGAATACTAGTTGGTCAGAAAAATGACAGTATGGATGGACCTGGAGAAGCAGGTCCATGGTAAGTAAAAGAAACTGGTCAGAGAAAGACAAGTACCATATGATTTCACTTATATGTGGAATCTAAAGAAGAAAATAAACAAAACTGATACAGATTCATAGATACAGAGAAGAAACTGATGGTTGCCAGAGGGTAGGGAGTTTGGGGAGCTGGATGAAAAAGGTGAAGGAATTAAGAAGTACAAATTGGTAGTTATAAAACAGTCATGTGGATGTAAAGTACAGCATAATATTGTAATAACTATGTATGGTGCCAGGTTGGTACAGAAAATATCAGGAGGATATACTATTATTGAATGTAAATTGTAATAAAAAATATATTTATTCTAAATAAAAGAATATTAATATGTACTATTAGAGTTTTCCCTTTTCATATATGCAGCCATTTTTGAAGTTGTATTAACTCTTTTTCATTTTGTAGGAGAAAAGTACTGAAGCATTAGCCTCAAACATATCTAGGTTTGAATCCTAGTCCCACCACTGTATGAACTCGACACACAACACTTCTGGGCCTGTTTCCTCAGTGAGATAATTCAGATAATACTATCTACTGGAATTGGTATAGTAAATCACAGCACCAAATACATCTTGATAATTTAGAAATAGTACCTATTATGATAATGGCTTATTCGTTCCACATTAGAAAGTCTTTTAAGGACCACTGTTTAAGGCACAGAGAATACACCCAACTTCATGGAATCCGAGTGTTTGTGGAGATTATAGTCTCTTAAATTGTTGGTATTCAGGTTGAGTGGAGCCAGTGAAATAGGAGTTTGTTGCAAGATTGTGGGTTATCCCCTTAGCTTTCTTATATTTCCTGATCCTGACAAAGTGTCCTAATGAGATCATATAATCCCAACCTCTCTCACCTTGTAACATCAAAATGAAGTGATGGTGTAGTCCCGTGGTCGGCAAACTGCGGCTCGCGAGCCACATGTGGCTCTTTGGCCCCTTGAGTGTGGCTCTTCCACAAAATACCACGGCCTGGGCGAGTCTATTTTGAAGAAGTGGCGTTAGAAGAAGTTTAAGTTTAAAAAATTTGGCTCTCAAAAGAAATTTCAATCATTGTACTGTTGATATTTGGCTCTGTTGACTAATGAGTTTGCCTACCACTGGTGTAGTCATTCTCCTGAATAGAGAAATCCTTAGGGTGGAAGGGAGAGGAACATGCCTGTGGAGCAGCGGGTTATTATCTTGGTATAGAGTGTTTGTTATTGTTGCTGTCCTTGTAGTTGTTGTTTTCTAACTGTCTTGCCTGTTTTTGTTTAAGGTTATACCACACTGACATTCTGCTTTGGAAAAAATAGGTATTTTCTAGAACTGTACCATTTTGTATAAGTAAATAATCATCTCCCTACGCCTGTTGGCTTGGTAGGGCAATAGAGCCAAAGCTGTTTCCTCTCATTGACTACACAGCTCAATCTGCTCTTTTTATTCTTCCATAGCAGAAGGGTAAGTGTGCAAAGAGCTGGAAAGTGTGTGTCTCTGACAAGTAGAAAAGCCGGAGTTTAAATGCACAATGTCCAAAAGGAAGCTTCACTCATCTTATTATAACTGATTGAAATGGTATGAAATTTTATATAGTAAATATTTTTCTTAAATTACTGGATAAGTATGGGGCTAAGTAATAAATGTGTGTAATTTTTGAGTAAATGAAACTTTTAAGTACACAAGGGAAAGTTTGATAATCATTACATTGTTAATTGTTTTTAATAAACATAACCATATCTCTTTCTTTTATGTAAATTCAGATTTACATACGCTTTAATATCCTGAGATTCAAAAGTCTCATATTTCTATAATTACTAAATTAAAAGCTCACAACTCACATATTATTTTTTTTCCCCATGAATTGTGTTATTCTGTGTTTTTTTTTTTAAATCTTTAAACTATCTTTTTGTTATGAATTTTCTGGGAGCATATTCTAACAATAAGCTTGCATAATATTTATAATGAAAATATTATAAAAATAAAGTAACATAAATACATGACATATTTATTTTCCTAAATTACTTCAGGTTAATTTCATATGGATATTTTCCCCCAAAATGTGGAAATTTAAGGCTTAGAAACAGCTGGGAATCATCAGATTCAGTTTCTCACTTCATTTGTACATCAACTTCATGCTTTTTTGGGGAGTCAAAATCTGTGTATGAACTTTATCATACATATTTTAAGTCTTTTTTTTTTACTTCAAAAGATTGAAAATGAAATTCTTTATCCCAATTGTTCCTGGACAATAATCATAATTTGCCATGAAGAAAAGGAAAGCATAAAGTAAGTATAATTAACAACATTAAATTCCAGCCAAATACCATTTCTTATTCAAAGGCCTGATCCTGAGGTTTGTTCACCTTTCATTTAAAAAGGAAGATTAGTGGGAATTTGAGGGAGTAAAAGATAAACTTGTACCAAGTGAGAGTTTCTCTTTGTAATAATTAGAAATGCTAATGAAGAATTGAAAGGAAATGACATTATGAAAGTATATATCTGTATTACTTAAACTTGATGCCCTTGTTACTTACAAACATTTCTTATGTTATGTCTCCCATACTTTGGGAACCATTGGTATAAGCCAGCTGGAGCAAAGTGAGTGAGTACTAGTGCCTTCTAAAAGACCTCCAGTCCTGGCTGGTGTTCTCAATGGTTAGAGCATCAGCCAACATACCGAGGGTCGCGGGCTTGATTTCCAGTGATGAGCAAGTACCTGGGTTGTAGGTTTGTTCCCTGCTCCCCTGTGGGGGTGTGTGTGGGAAGCAGCCAATCAATGTTCTCTCTCATATTGATGTTTCTCCCTCTTTCTCCCCCTCTCTACCTCCCTTACTCTCTAAAAATCAATAGAAAAAAAATATCCTCAGATGAGGATTAACAAAAAAAGGTCTCCAGAATTTGGGATTTCACAATTTTGTTCGTAATGCTTTACAAACTGTACATCCCCGTAAAATCTCAGACCAACTTTACACTCTTGGCCCAGTATAATCATTAATCACACTCCCTTTTACACTGCAGTGTGTCCTGATTTGGGACAATCCACTATATAGTCACCAGGTTGATTGTTCACCTGTCCATCATTTTCTGAGCACCTACTCTGGACCTGGCTCTGTGATAATGACTGGAAATAAAAGGTGAGTAGGATAGTTCCCAGCCACCAAGAACCCAGAATGGAAGACCAGGGCAAGGAGGGGAAGGGAACCACTTAATGAAAATACAAAGTGATGAGAGTCACACATAGGGCTACGCCATATGCTGTTGGGGATCACAGGGAAGGAGGACAGAGGAATCAAAGGAACACCAGGTTCCTCAGGGAAAAGGGCAAGAAGATCAGCTGATCAATGATGCCAGACAAGGAATCACTCCGCAGAGGCAGGTAGAGGTCTTTCCCTTTAAAAACAATGTATTCATTTGCATTTCTATGTGTCTAGGAAATAGGTGTGGAAAAGGTTAAAGTGGGAAAAAGTTTCCAACTCATATTTTCTTCAGTGGTTATAAGAAAACCTGCCCTCCCTGGTAAATCTCATATGTACAGATAGATGAAAATGTTTGTAGAGAAAGGATATTCTCCACAATTTACTAGTTTTAAAACATAAAATCAGATCATGTTGCTTCCTTGCTTAAAACTCTTCATGGGTTGATTACTATTCTCAGAATAAACTGTACACTCCTTCCCACGGCCCACAAGCTCTGCCCTTCGTCTGCAGCCACAACTGCTGCTGTTCTCACACTAGCTCACATGTTTTGGCAGCCTTGAAAAAAGCCACCAAGTTCTTTCCCACTTGAGGTCTTTTTTGAGTGTTGCTGTTCCCTCTGCACTATTCCCCCAGTAATGTAAAAGCCTGACTTAAATGAAGGGAAAGCCCACCTGACAATGACACCAGCAAAAGAGAGCAAAGCCAAAGGTGACTCCTGCTGAGGTCACAGAGCACCCAGACCATCAGTTGCATGAGAATGGAGACCTCTGCCTGCTTCACCCTCTGCGGTCTGGAGCCCTTCCAGCATGCTGGGTGCTGGCCTTTTCCCTGCAGAATCACATTTGTTACTGTTGGAGTTCCTCTCATAAAGCCCTAGTACTACATCACTACATGCTTCTCAAACTACAGGATGCACAGCCCCAGTTCTGTGCAGAGGATGAAAAACAGAGTATCCAATACATCTTTCTAGAACATCAAGTTTATTACAAAACTTGAGAGAATTAAATACTTTAATAAGAACCCTCACAAATATGGGCACAAAGGAGAGCAGGGGAGGAAGGGCCCAGGAAAAATAGTCTAGTCTCTGAAGTTTCATTCAGGTGGGGCCAAGAGGTGGACTCACAGGGAGGGCAGCTTCCCCTCTCGAACCCCAGGGGGCTCCAGGCAGTCTTCCAGGCTCAGCAGGTATTATGGATTAGATGCTTCTGAAGGTCACGGAGATGCCCGATATCCTCTTGATGCCAATCTCATGCAAGGAACGCCTTGGCATTTTGCATGCCTCCATCATCCCCTGGACCAGGTCCTTTCACCTTGCATACAAGGGCATTTATTTCTGGTACCACTCTAACCCCCAGTTGTATGCATCCAACTTCTGGCCAACCGCAATTTTAAGAAATTAGATTGGCTTGATTCTTGTCCTTTATTTAGAGGATGGTATGCAGCAAAGGAATCTTGAGAGATAACTGAAGACCCTCCTAGCCACCCCCTGCCAGCCCTGGATGTGGCCAGAGGAAGGGGCTGTGGTCCCAATACTTATGCTGGTGCAGTTGCTGTGGGTGGTAGGGGAGCCCCAAGGGCCATGCTGGAGGACTGGGCTGGGGGTGGGCATTCTTGACTCTGGTTGGGATAAGGGCATGGCAATCCTTGCTTCCACACTGGTAGGGGGAGTGTGCTTCCTTGTGTGCATGCTGGCTGGAGGAATAGGGTGCCTGGCTTCCACACTGGCTGGAGGAGTGGGCTTCCTTGTGTCCATGCTGGTGGGGGGAGTGTGCTGCCCTGCTTCTATGCTGGCTGGAGGAATGGTTGACCTTGCTCCCACACCACTTTGGGTAGTGGGCTGCCTGGCTTCCACGCTGGCTGGAGGAATGGTTGACCTTGCTCCCACGCTGGCTTTGGGAATGGGCTGTCTGGCTTCCACCCTGGCTGGAAGAATGGTTGACCTTGCTCCCACGCCGGTTTGGGGAGTGGGCTGCCTCGCTTCCACACTGGCTGGAGGAACGGTTGTCCTTACTCCCACGCCGGTTTGGGGAGTGGGCTGCCTCGCTTCCACGCTGGCTGGAGGAACAGTTGTCCTTACTCCCACGCCGGTTTGGGGAGTGGGCTGCTTCGCTTCCACGCTGGCTGGAGGAACGGTTGTCCTTACTCCCACGCCGGTTTGGGGAATGGGCTGTCTCGCTTCCACGCTGGCTTTGGGAATGGGCTGTCTGGCTTCCACCCTGGCTGGAAGAATGGTTGACCTTGCTCCCACACCGGTTTGGGGAGTGGGCTGTCTTGCTTCCACGCTGGCTTTGGGAATGGGCTGCCTCACTTCCACGCTGGTTGGAGGAACGGTTGTCCTTACTCCCACGCCGGTTTGGGGAATGGGCTGTCTCGCTTCCACACTGGCTTTGGGAATAGGCTGTCTCGCTTCCACGCTGGCTGGAGGAACAGTTGTCCTTACTCCCACGCTGGTTTGGGGAATGGGCTGTCTTGCTTCCACGCTGGCTTTGGGAATGGGCTGTCTCGCTTCCACACTGGCTTTGGGAATGGGCTGTCTCGCTTCCACGCTGGCTGGAACAGTTGTCCTTACTCCCACGCCGGTTTGGGGAGTGGGCTGTCTCACTTCCACGCTGGCTGGAACAGTTGTCCTTACTCCCACGCCGGTTTGGGGAGTGGGCTGTCTCGCTTCCACGCTGGCTGGAGGAACAGTTGTCCTTACTCCCACGCTGGTTTGGGGAATGGGCTGTCTCGCTTCCACGCTGGCTTTGGGAATGGGCTGTCTCGCTTCCACGCTGGCTGGAACAGTTGTCCTTACTCCCACGCTGGTTTGGGGAATGGGCTGTCTCGCTTCCACGCTGGCTTTGGGAATGGGCTGTCTCGCTTCCACGCTGGCTGGAACAGTTGTCCTTACTCCCACGCTGGTTTGGGGAATGGGCTGTCTCGCTTCCACGCTGGCTGGAACAGTTGTCCTTACTCCCACGCCGGTTTGGGGAGTGGGCTGTCTTGCTTCCACGCTGGCTTTGGGAATGGGCTGCCTCGCTTCCACGCTGGCTGGAGGAACGGTTGTCCTTACTCCCACGCCGGTTTGGGGAATAGGCTGTCTCGCTTCCACGCTGGCTTTGGGAATGGGCTGTCTCGCTTCCACGCTGGCTGGAACAGTTGTCCTTACTCCCACGCCGGTTTGGGGAGTGGGCTGTCTTGCTTCCACGCTGGCTTTGGGAATGGGCTGCCTCGCTTCCACGCTGGCTTTGGGAATGGGCTGCCTGGCTTCCACCCTGGCTGGAGGAACGGTTGTCCTCACTCCCATGCCGGCTTGGGGAGTGGGCTGCCTGGCTTCCACCCTGGCTGGAGGAACGGTTACCCTTACTCCCACGCCGGTTTGGGGACTGGGCTGCCTGGCTTCCACCCTGGCTGGAGGAACGGTTGTCCTCACTCCCATGCCGGCTTTGGGAATGGGCTGCCTGGCTTCCACCCTGGCTGGAGGAACGGTTGTCCTCACTCCCATGCCGGCTTGGGGACTGGGCTGCCTGGCTTCCACGCTGGCTGGAGGAACGGTTACCCTTACTCCTACGCTGGTTTGGGGAGTGGGCTGCCTGGCTTCCACCCTGGCTGGAGGAACGGTTGTCCTTACTCCCATGCTGGCCTGGGGACTGGGCTGCCTTGCTTCCATGCTGGCTGGAGGAATGGTTGTCCTTGCTCCCATGCCGGCCTGGGGAGTGGGCTGCCTCGCTTCCATTCTGGCTGGAGGAATGTTTGTCCTTGCTTCCATGTTGACTGTGGGACTGCCTTTCTGTCTCGATGTTTGAACCGCCCAGGTTGGGGAAAGACTTAAGTTGGGGTCAGTGGAGGGGCAGGGCCTTACCCTGATCTTTCCTCCCCAAATCTTGCTTTTCATGGCATGTAAGATTAAATATGTACTCATAATATTATTACATTTTCTTCCTCTTACTGACTCCTGTATTTTATCCTGCTCAAACCCCAGATTCTTCATTATTTCTGTTACCTGGGGGTCCAAGTCACCCCAAGGCGGCTCATGATATGGGCGCAGTTCTTCTTCCTGGCCCATATTGAGCCAGTGGTCCTTCATTATATATTCTAGGGTTGGTCTTTCTTTGGGGTCAAGTGTCATTAATTTTCTTAAAAGATTTTTACATTCTTGAGTCAGAAAGTATGGCACATGGAAGTGTCCAGTGAGTATCTGCTGCTTCTCTTCCTCAAAGGTCTGCCCTTCAAATGGCAGATCCCCCGTCACCATCTGGTAGAGCACTACTCCCAGGCTCCAGACGTCCACTTGTGGGCCCTCGTAGGGTCTGAGCTGCAAGATCTCTGGGGCCATGTAGGGGGCAGTGCCACAGAAGGTGCTCAGTTTCTCCTCTGTAAATTTCCTACTGAAGCCAAAGTCTACTAGTTTAACATTCATCTCCCTATCCACAAGAACGTTCTCCGGCTTCAGGTCCCTGTGGATGATGCCCCTCTGGTGGCAGTACTGGACGGCTGATATTATTTGCCTGAACACGGTGCGGGCTTCTCCCTCATTCATACGACCCTTCTTCTCCAAGTACTCAAGTAAGTTCTTTCCAGTCATATACTCCAGGAAGAGATAAAATTGGTTCTGGGTGCCAATCACCTCAAATAACTTTATGATGTTTGGGTGATTTAAGCCCTGAAGACTATGGACTTCTTGAAAAACTCTAGAAGAGTCCTGCTGCCTCATAACTTTCACAGCGACCTCAATGCCAGTTAAAATGTGACGGGCCAACATCACATTGGCAAAGGATCCCTTGCCAATGACCTTCAGGAGGATATAATCACCAATACGGTGATCCTTGTTGGCAGAGAGGGCTGCAAAGTCATTAGACATAGTGACTCAAAAAAAAAAAACCCCCAAAAAAACACAAAAAACAAAAAAACAAAATAAAAGTAACAAAATGAAAAATAAAAATAAGAAAAATAAAAAAATAAAAATAAAAAAATAAAAAAAAAGAAACAAACAAAAAATAATTGAGAAAACAAGCCAAGTAGTCCAACTGCAACAGGTCACCACCAATCAGCTTCCTGGGCTCTAACGGACTAAAACCTCAGCCCAGCCAGGACCTTACAGAGGGGTGGTTTGCAACTCTATCACAATGGCGCCTTATGAGGTCAGAGCAAGAAATGGACCAATCATGACAAGGGATAAACCACAGTGGTTTTCTCATTTTTTGGTCTCATTACCTTTTTACTCTGAAAAAAAAATAATAAAACATCCTAAAGAGTTTTTATTTATATGGGATGTTAAGTATTAATATTCACTTTATTAGAAATGAAAATCTATAAGATGCCCCAAAACATAAATTTTAAAAAATAAAAAGTTTGACTCTTCTCATGCTCAGGGTCTCAGGCTTCCCTGGTCCATCCATTCCTACCTGCCTCACCCAGCCCATCACGTTTGTCATCTTCATAGCACTGACCACAGTGTGGCTCATTCTTGCTTACTGTCTGTCCTTCCCATGAAGAAAGGAGCAGGACTGTAGTGTTCCCTGTGTCTAGCACAGTGAGTGTCAACACAGTAAGTGTTTAATAAATATTTGTTCACTGGATTAATAGAAGAGTTTTGGGGAACAAAAGAAAATATAATATAAAGAAATACTAAGCAAGTGATTCATAAAAAATCTTTTAAAATTTATGTTCTGTACTCACTTAACTTTTGGGGCAGATAAGATAGGAAAGAGGGGGGCTGAAGTCTGGGTTTCCAGGTATGTGGGTGCTTGGTGAGGCTGAGAAAAGGCCAACTGGTAGGAGTCTTGCTGTAAATATTATAGAAGATGATTCATCACTCCGGTGGGATTTGCCAAAGGATGCAATGAATTTGTATCTGCAATGAAGCTGCAAGGTATTTTTACATTTTATTATTTTTTATTTAATATTTTTTAGAGAGAGGGGAAAGGGGCAGGAGAGAGAGAGAGAGAGAGAGAGAGAGAGAGAGAGAGAGAGAGAGATATGTTGTTCCACTTATTTATTCATTCATTGATTGATTCTTGTATGTGCTCTGACCAGGGATCAAACCCACAACCTTGGTGTATTGGGCCGACGCTCAAACCAACTGAGCTACCCAGCCAGGGCTTATTTTTACACTTTAAATATCCATTTCCAGATCACAGGAAGGACTTTTCAGGTGACCCTGAATAGACTATTTAGGTGAATTTTTGTGTTACTTAAATGAACCCTCTCTGTGGACAGAAGTGATGCTGAGGCTTGTTAAATTTACATTTGTGAAAACACTGAAACCTCTGGATGGAAGACATTCTGCATGGGTACAAAGGGTGAGATAGTTTGTTGGGTCAAATTACACATCGTTATGGAGGCAGAGAGGGAGCAGGCTGGCTTGAGGACACTTAGGGGGAGCCTCTGGCACATTATGTTTCAAATTAATCTTCGAAGAAAGCTCTCCACTTTCAGTACATTGAGCATTTTAATCACATGTATAAGTTATTATTCTAGTAATTATATTCCTTTAACATTTCTTTCTAAAGTCTCAACTTAAGGGAATCTTTAGAGGGATTAGTCTGTGAGCTTTTCCCTCTACAACACTTTAGTTTGTTAATTTTTACTTTACATCAGTGATACTCACCTCCTAAGCATGGCAGTCTCTTTTGTTGAGCTGATTGGGACCCAAATGGTATCATCTCATTAATTCTAGACAGATGTTTACAAGTTCCAGTCAGAGATTAGACTAAGCTCAAAAAAGAGGAAAGAAAAAATGTCAAAGAAAGCTGCCAGTCTATGAGCTAATTGTATCCATTTATAAAAAACTAGAGGCCCAGTGCATGAAATTCACCCGAGGGGGTGTTCCTCAGCCCAGCCTGCACCCTCTCCAATCTGGGACCCCTCGAGGGATGTCCGACTGCCCGTTTAGGAGGGATTGGGTCTAAACGGGCAGCCAGACGTCCCTCTCACAATCCAGGACTGCAGGCTCCCAACGGCTTGCCTGCCTGCCTGCCTGCCTGATTGCCCCTAACTGCTTTTGCCTGCCAGCCTGATCACCCCCTAACCACCTTCCCTGCTGGCCTGTTTGCCCCCAACTGCCCTCCCATGCTGGACTGGTCACCACTAACTGCCCTCCCCTGCAGGCCTGGTCGCCTCCAACTGCCCTCCCCTGCTGGCCATCTTGTGGTGGCCATCTTTGACCACATGGGGCAGCCTTCTTGTGTGCTGGAGTGATGATCAATTTGCATATTACCTCTTTATTATATAGGATGTTCTTAACAGCACCTTAAGAAATAATAGTAATCTATACTAATAATAAAGGAATATGCAAATTGGTCAGGATGTCATTACGTAATGACCAATCAGGACGGGGGCAGGGCCACAGTGGAGAGCTTGCCTCACACCTGTGCCAGGATCCACAGGGCACAAAGAGGAAGGGAGAGCAGATAGGCAGTTAGGGGGATCAGGCCAGGAGGGGAGAGCAGTCAGGCAGTTAGGAGGGATCAGGCTGGCAGGGGAGCAGTTAGGGGCATCAGACAGGCAGGCAGGTGAGCAGTTAGGAGTCAGTGGTTTCAGATTACAAGAGGGATCCTGGATTGGAGAGGGTGCAGGCCGGGCTGAGGGACAACCCCCCACACAAATTTCATGCACTGGGCCTCTAGTAGAATACAACATTTTCTTAGCATAATGATCTCTTTCAGCAAGGTATGATTCAAAGATAGGACATTTAGTAGAAAATTGTCAAGGCAAAAACCAAGCTAAAAAAAAAAAGGTTTAAGAGTTAAAACTTAATAGTTATGATATGTTTTTGGCAATTGGATAAAGAAGTTTTGATATAAATAACAATGGAATATTACTTGGCCATAAAAAATAACAAAATCTTACCGTTTGCTGCTCAACTGATTTTTTAAAAATTTGTTCATGTTCTCACTTCATTGTTTTTTCATAAGGATAGAGACTATATTTTAATGCTGTTTTGAATTTTTCTTCTTTTCCACTGTAGCTGTCTAAACCTCCACCTTCCTTATAGTGAGTATTCATAGGAGACTCAATTTTTCAATGCTATTTTCCTTTTCTCCTAGGTAAGGGTACAAAGTTAAAATTGCAGTACAAGACTTCAGGCACCCAATGGTTTTTTGCATAAACAAGTCCTAGCCTCTTGCCTCTACTGCATTCTGTAAAGCCTCTGTAGCTTCCCTCTACCTCCTCCCAACTGCCATACCTCAAATTGGTCTAAATAGGGAACGGTTATCATGCTTAAGGCACGTCAATGTGAAATGGAGTAAATAACTTGAGAATACTGTTTAATACCCCCTCAGCCTTCCTGGAGGTAGAACTGGTGCTCAAAGTAGCAATGAGGTGCTGAAATCTGGTGGCCCGAAAAAACAAACACAAATGAAATCAAAGCTAGTTGCTAAGTCTGCAGTTCTATGCCTGGGGCTTTTTCTGAGGGCTCTCTACAACTACTTTATGTCGTTGCCTTGTTTCAGACAGAAATATTTCTGTTTACTCACTTCTTACTAAGTGGCTGGCATGAACCTCAGAAAGCCATAAGTGGGAAGTATCCAGCAGTGTGGCTCAGGTAGGTATAGACCATGAGGCACAAGGTTTGCTATTGAGTATTTCTGTGCCAAGGGCGTCTTTGAATGGGCACTTGACAAACAATCACAAGGACTTTATTCATTTCAGAGCCAATAAGTATGAGTATCAGGCAAAAGTCAACACACACTGTTTTTATGCAGCACAAAGAGTAGTAAATTATCCATATGCCAAGTGAAAAAGGAATGCTTTCATCAACTCTGCTAAGGGCTGTGTATTTGAGTCCATTTTCCTTTGGTTCCAATTCATCCTGATGGCTTAAATGTCTGGCCAGGTCCAATGTCTGAATCAGGTGAAATGATTGCCTTTTAGGGATAGCAGTTGCAGGTGCAGGAGAGAAAAGTCATTTAGCCCATCACTGGAATATAGTGATTTGGTACTAGAAAGGACAGAAGTAAAACAAATGGGCCACATGTGTAACTCTCTTTAAGAAGCATTTATGTAATTTGACCTAGGGATGAAATGGTTACCATCAGATGGTTGTTTTGGAAGAATAAAAGAATGATATTAAGACCTTTCTTTACTGGGCACTTTTAAGTAAAATATGCTTCAAGTCTACAGAAAATTTATAACAATTATAATGCAAAATTCATTCATAATATAGGTCATGCCTCTGAGAAAGCTACCTAATATTTTTGCACTTCTTCAATACATTGTCACATTGGATGCATTTGACTTTGTACAAGACAGTTTTCTAATTATTAACAGGAGGAAATTATAGAGTAGCTTTTACTTGTAAGTCACTAGACATTGGTGAAGACTCCTTTGAACTTTCTCTGTCCTCAGTTTAATACCATTGAGAGACATTATAAAACTTTAGAGTCATGCAGAGCTAGATTCAAACTGATTCCACTAAGTATCATTACAAGTGACAGAAAACCACAGCAATAAAAGGAAATTTGTTGACATAATTAAAAATTTCCAGCATAAATGAAGTTTTGCACCCTTTAACTAACATCTCCCATTTTCTCCATCCCTCACCCTCCACCCCTGGCAACAACCTTTCCATTTCTACTCCTATGAGTTTTACTTTTTTAAATTATACATATAAGTGACATCACATGTCATGTATCCTTCCCTGTGAGTTATTTTACTTAGCATAATGCTCTCCAGATTCATCCATGTCGTCGCAAATGGCATAGATCTTAAATGTTCTAACCATAAAAAAACAGTAACTGTTAATTAGCCTGATTGTGGAAACCATTTCACAGTGTATATACTATATGAATGTGAAAACATCACCTTAAATATGTACATTTTTTATTTGTCAATTATACCTCAATAAAGCAGGGAAAAAAAGAATTCCAGGGAAATCTGGATTCAAGTGGATCTGAATTCAGGGAGGAAATAGTTTTATCAGGACTGAATTTCTGTCCACCTCTTGGCATGGTTTTCTCTCTTTCATGCTGTGACTTTATTGATTTAGTGAAAAATGGCTACAGCTCCACATTCTCTCAGGTTACATTCTAGCCGAGAAGACCATAGGCTTGTAGAGTAGAGCTTGAAAAACTCTACTCTACATGACCTGAACATTGAGGGCTATTATTGGAGATGAAATGAGTTGATTCATTTCCCCCCTAAAATCATTTTCTAACTATGTGATCTCAGGCAACTTACTTAACCCATCCAAGCCTCAATTTCAATTGTAAAAGGGTTATCACAATTATGACTACTTTTTAAGGTGTCCTGAGATTTAAATAAAATTTTGAAAACAGTTTCTAAAGCTCTTGGCAGAATGCATGACAAATAATAAATAGGGAATAAAACTGCTGAAAAATGTTTCAGAAAGAGCCAGGAGTAGAAAAATGGGGTCCTAATCACACCCCCTGATCATTGAGACTGGCGATCTTTCTAAAGCAAAACCACATTTCTGTGACAAAAATACATTTGAAAGTGTGTGATTAGTGCATACAATAGTTTAAACTTGCCAAAGAAAATTACACCAGCATTTATGAAAGATGTAGTATGTTTGGTAGAGAAAAAGGAAAAAAAAATCCATATCCTTGTTACATGAAAATGCATCCTTTCTTTAATCCTTCTGGCTACAGAGGAAAAGAAGAGATTCAAGGACAAAAACAAAACTTTATGTATATGCATCACTTTAATACAGAAAATTGGTGAGATTTCCCAGGGTTTGGCAGTGATCTTCAAACTGATGGCTCAAAGTTTACCCACTGGACTGCAATGATGGGTAGGGGAGGGAGAATAGAGAAAGGAAGGGAAAGATGGAGGATGAAAGAATAAAACTAATATATGTCCATTCATTATTCCACACTGGCAAGTGAAGGAGGAGCTCCTGATCTCCTTGGAAACATGCTGACCTTATCCTGATTCCCTTGTAAGCAACATGGATTTGGATTAGGAAAATGGTTGAAAGTGGAGGACTGATTCCAAAAACTCTGTTTCTAATAGTCCAGATTTTCTGGAGACTATGGGGCTGAAATATGGTGGTTCCTCATTACTTCAGCTATAGGCACTCTCATGTGAACCACATCCAGCACTGGCCAGGGGTGAACCTGAGGAGGGGTGGTGAAGGATTAAAGAAAACAGACAAGAGAATATAGTTGGGGCTAGGTAGGATCACTGTGCCTAGATGAGGAAACAGTGACCCAGCCTGTAAGGTGAAGCTTTATTTTATAGTCAGATCACACAAAGCAAAGTAAGGGGACTGGTCAACATGTTTACAATGTTCTTGCGAGTTTCAAATCTATTTCGTTATTCAAGCCTTGTTTTGGCAGCACTTTCTGCACCTCCTACAGAATAAGGGAGGACTATAATGTCAAGCTTAATTGTGCTAGGAGGGCTCTGCCCTCCAAGTTGGGACTTGTAAGTGGCTCTGCCACAGGTCAGTCTGAGGCTTGACCCTATAGCCACTCCCTACATACATGGTAAAGACAGTACAAAAAGCACAACAGAGCAAGGTGGTTGATGTGCTATGATGGGCTTGGCAATTATCTTCTTTAATATTTTTGTATCTGGGGCATCACACACAATATGCATTGTTTTGAAATGACATTCCATATACATGTATGTTTTCCCCACTGGGATACTGAATTCATCATCTTCTATAATAATAAAAGCATAATATGCAAATCGACTGAACAGCCAAACAGCAGAACGACCATTTGGATGACCTTACGGATGAAACCACGGCTGCAAGAGCCAAGGCAGCAGGGGCTGCGAGAGCTGAGCCCCTTGCATGAATTTCATGCATCAGGCCTCTAGTCCTATATAATAAAAGGCTAATATGCAAATCGACTGAACTGCGGAATGACTGGTTGCTATGATGTGCACTGACCACCAGGGGGCAGACGCTCAATGCAGGAGCTGCCCCCTGGTGGTCAGTGCACTCCCACAGGGTAAGTGCTGTGCAGCCAGAAGTCAGGCTCACCGCTTGCAAGTGCACTGGGCCTCTAGTGCTAGCATAATCAAACTAGTGTCCTGGTGCATGGATCGTGCACATTGAAAATAAATTAATTAGAAGTATTTAATATTTCTATTCACCCTTTCTCTATCATAGAAGTGTCAACCAAATTCATGATCGACAATGACAGATCAAAACACATGCGTGTGATTGTCGCCAGTGAGAGCTTTATTTATATTACGCATGCGTGATTCAACTTAGCCTTTTTTAGATATATACAGCAGATACACTTGCTTAATTAGACCTGCTTTCTGATTTAGCTAAACTTTTTCCAGCCTAGTGAAGCACCCCAACTTCTCTTTCAGGTAATTGTCAGCAACACAGCAGTAAATATCAACACAAAGCAGATTATTATTGTAGATCACACAGGGAGAACAAAGGGTAACATATTTAACTGCCGCAGTGTTTGACTATATTCTGCACAGTGAGAAAACCTGAAGTCATTTTCAAGGTCCACCATTTCTTCTTTTCAGTCAGGTCAAGTCTCTAAACTTTCTACATCTCTGTCTTCTGGCTAATGAAGAGAAAATAGTATTCCACTGAGTCTCCTATCTACCTACTCCAGGACTTCTGTGAGGAGCAAATGAGAGGCACATGAAAATGCTTCACAAACATTTGGTTAAAGTGAAAGTGTTTGCACCTTGCTATAAAGCAACTTGTGCTCCTGGTCTGAAGAAACTCCAAGGAGGCTAGTTGCTAGTGAGAGGAAGCCGGGTGTTGCTATGTGATGTCATTACCCAGTGCCCACAGCGACCATTTCCGGGCTGGGTTGGTCTGTGGGCCACATTTTGCACCATGGGGTCTCAGCACCATTGGCTGCGATTTGGTGGGTGTCGCTCTGGGGTTGTGGTGGAGCCTGTGTCCCACTTGGCGGAACAAGTGGGACACAGTGTTGGTTTGTTGGCACCAAGTCATGGTGCCATTTATTTTTAAATGTCCAGTGTGTGTCATGGCAGCTCCTGTGTTGAGCATCTGCCCCGTGGTGGTCAGTGCACGTCATAGCTACTGGTTGGATGGATGGACACTTAGCCTTTTATATATAGTTATGGAGCAAATTGGAATTGATAATTATGAAGAATAAATTAGCATGCACCACTGAAGGTATTTTAGTGAATGTTTTTCTAGGGCAGTGGTCGGCAAACTCATTAGTCAACAGAGCCAAATATCAACAGTACAACGATTGAAATTTCTTTTGAGAGCCAAATTTTTTAAACTTAAACTTCTTCTAATACTACTTCAAAATAGACTCACCCATCTGGATGTTAGGAGGATCCAAGATGGCGGCGTAGGTAAACACCTAAACTGCTGCCTCGCACAACAATTTCAAAACTACAACTAAAAGACAAAACGTCTATCACCCAGAACCACGGGAAAGCTGGCTGAGTGGAAGTTCTACAACTAGAAGGAAAGAACAAACAGCATTGAGGGGTGCACAAGGGCTGAAAAGCTGAGGTTCGGAGGTGCGCATATCGGGCTGGCGGCGGGCGACTGGGAGCGCTGCTTTTTTCAACCCGAAGGGAGACAAGCTCCCGATTACTCCGAACTCCAGTTTCTGGGGAGACGCAGGGGACTCAAACTCCTACGGGGAGAAGCTGGACTGTCTGCCATGGGGTCGGAAAGTGAGGGCGGCTTGCTTGCAGGGCTGCGCGCAGGAACAATTGTTTATTGTGCTGGGGCGCGGGACGTGGGGACTCCGTTGGAGACACAGAGCCAGCTCACTGGCAGCCATCGCTATTTGCCACGCCCTAGCCTAGTCACACCCTGAGACCCCTCCCCACATAATCTACAAACCCACCCAAACTCCAAGCAGCGGCTCTAGCATATGAATGACCTGCGTTATCGCAGCTTAACATAGCAAACTTGCAGCACGGGTCAGAAAGCTCCAAAACCTCCAAACCCCAAGCAAAGAGGAGAAAACTGTAGTTCTCACTGTAGCTCCTGCTGGGTGGCCTCAGACAGTAGCTGACCTGCACCCCATTAGAGATCAAGAAGCCAGTGTACCTAGTGGAAAGTGTGAGACACTAGATTTCAACTCCTGACATCCATAAGTGACACATTCAAGAGGCAGACTCAGTGAGCACCAAAGCCCCACTGAAACAAGTCCTGCACCATAAGCGTGTCTCCAGAGCAGCAGTTCTTCCATTATAGACATAGCGGGTCCTCACAGCCAATTGGCCTGGAGGTCAATTCCTCCCAGTGTACCAACAGCAATCAAGGCTTAACTACACCAGGACTTTGCACTCAGCCCACCAGGGGGTGTACCAAGAGCATCCTCCTCAGGTGATTGGGGAGGCTGAGCTACTGGCCCCTATAGGTCACCTACCACACAAAGCCACTCGATCAACACAGGGAAGCAGCCAAAATGCGGAGACAAAGAAACATGTCACGAATGAAAGAAATGGAGGAAAGCAAACTACTGGACGACATAGAGTTCAGAACCACATTTATAAGGTTACTCAAGAATCTTCTAAAAACCGCTGAGGAACTTAGTGAGACCTTTAAGGATCTTAATGAGAATGCCAAAAAAAATGGAAAAGGACCAGTCAGAAATTAAGCATACACTGTCTGAAATAAAGAATATACAGAAATTCAACTGTAGATCAAAGGACCCCAAGAATCAAACCAAAGATCTGAAATGTGAGGAAACAAAAAACACCCAACCAGAAAAACAAAAAGAAAAAAGAATCCAAAAATATGAGGATAGTGTAAGGAGCCTCTGGGACAACTTTAAGCGTACCAACATCCGAATTTTTGGGGTGCCAGAAGAAGACAGAGAGCAAAATATTGAAAACCTATTAGAAGAAATAATGACAGAAAACTTTCCCTACCTGGTGAAAGAAATAGACTTACAAGTCCAGGAAGTGCACAGAACCCCATACAAGAGGAATCCAAAGAGGACCACACCAAGACACATCATAATTAAAATGCCAAGGGCAAAAGACAAAGAGAGAATCTTGAAAGCAGCAAGAGAAAAACGGTTAGTTACCTACAAGGGAGTACCCATATGACTGTCAGCTGATTTCTCAGCAGAAACTATGCAGGCCAGAAGGGAGTGGCAAGAAATATTCAAAGTGATGAACAGCAAGAACCTACAACCAAGATTACTCTACCCAGCAAAGCTCTCATTCAGAGTTGAAGGTCAGATAAAGAGCTTCACAGACAAGAAAAAGCTAAAGGAGTTCATCACCACCAAACCAGGATTACATGAAATGCTGAAGAGTATTTTTTAAGAAGAGGAAGAAGAAGAAAAAGGTAAAGATAAAAATTATGAACAACAAATACATATCTATCAACAAGTGAATCTAAAAATCAAGTGAATAAAAAATCTGCTGAACAGAATAAACTGGTGAATATAATAGAATCAGGGGCATAGAAAGGGAGTGGACTGACAATTCTCAGGGGGAATGGGGTGTGGGGGGTGCGGGAAGAGACTGGACTAAGGTTGTACACCTATGGATGAGGACAGTGGGGGGGAGGTAAGGGCAGAGGGTGGGGTGGGAACCGGGTGGAGGGGAGCTATGGGGGAAAAAAGAGGAACAATTGTAATAATCTGAACAATAAAGATTTATTAAATTAAAAAATAAATAAATAAAAAAATAAAAATATGTTAAAAAAAAATAGACTCACCCAGGCTGTGGTATTTTGTGGAAGAGCCACACTCAAGGGGCCAAAGAGCCGCATGTGGCTCGCGAGCCCAGTTTGCCAACCACGGTTCTAGGGGAAGAAGTTCTAGAAAGAGTAGTTAAGGACTATAATCCATATGATAAACTCACCTAAATTTCAAAGCCTGGCCCAGGATTGAAATTCTACAGTATTACATTTTAACTCTTACTAATCTTGCTAGTAAACAAGAAACCCACCCACTAATATTATAAAACCTCAAATACACCGTTTTCTATAAAATTTAAATTTTCAAATATCTTTTAGAGTGGTTAAGAAAAACTATTTTATACTTATCTCCAATTTTACCATTTTCAGTGCTTTCATATGCTTTATGTAGATCCATACCATTTTTTTTCTCACTAATTTTGGAGATTCTTGGCCATTAACTCCACTACTATTCTTATCCTTTTTGGATGCTAATCGTATCCATGTTAGACTCTTCAATATTGTTCCATAGCTGTCTGTGCCTCAGAGGCATTTCTCAAGTAGCAGGCTTCTGTTACCTTGTGCTTAGTATATGGCCTGAGATGCAAGAGTATTTTTCTGCATTTTGACTCCACTCTCAGCTTTCAGTGGTCCCTGAATGTCTGTGCCACAGAGAGGGCATTTCTTGTTCTTCACTAATAGACTGGGCTCATGGTAGTGCAGCAAGGAAGCTCTCAGTTCTGTTTGCTCAGCTTCAATATTATGCAGGCCTGTGTGGAGACTTGAATATAGGGCTTTTATTATTTTTTTTCCAATTACAGTTTACATTCAATATTATTTTGTACTAGTGACCCGGTGCACAGATTCATGTACATTAAAAGGAAATTAATTAGAAGGTGGCCGGTGGGGTGGGACTGGGTGAGATGGGCCTGACACAGCCTGGAGCTAACCTCCCGCGGTCCCTCCCCAGCATCTGTGGAATGAGTGGGGTTCCTCCGGCAGCCAGGGTCCCTTGGCCTGGTCTGTGGGGATCGGGCCGAAACTGGCTCTCTGACATCACCTGAGGGGTCCTGGAGTGTGAGAGGGCACTATGCAAAGTTGCTGTACAGGGTGTGGAACACAAACGCAAGTGTACAGTAAACCAGATTTGGGACCAACAGTGCCCCAGCCACAACATAACCCATGGCCGAAGGTGGAATCGCACAGCCCTGTGAGGAATTGGGCTCCCTCCTCTCTGGTTTGGGGTGCATCACCTCAGAACCACTGTTGCCAAGTCACTGCAGCTCAGCAGCTCCTGTGTTGAGCGTCTGCCCCCTGGTGGTCAGTGCACGTCAGAGCGACTGATCGACCGGCGGAGGGACACTTAGCATATTAGCTTTTTACATATATACTAGTGGCCTGGTGCACGAAATTCGTGCATGGGGGGGTGGGTGTGTTCCTCAGCCCGGCCTGGACCCTCTCTAATCTGGGACCCCTCAAAGGATGTCCTACTGCTGGTTTACAGGGATTAGGCCTAAACCGGCAGTCAGACATCCCTCTCACAATTCGGGACTGCTGGCTCCAGCCATTCACCTGCCCGCCTGCCTGCCTGATCGCCCCTAACCACTCTGCCTGCTGGCCTGCTCACTTCCAAATGCCCTCCCCCCCGCCAGCCTGATCACCCCAACTGCCCCTTGTGCCAGCCTGCTCACCCCCAAATGCCCCCCCCTGCAGTTGTTATAGTTATTACAATACTACTGACTATAGTTCCTATGCTGTACTCTGATATGGGGTCTTTTAAGCATTCCTGCTCCTCCTCCATTTGATGGCTAAATTCTACCTGTTCTTGGCCAGGAAGGAATTTCCTGTTCCTCCTATAGTTGGGCAGACTTCCATTTGGTTGGATGCCAGAGCCTGGGATCAGTGCTTTTCCTGCTTCTCCCCCAAGGCAGAAAACATTTGCGTCTACCATTCCCTAGAAACAAAATTTCTTTATTGATTAAGGTATTACATATGTGTCCTTATCACCCCATTACCCCCCCCAACCCCCGCCCCTCATGCCCTCACCCCCCGTTGTCTGTGTCCATTGGTTATGCTTATATGCATGCATACAAATCCTTTGGTTGATCTCTCCCCCTTACCCCCACCCTCCCCTACCTGAGGTTTGATGGTCTGATTGATGCATCTGTCTCTAGATCTGTTTTTGTTCATCAGTTTATGTTGTTCATTATATTCCACAAATGAGTGAGATCATGTGATATTTATCTTTCTCTGACTGGCTTATTCCACTTAGCATAATGCTCTCCAGTTCCATCCATGCTGTTGCAAATGGTAAGAATTCCTTCTTTTTTACTGCAGCATAGTATTCCATTGTGTAGATGTACCACAGCTTTTTAATCCACTCAGTAGATTCTCCTGAAGCCCTATGGTTTTATTTTTTTATGAGATTAGGGTCCAGAAAAGCCGTTAGTATTTTGTGTCTGACTCAAGTGGTGGCTGATAACCACTTGCAGACCAGCATCTTGGAGGAGACACTTTCCAAATTCCTGTTCTTTTGTGGGCACTCTGGAAAAAGGTTTCACATTAGTATGGCCTCCCCTCCTGACTGGATCACTCAGTTATTCTAAACTGATCTGCTAGCCCTGCTTAGTGGCCTTATTTCATAGCTGTAAGGATGCAAAGGGCTACACAGGGTAATAGTCTATTATAGAGGATCTGACCACTGCCATGCATGCCAGGATGATCAAGAGCAGAGGCTTTCTATACCCTTGAGCTCAATTAAAGAGGAATAAGGGGCTTACTCAACATTAACAGAATTTAGGTCATAAATTTTCAAAGTTTTTCAGCAGTATTCATTCTTTTTCATAAGAAATACTAAGTGGAATTCCAAAAATCAAGAGAAAAATAACCAGAATTGTATTAATGTTATTTAACTACATATAATTCTATGTGACATTTACTTATTAGAAAGTAAATAAAATGAAAAGGCTTGTTTTTGATAAACACAAAAAATTTGGAGTTATGGACAATGGTTAAATCTAATAGGTGCATCCAAACTTCACTTACATGGACAAGTGGATGGTGAAATGTTTATCTTAAAATCTTAGGCTACTCTTAAGACAGAATTAGCAAGGAAAGACATTCTCCTTGAAAACTGCATAAACATAAAGAAACCTGACATAAAATCAGCATATTTGTCATCTTTAATATGCTAAGCTATTCTACATAACATTTTAATAGTATAAACAGATTTAATGAAATCCTGAATCAATCTAGAAATTTAGCATCCACTTGAGTCATTAGTTCATAAGACAGAGTATCCATTAAAAGCATTGAAATAAATAATATATATATATATATATAATTTCTAATTACTCTGATGAGGGAGAATATATTATTTCCCACCTTCAGTCAGATATTTTTAATGAGGCTCAACACCTGGTTTGCCATTACATTCTCTCCTACCTGAATATATTATTTTAGGCTATTCAATGAGATTTTACAAGAAATTTAGCTTCATAATACCAACTAAAATAGTTCTCTCTTAAGAAATTATTCTATTATATCACTTTGGTAAAAGCATACATTACTTTTTGTATAATTAAGTTTATCTAAAACCTTGTGTGTGTGTGTGTGTGTGTGTGTGTGTGTGTGTGCATGAATGCATGCTGTGGAAACCAATGTAAGATGTGATAAGTCAAGACCTTAAAATGAGGATGTATCTATTACAATGACAGCGTTATCCACAGGAGATTATATTTTAGTTTTCCAAACTCACTGCTGTAAATTCAGCCTCTACCAAATTAGGAACATGTTAATACATTCTGGTTGGAGATTTAGGCACCTTTCAATGCTAAAGTGATTAGCATTGAAACACTTTTTTTTTTTCAAAAAAATAGCTTCTGAACAAATTGATTTATAAATTGAACAAAGTATCAGTTCCATCTCATTATTAAAGAACTAGAGGCCCAGTGCACGAAATTTGTGCACAGGGTCCGGGGGGGGGGGGGTGTCCCTCAGCCCAGCCTGCACGCTCTCGAAGTCCGGGACCCCTCGGGGTATATTCACCTGCTGGTTTAGGGCTACTCCCCCCGGGGATTGGGCCTAAGCTGGTAACTGGACATCCCTCTCACAGTGTGGGATCCCTTGCTCCTTACCACCCACCTGCTCGCTGCTCCTTACCGCTTGGCTTGCTGCTCCTTAGCGCTGCTGCTGAGGCAGGAGAGGCTCCTGCTACTGCTGCTGCACTCTCCAGCCATGAGCCTGGCTTCTGGATAAGTGGCACTCCCCTTGTGGGAGCACACTGACCACCAGGGGGCAGCTCCTGTGTCGAGCGTCTGCACCCTGGTGGTCAGTGCACATCATAGTGACTGGTTGTTCTGGTTGTTCTGCCATAATGGTTGCTTAGACTTTTATTATATAGATAGCATTTTAGCACTTTATAGGCCAAGTCCTTTGTTTTCATAAAAAATGGCTTACCATTTGTGATAAATGGAGTCCACTAGCTTGTATACAATGCTTTCAGCAGGTCCTGTGTGTTTCTTGGAGACCAGCTGAATTTCATTTTCCTTCCATTTTGGGTTATACTGTTGGAGCACCATGTAATGGCCTTGCCTATATGAGCAGCAGCAGAATGATTCCAGAACTGTTCCAACCACTGCTTTCAGCTTTAATTGGTTTCATTAGTCTTTGATTGTGTTGACAAAACCCAGCTGTGAGTTTAATTGTTAATGCTTCTATAAAGTCTTGGTGCTTATGACACCATCAGAGCGGGAGAAATCAGGACTGGTATTGAAACAGATTATAATTTTAAGTGATTTTCAATTTCTGGTAATAGTGGATGCCACTTTTAGACCAATCAAACGATGATTATTCTGACATAGATAATAAAATGGAGAAAAACTTTGCATATGTTACCATTATGGTTTTACTATATGATTCAGACATTACTAATAAAAATCAGAATTAAACAAAAATGATTTCCACTGGTAATTATTGAAAAAGCCAGCATTAAACAAATCCACATATAAAACCCTATCATTGTTACCTTAAGGTTTATATTTTGCTTAACTCATTCTCTTAGGCCTGTGGAGAGATCATATTGAGGGCTGTTTGCTGATGATGTGTTTCTAGTTGTGGTGGATAAAGATTTCAGGGTAAATAATTTATCATTTTTGGGGAACTGTGACAGCTTTGAAATATGTCATTGGTTAGTTTGAAAATGACATAACTCAGAATTCCCATTTCTAATTAGGGTGAGCAATGAGATTCTTGCAAGATGTGGAAGAACCAGGAAAGGAAGCAGCCATTTTTGTCATTGACCCACTTTGTTGCTGACTGACTCATCTCAAAGGCTTGAAGCAGCATTTGGACCTGCAATTACTTTACCTTCTCTGGATTCACCTTCAGCTTTTCTGATTCCTGGGCCAAGGGTATATTTAACTCTGCAAAAAAAAAAGCTGCTTCTGCAGGAAAACCTTTTCACTCAACAAGAATGGACAAGAGTTTCAGTTCATTCTCATGGAGTTTCAGCTCATTCTCATGGGGTTTCAGCTCATGTTCATGATTTTCCTTTCTTAGCCTGACTGTGGACTTCAAGCTCCAATATTAGATGTTGAAACAGGCATGGTTTAAAAATTCTGCTTAGCCAGCGCTGTGATTGGGTAAGCTAATTAATCACCTGCAACAAATGTATATGTATATGTATATGTATATGTATATGTATATGTATATGTATATGTATATGTATGTATGCATGTGTATAAAAGAAATATTATTGGATCTGCTTCTCTGGCTGAACCCAGAATTCCTAACGAAGCACTGACCTTAGTAGAAGAATATAGAATGGACTCTATAATATTTGCTGTGAGAAATGTGGTATTTTGTGCTGGAAGAAGGAGGGATGGCTGTATCCAGGAAGGAAAAAGAAGGGAAGGAACTGTGAGATAGTGAATGGTAAAAGTTATGTGAAATCAGTATACAATACTCTCCTGTTCTCATTTTTTTTTTGCATTCTGTTTGTCTCTTTATCATTCCATGAACTCAGTATATTTACTACTAACAAAATATTCTTTTAGTGGAAATTTTTCATCACTTCTTTTTCTCACACCCAATAAAATACTATTTAGCAGATAAAACCATAGCGTGATAGCCAATACTGTTACTGCCTAGTTACATAAATAGGGTACTGCCCAAGAAATTAGAATTATCATAACCAATACAATTACAATCAACTAAGTGCTAGAAGAAAATGGACCAATGTCTTCACTGCTCTGAGGAAAAAGAATTTTGAATCTAGAATTCTATACATAGCCAAACTTTTCATTGAGTTAAAAAGAAAAATAAAATAATTTTCAGACATGGACAAACTCAAAATTTTCCTTCATGTACACTTTCCGAGAAAATTATAGTGCAATCTATAAAAGCAGATGAAATCCAAGAAAGAAGGTACATAGAATCCAAGAAACAGGGCAACTAAACCACAAGAGCAAATGGAAGAAATCTGAGGAAAGCAGCTAAGCAGTAAGCCAGAATGGATTAGGGAAGTCTTAAAATGTCAAAAAGATCCTTAGGAAAAAAGTGTACTTACTGTAACAAATAATATGATAAATATGGTAAACAATCTTAGGACTAAAATGAATTCTTATCTTGTTCTTTTCAACAAGAAAAAAGAAAGGTCACTACAAACTCCAGGAATGCAGAATAGGGAGAGTTGTACAGGAAAGTCATGAATAATTATTTCTGTGTTAGAAAGTGGTATGGATATGTGACAAGTATGCTTTTTGGCTGCTTTGAACCTTTTGCACACCCATTCTCTGTTTGGAGAGTTTTTGTCTCTGAATATGTATACCCAAGCCTGAAATCCCAAACTTACTTCTCCAGCCTTCCTTTCAGTCATGTATATGATACAGGCTCTCCCATTGAGATATACTCTTGTAAGACTTCAAGTGGACAGGTCTGACAAGGGGTTGGCAGAGACAGTGTTTGATGAGAGAGAGATAGAAATTTAAACTTCAAGTGCCCAGAATACACAGATGTACTTTAGTAACTGTGTTTTTGGGTGGAAGCAGCAGGGCTTCATTGAGTTGCTTCCATATTATAATTTGTCAAAGTAGCTCCTTACATTGCCTCTGAACATGACTCTCTGTCATAAAGTCTGTAAATGAACTAATTTTCTAATTAAGCTACATATAATAGGTTTTGCCATTTGGAATGAAAAAAAAAATCACTAATATAGGAATTGGTACCAATAGTGGTTTCAGGAGGCAGAGTTTGAAGGAAATGAGACTTAACAACTGCTTATTTGACATCAGTAAAAATCTCACTAATATTTGGGCATGTAATTCTGGTAAACCAAAACAGACAGAAATAAAATAGATAATTAAAAAATCAAGTGTAATTTCCTAGGATAAAGTATAGACTGAAAACAAAGCTTCTGAGAATTTGTAATTACTGCCTATGAACAATATAAGGGACATAAGACTCTTTCTATATTGGAGAGAGATTAAAGAAATCAAATCATGACTAAAGAATCAAAGACTAAAAACAAACAAACAAACCACCCAGGGACTTATGGGACTTTACTAAAAAACTTTTTTTTTTTTCGGAGAACAAGAAAAATAGGTTTATTTGGGTTACACTTATTAACTTGTGCAGTTAGTCAGTGTCTGGTAAGTTAATGTTCAAGAAAAAAATATAAATTTTTATTAAAATGTCCTATTATTTTATGTTAACAATTACTCATTTATTTCAGCCTTCTTTTTTATTGTCTCAAGTTTTACACATGTCTCCTTTTTCCCTGCTTGACCTCCCTCCCCAGCCATTCCCACCCCAGGCAAGCTCCCATTGCCCCAGTGTCCCATTTGACCCAGTTATCCCACCTCTAAGACTATATCCCAAGAAACCAGAAACCAGTCAGAAAGGATATATGCACCCCTATGTTCATAGCAGCACAATTTACAATAGCTAAGATTTGGAAACAACCTAAGTGCCCATCAGCAGATGAGTGGATTGAAAAACTGTGGTACATTTACACAATGGAATACTACGCCGCTATAAAAAAGAAGGAACTTTTACCATTTACAACAGCATGGATGGAATTTGAGAGCATTATGCTAAGCGAAATAAGCCAGTCGGAGAAAGATAAATATCACATGATCTAAAAAACTTTTAAAAATATATATATATTTTATTGATTTTTTACAGAGAGGAAGGGAGAGGGATAGAGAATTAGAAACATCAATGAGAGAGAAACATTGATCAGCTGCCTCCTGCACACTCCCTACTGGGTATGTGCCCGCAACCAAGGTACATGCCCTTGACCGAAATAGAACCTGGGACCTTTAAGTCCGCAGGCCAACACTCTATCCACTGAGCCAAACTGGTCAGGGCCTAAAAAACTTTTTAATATTGCTTTCACAGTGCTAGAATAACTAAAAAAATCAATAATAATGTAATTTTGTAAATTGCTAAGCTATACTATTTTAATTTGAAATATTGCATGGTCTCTTATGGGACTATTAGAACATTGGTTGTAAAAAAAGAGTGATAGCCTGGAAATTCTAATGGAGATATGTAGGGATGACCCAGATAACCCCAAATTTCAAGCCTTTCCAGCATCTTGACAAACTAACAACTCCTTTCCTGCTTGACACAATTGTCAACTACTTCTGTCCTTCGCTTTTCTATGTTCTCTCTGGAATCTTAGGTTCATGGTTAACAAACCTACCTTGTCAGGAGATAACTCTTAATCAACCCTTTAAAATAGGCTCTTAAATCTGAGGATTTAAAATATGATATCAGCTCTGGTTTCACACATCAGGAAATTTGGAGATCACCACTCTGTCCTAAAACAAGTAAAAAGCTGAACAAAATGAAAAATAAAGAACTCTTCTTAGAGCCATAAGAGAAGTAAGGTAATAAGACAAAATTGGAGAGCCCAACAGGCAAATACAGAGAATTACAATTTACCAGGACAAACTCATGAGCTGTGGGAACCAGTTTCTGGTAGGAAAATCAGAATCATATTTGACAAATTGCTAGAGGCTCAGAGTGGATAGGTCTGAGAGTTAAAAACTCCAGGGAGGCTCAGTAAGTGTGAGCCCCCACACTTTTGTTGAGTTATACTTCCAGAAATTTAAGTTTTCACAGTAAATATCAGAGAATAATGCCCTTGTGTTTCCAGCAGGTGGAGGAGAAAATGAACCATTTTGTAATACTCCTGAACACTCTGTCCATAACAAGGTCTGACCTCAGGAGAAATTAGTTAATGAGAGTGTAACCTGCTGGGATATTATCAGAGCCTAACTAGGCTGGAAGAAGAGAAATACTCAACTCTATCCTTCTCCAGCCATCCTCTCCCACCTAAGGAGGAAGAAAGAAACTGGAAAACACGTACAATTCATAGTCCATGGGCATAGGCCACTAAAGACTGAGACCTACTCATAGGACTATAGAATGCTTCCTATGCCACCACACCCCACTCCACCACCACATTACTAAAGGCCTTTTTACAGCAATTTCTTTTACCTGGTATATCATGTATAGCTATCAAGAAAAAATTGCAAGGCATAGTAAAAGGCAAAAAACACAATCTGAAGGGGTAAAGAAAGCATCAAAACCAGGCATGCAAGGGTGTTGGAATGATCAGATCTGAAATGTAAAACAATTATGATTCATATGTTGATAATGGATAAGATAGATAGCATGTAAGAACAGATGGGAAATGTAATTAGAAAGATGGAAATCCCAAAAGGGAACCAAAACAACGACAACAAAAAGATAGACAAAAAACACCATAACAGAAATAAAGAATTTGATAGGTTTATTAGTACACTGGACACAGCTGAGAAAAGAATCTCTGAGCTTGAAGATAATAGAAACTTCTAAAACTGAAATAAAGAAAACAAAGATTAAAAAATACAAAATAAAATATTCAAGAACTGTGGGACAACTACAAAAGGTGTAACATATGAAGGAGATAAGAGAGAGAAAGGACAGATGAAATATTTGGAACATTGATGACTGAGAATTTTCCTAAATTATGGCAGACACCAAACCAAAGATCCAGGAAGTTTGGAGAACACCAAGCAAAATAAATGCCAAAAAATTACACCTAACCATATCATTTTCAAACTACAAAAAATCAAAGATAATGAAAAAATCCTGAAAGCCAGAGAAAAAAACACCTATGGAAGAGCAAAGGTAAGAATTATATTTGACTTCTCATCAGAAACCATGTAAGTCAGAAGAGAGTAGAGTAAAATATTTAAAGTGTTGAGAGATAAAAAAGTCTCCCCAACTTAGAATTCTGTACTCACCAAAATTATCTTTCAAAAGTGAAGGTGAAATAATGAATTTCTCAGACAAATGAAAATTGAGGGAATTTGTTGCCCATAAACCTGGCTTGCAAGAAATATTAAATTTTTTAGAGAGAAGGAAAACAATATAGTTCAGCAACTCAGATCTATATGAAGAAAAATATCAAAGAATGAATAAAGTAAAAAAATTATTTTTCTTATTCTCAATTGATCTAATAGATAAAATCTGTTCAAAATAATAATAGCAACAATATGTTACATTATGTATATGCTTATATGTGTACATATGCATATGTACATATACACATGTATATATCCATACATACACACATAATATATGTATATATACACATATGTACATGTATATGCTTGTGTAGACTTATTTATAATGAATGACAGCAATGATAGAATGGATGAAAGGGAGAAATTAGAATTATTTTGTTAATATAGGAAACACACTACACATGAAGTATTAGAGGATTATTTGAAAATGTACTTGGATTACTTATAAATGTTAATTGCAAACTCTCAGGAAACCAGTAAAAATATTTTAAAAAGTATAACTGATTATGCTAAGAAAGGTGAGAAAACAGAATCATATAAAATGCTCAATTAAAGCCACAATAGGCAGGAAAAGAGAGTAACAAAGAACAAAGACAACAAACTGAAAACAGTAAAATATGATATAGGGAAGTCATGGAATAAATAATTGCCATCAATTAAAGTCAGGCAGGGAGATAAAGAAGAAAAAAATCATGGTATATAAAAAACAGAACATAATTGGAATAAATCTAATATCAATAAGTACTATAAATGAGAATTTTTAAAAAACCATCAATAAGAAGGCTAAAACTCCCAAATTTATAAAAAATAAAATCTAATGCCTCCCATATCCTATTTATATAAATAAATCTAAAATTATGTTAAAAATGTTAAAGAGATAGGAAGTGTATCAGTCATAAGTAGACAAAAATATATAATAATAATTATATTACATAAAATGAACTTAAGGAAAACATTTTAGATTCAGCAGATTTTAACTTGACTAACAGAATTTTCCAAGAGGAGAAATGAGCTATGAGTACACCATCTGCATGTGGTAATGACACCTGATGAGGTTCTCTGTGGACTCCATGAAAAAGTCATCATTTGAATTAATACCATAACACACATTCCACAGTGTGTTCTCTCTGCACTCCAGCCAGCATTGTTCTGTCTTTTCTTCATCAAACAAAACTAAGAAGACTCCTATTTTAGGACTTTTGCACCCACATTTTCCTCTGTCTGCAATTGTCTTACCCCATATGTCCTATAACATATTCTAATAGTTCATTCAAGTCTCTGGTCAATGTCAATTCATCAGATAAAGTCATCCCTGAATATGCTGTATCATATAGCAGCCTCTCCATCCCTTTCTCTTGCCCTGTCTCTATTGTCTTTATACCCTATATAATATCCTGACATTATGTTTATTTCTTTACTAGAGGCCCAGTGCACGGATTTGTGCACCGGTGGGGTCCCTCAGCTTGGCCTGTGCCCTCTCGCAATACGGGACCCCTTGTGGGATGTTGGACTACTGGTTTTGGCCTGATCCCCGCAGGCCAGGCTGAGGGACCCCATTGGTGCACAAATCCATGCACCGGGCTGGTATTGGCCCAATCCCCACAGTCCAGGCCGAGGGACCCACTGGTGCAGGCCTTTATATCTTTGGTTAATCTCTCCCCGCCCTCCTCCCCACTTCTCTCTGAGATTCATGTTTCCATGCCTGTGCATTGAGTGTCTGCTCCCTGGTGGTCAGTGAGCATCATAGCTACCGGTCGAACAGTCGAACAGTTGTGTAAGCTTTTATATATAGATTTTGCCATTTGTCTGTATCACTCACCCCACTAGTAGTGATGCCTCTTAAGGGAAGGAACATTGCTTCTTTTGGTCATTGCTTTATTCCCCAGCACCTAGAAGAGTGTATAAATAAATGAGGAGAGAAATGCAAAGGCAGCACTAGCAAACTAATATAGTAGGAATGTAAAGGATTTGATCATATTAATTATATATCAAAGACTGTAAGCCCCATGTAGAATGCATAAAGGTTTCATATTCATCATATATAAATAATAATCACGTTAGTAGGCAAAAGATACATGAAGACATGAAAAATAAACAAAGACTAAAGTAACAATTCACAGAAAAAGCCCTATTCATATGAAAAGACAGTCTATCTCACTAGAAATCAGGGAAATACAGACTAAAACAATGTATTTCACCCTTTAGACTCATAAAAATGAAAACAGCTATTGTGGGGATGGTACGTGAGAGTTAGGCATGGGAATTGAACAAAATTAGTAATAGCAATATCATTGGTGTAATCTTCTTTTGGAATTATATATTGAAACAAACATGGATTTATATATTATTTGGACACAGTGGTCCAATTTTGGAAACTGCTTAACAAGAATATCTGCACATGTCTATTTATATCTGTATCTATTGTGCTGAAGATCTACTTTAAAAAAATATATAAAGATATTTATTACAGCATTGATTATATTAGTAAACAATTAGTAATAACTTCAATGTTAACTAGTAGGGGAATGGTTAAATAAATTAAGTTACCTCCAAAGAAATTCATACAGTACTTAAGTGAGATTTGTATGCTCTAAATGGAAAGACTGCTAAGTCACTGTTAAGAATACAATGAATGGAGAAACCAAGATGGCGGCATAGGTAAGCACCTAAACTGCTGCCTCGCACAACAATTTCAAAACTGCAACTAAAAGACAGAACGGACACCATCCAGAACCACAGGAAAGCTGGCTGAGTGAAAATTCTACAACTAGAAGGAAAGAGAAAAGCTCACAGAGAATTGGAGGTACGGCAAAGGGTCTTTGTGCGCGCAGAAAGGAAGGGCGGCTGAGAGCCGGGCTGACTTTCTCTGGCGGAAGGGGGAAGGAAGCCCCCGACAACACTGAACCCCAGTTCTGACTGCACTGAACCCCAGTTCCGGGCGAGTCCCTGGGGACCCACGCTCTTACAGGGGGAGTCTGGATTCTCGGGCAGAGACTCGGGAGCTGGGGAAGGCAGAAGTCTGAAGGCGCGCGCGTGCTAGTGCGCACAAAGGCTGCGGAGGTTGCCACAAGCTTTCCCTGGTGGAAGGGAGTCGGAGGCTCCTGACTGCACTGGGCCCCAGTTCTGACTGCACTGAACCCCGGTTCCAGGCGAGCCCCTGGAGACCAACGCTCTTGTGGGGGGAGTCTGGACTCTCGGGCAGAGACTCAGGAGCCAGGGAAGGCAGAGGTCTGAGGGCGCGCATGTGCGTGCAAGGGCAAGGCTGACGGGAAGCCAAGACTGAGACTCCACCCCATCCAAGCTGAGCACAGAGGCTATTGCAATTTGGCAAGTCTAATCCTATAAGGCTGTCTCCAGCACCGAACTTCTCCCAGCATAGACACAGCTGATCCTTACAGCCAACTGGCCTGGAGGTCAATTCTTCCCAGTGATACCAACAACAATAAAGACTTAATTACAACAAGGCTGTACACACAGTCCACAAAGGGGTGCACCAAGAGTGTCCACCTAAGGTTAACTGGGGAGGCAGACCCACTGGGCCATATTGGAAACCTAGCACACAAATCTACCTTGCCAACTCAGGGAAGCAGTGAAAATGCGGCGTCAAAGAATCAGATCACAAACGAAAGAAATGGAGGAAAATAAATGACTGGATATAGAATTCAAAACCACGGTTATAAGGCTTTTCAAGAATATCCTAGAAAAGGCTGATAAATATAACGAGACCCTTGAAGATATGAAAAAGGACCAACTAGAAATTAAACATACACTGACTGAAATAAAAAATATTATACAGAGACCCAAAAACAGACTAGAGGAACACAAAAATCAAGTCAAAGAATTGAAATACAAAGAAGCAAAAAACACTCAACTGAAAAAGCAAAAAGCAAAAAAAAAATCCAAAAAGTTGAAGATAGTGTAAGAAGACTCTGGGACAACTTCAAGCGTACCAACATCAGAATTATGGGGGTGCCAGAAGAAGAGAGAGAGCAAGATACTGAAAACCTATTTGAAGAAATAATGACCGAAAACTTCCCCCACCTGGTGAAAGAAATAGACTTACAAGTCCAGGAAGCACACAGAACCCCAAACAAAAGGAATCCAAAGAGGACCACACCAAGACACATCATAATTAAAATGCCAAGAGCAAAAGAAAAAGAGAGAATATTAAAAGCAGCAAGAGAAAAACGGTTAGTTACCTACAAGGGAGCACCCATACGACTGTCAGGCTGATTTCTCAACAGAAACTATGCAGGCCAGAAGGGAGTGGCAAGAAATTTTCAATGTGATGAATAGCAAGAACCTACAACCAAGATTACTCTACCCAGCAAAGCTATCATTCAGAATTGAAGGGCAGATAAAGAGCTTCACAGATAAGAAAAAGCTAAAGGAGTTCATCACCACCAAACCAGTATTATATGAAATGCTGAAAGGTATTCTTAAAGAAGAGGAAGAAGAAAAAAGTAAAGATAAAAATTATGAACAACAAATACATATCTATCAACAAGTGAACCTAAAAATCAAGTGAATTAAAAACCTGAGGAACAGAATAATCTGGTGAATATAATAGAATCAGGGGCATAGAAAGGGAGTGGACTGATAATTCTCAGGGGGAAAGGGGTATGGGAGGTTCATGAAGAGACTGGACAAAAATCATACAACTATGGATGAGGACAGTGAGGGGGAGGTAAGGGCAGAAGGTGGGGTGGGAACCGGGTGGAGGGGAGCTATGGGGGGAAAAAGGAGAAACAATTGTAATAATCTGAATAAAGATTTATTAAAAAAAAACAAACAAAAACAAAAACAAAACAAAACAAAAAAAGAATACAATGAATATTAAGTAGCATATACAGGGTAAGGCAAAATTAGGTTACAGTTGTTTGTATGAAAAATAATGCAATAATTAATGAATAATACAAGAATAAACCCTGTATTTCACATACTCACCACTGTAAGCCTACATTTGCCCAACCCTGTATGTAGCATGATTCTGTTTAGGAGATATTTCTATTTCTTTCTATATAAATTACATATTTGTATAAATGCACAGAAAAAGTATGAAGGGTGCACAATGAACTTTTTTAAGTGATTAAGGGTCCCTGGGATTAAATTGAAGAGGAGTTTGGTAAAGGAGAATCCTCACTTTTTAGTCCAAATCCTATGATTATACTGTATTCATTTTATTATTGTAAATGAACTTTTTTAAAGTCTGTAAAAATAATCAATTTTTGTACTGTTTTCCTATTATTATACCACTGTACCCAGAACAGTACATAACAAATAATACCCATTAAATATTTTGTATCTAATAAATAGGAGGGAGAAGGTAGGAAGTAAACATAAATCTTAAGAGAATACTATTTAAGATGCATATAAGAAGTAAAAACATGAAAAAATAACATAAAGAATAAGAAAAAAATCAGGAAAAGGCTAAACAGAGTTAAACATGATTGTATCTTGGAAATCTACTGCTGAGGGAGAAGGGATACAAAAAAAAATCAGGTTGGGAATAAATCCTGCTTTCAATCCATATAATGGATGTGGGCCAAGCAGAATGAGAGATATAATTAGAGACTTATTTACAGCTTGATTTAAGAAAATTGGGTTTCTTTCCATATAAGTAATTTGAATTTATTAAAACTCTCTAATTTCTGGCCAACTAATACATATGCAAAGATTTTCTTTCTCTAATGGTATTTTTTCTTCAAATAAGAAATGTTTTGTTATGTAAATGAATGGAACAAAAAATATGGACATAGAATCTAGAAATTCTACACAGCAATTGGTAAAAATAAAATCATCTATTTAAAGCAGTCCTAACATGAAAAACAAATTCCAGCTTAAATTTCTACTTGTCTTGTGGGTGGGCAAGAAGAAAATGTATTTCTTAAACTTAGTGAATACAGTGAACTCTTTCTGCTCTTTACTTTTCTGATTCATGTTAAAATGGGTTACTCAAATCTTTGATAAACTATATATGGTATAATAATCAAGCTAATATCCATACTATAATAGTAAGAGATTTTGTTAAAAATTTTAATATTCTTTTCCTTTGAGAAACACCCAATATTCTAAAACTTGTATTTGAGTATTCTTTATTTATCACTTTAAAAGTATTTTAATAGAAACTTTACTATGCAACCTAAATGGTAACCTCACCTATCTTATCAACATTTTTTTAAACGAATAAGACAGGATAAATGATAAAATACTACTATACGACTTATTGAGAACTTTTTAAAAATATATTTATCAAATCCCTTATAAAGACTCCTAGATCAATATGGTCCAACTTATTAGCTTAAAATTTTCTATTCTGGAAAATTTTTAAACTAAATAAAATTTATCTTAGGATTTCTAACCTTCAATTTTATCTTCTTTTTTTTTTTTTCCTCAGGGCAATGTAAAGTGGAAGATTTAAAAACCACTATCTAGTCGAATAGCTGCCTCGTCTTCAAGTAAGTTCAGCTTTCCTAATCTTTTAAGATCAAGTATCTTCAATTTATAGCACCCAGTCTCTTCCTAAATATCCCTTGTATTCATAGGACATAGGAACAGATGCTACATGATTAAACTCTTCCAATTTAAGACCATTTTAGAACACAACACTTCAATGAATTTTATCACTGATTTGATATAGTGTGTTTCTGCATCATGAAATAAATTTTTTACTTCACATCTCTCAGGCAATAATTATATCTTATGTATAACATTAATGGATTGTTATTTTCCTAATGTCATATGCGACACAGAATCCAAACTCCTGAGGCCAACATCTTATATAGTATAGGTTAATCTATGTTGCTCATGAATTATAAGCCAAAATGCAATCCCCTGTGATTCAGAGTTCATTGCAGGGCATAGATACCACTCAAGGTATTTAAGCAGGAAAGGGTTTAATATAAAAAAAATTACAAGATCACTCAAAGAACTGAAGGAGCTCACTCTAAGCTAGACCTCCAAGAATAATAAAAATAATAAGAAAACAATTTTGTTTACAACAGCATCAGAAAAATAAAAGGCATAGGAATAACTTTAACAAAAAATTTTGTTATGAAAATAATATTGTAAGTGCAAAATAAAAAATATATCAGATCCTGGCCCAAAATTTACTTAATTGCATGAGTCAACTGCATTTGAGTTTTAGCATCTAAAAATTTTGTATCACATTCAAGTCTTTCTCTCTCAATATTCAGAGAATAAATTATAAGAAAAGCCACTAAAATTTTTTATTCTGTTAATCTAGTTAATTATGAAAAGTGACTTACTATGCTATATATAGCTATATCCAAAATGAGTTAAGACCATGGAGTACAGAGGAGGGCTATAATAGCTAATATTACATTATATCAAGGGAAATCATTTGAAAATGATTCATAAAGCTTTCAAAATAGACAAATGGTCCCATACATACCATTACCCACAAGAGCAACTATTTTCACTTCTGACAGCTTAGAGGTACAAGAGGAGCTGATAGAAGCCACCAGCAATTACTTGTTTGATTCTGTTGTACCTGCACCATTAAATCAATAAAAGACAAACCCAAGGTAGTTGCAGCTAGACACCAATTTTTCAGCCGCTTAATTTTAAACTTTGGCTAAGGTAAAATACACTGCAGTGGAATTTTCACTGCTTTTAGCAGATTCTTGTATTAAAATTCTGGTTCTCATGGCTCTACAATTAGATATTTTAATTTATTCATGTATTCTGAAATGTTAGGGTTTGTAAGAAATCTCTTCCCTTGTTCCGGGAATTTCTTCAGATCTCAAATTTTGCAACTTTTCTCTCCCATAATTCAGGTACTGGGAGTAATGAAAGTGACTTCTTTAGCTCATAATTTATATATTTGGGGAAATGAAAGCTAAACAGAACACTGGAATTTATAGGTGATTTATATCTAGGACATGTACGAATTATTTTCTATAGTGCTTAACATTCACCATACTCCCTTGCATATTTAAATATTCTTTTGAGTATCATATTATGTCTTTCCAAGTGGAGCTATTTTCTGAGGATGGTTATGTCACTCTTTATATAGGCATATGTGATTTACCATAGGGTTTCTAACCATTAAGTTAAAATTTTCTTGATTATAGCACAAGGCAGCATTTAGACACTTAGTCTGAAAAGATGTTAAATGTGATAATCTATAATAATAAAAGTGTAATATGTTAATTAGACCAGACGTCATTCTGGATGTCCTTCCTGACAAAGGTGGGGCTGGAGGGGATGCAAGGCCTACTCTTGCACCAATTTTCGTGCAAGAGTATTTCCCTAATATTACATACTGGAGGCCCTATGCACGAAAATTGGTGCAAGAGTAGGCCTTCCTTCTCCTGGCTGCCGACACCAGCTTCCTTCCGGTACCCAGGACACCGGGCTGGCTTCCCTCGGCCCGCCTGCAGGCACCCAGGACCTTGTCTGGCTTCCCTCCGGCCCCACCTTTGTCAGGAAGGACATCCAGAATGATGTCCAGTCTAATTAACATATTACCCTTTTATTATTAAAGATTAGGGAGAAACCTCCATTCCTCTGGTTTCTTTTTGCCCTGTGGAATGACAATGACCCTATAACATCCAGTCTTCTTTTCTCATCCCTTCTTTATTCCACTCATGTAGAAGGAGTGAAGTATCTGTTGTTAATTGGCCAGGATCTGGCAGGCATTGATCCATGCTTTTTAATTAGCAGAGCTCATTTATTAAACATCCTTAAGCACTAAGAATTAGTTTTATTTTTTTTTTCTTCTTCATCCACTCAAGGCATTTTCCCCAGATCAGTGTATCTGCTCAGCAGACCCAAAGTCCCTTGGGTGAGTTTTAGCAAGCCCTTTGGTCTGTAAACTAAAGCCACATTCTCTGATTAGCTTTATCAATATTAAAACTGATATTTGATCTCTCTCAGTCTCTCTTCCAACTCTTATTTCTCATCAAGTTCTAAGTTCAAGATGAAAAAAGAAGGTGGAACTTATTGGTTTTCCCACACCTCAGCACCTTCACTTCTTTCCTCTCCTCTTGTTCTGTTGATGAGATTTCCAAGCACCTGCCATCCTACAGCCAAGCTGTACAACTTAGATTTATTCACTCTTCAGTATATGTCATACAAAAAAAGCTTACTTTAAAAAGCCACACAAGAATTAAATAAATGAAACAACGAGAGCTCAAACAGTATGTGAAACTTAAATCTGAAATTTAATTTCACCTCAAAATATCTTGACTTGTGAAAGCATATTGCTCCTATTTAATTTGGCATATTTATATTCTTCACTGGAACAAATAAAGTTGGGAAGCCCTATGCTCTTTAGCTTTATATCTGATAAACATTAAAAAGTAATCATAAATTGTGGCAAATTATTTGATGTTTTCTAAAAAGAATTGTCTAAACTGGTAGTCTGCATAAAAAAGAAAAAGTCTGTTCCAGCAACAATACTTCCGGTTAAGATAGTTTTGTTTAATTATGAAAAAAAATCATAATTGACTATATTTTTTATTTAGTAAAATTTGCTCTGAGCTCATTAGGGATTTATTATCCATAGAAATGCATCTTTAATAAGACTAGAAGAAACGTTATGAGAAAAAGGAAAGAATAAGGCCATAGCAACAACAGAAGAATACGTTCTTCAGAACTCCAGTGACCTAATATTAGAGATATGGCTAAGAAAGGTTAAAATTGCAAATATGTACAAAAAAATAGTTATTCTGCTAATGGAATTTTTCATGAACAATCAATATAAAGAAGTTTTAATGTACACAGATATGGATTGTCTTATTTTTCAAAAGAATTATAAATTATAGTTTTGAACAGAAGTATATTATAGGTCTAGCAATACATTTAAAGCAATTTGTAAATACTCAAAAAAAAAAAAAGAAAAAAAAAAAAGAAAAAGAACTGTAACACTAAGCATGATGGCCAATTTTAAGTGTCAACTTAGCTGGGCCAAGGTGCCCAGGTATTTGACAACTTGAAATCCACAGCAATATGCAAAAGAGCAGAGTGTCAAAGGGAGCTTCCCCAGGCCTCAGGCCCCCAGTGGAAGCTCCAGGGGCTTGGTTGTTGACAGAAGGGAATAAGGAAACATCAACCATTATCAAAATCCCTACTGTCAGAATCTTGTATACTTTACTTAATCCTATATTTCCTGGCTTTTAATTTATTGGTGTATTATTTTTATCTGACATGGCTCAGATCTGTAACCTCACTGACAGAATATACAAATGAAAACCTTGTTCTGTTTAATCATGAGATATTTCTCAAAATGAATTTCCAAAGCATCATTCTTTCCCAGTCCATCCTTCCACTCCCATGAGGTTAAAGTCATGCTCCATACTTAGTTGGTGACTCATTTCTTGAAGAGAAGCTGGAGATTATATAGTAATGTGCTGTTTTTATTTGTTTTTTAAGCATAATTGACAACAGAAATGTCCTAGTAAGAAAATGAGGACTTGTTCAGTTACAAGTGATACAAACCCAGTGTTAACTAGTTTAAGCAAAACAAAATGACAAAAAGGAACTTAATGGTTCTATTAACTGAGAAAGGAGGAAGGGATGCCCTGCTACAAAAACAGCAGGCACCCACCATATTCCAATAATTGGCCTCCTAGGAGGCATACAAAACCTCCATTATATATACTTCTTCCCAAACATATAATTCCTTTTTCAGTATTTGTTTGGAATTTTTATACAATTAGACAAGAAATGTAGAATGCATTCTCACTGTTAAAACTTGAAATATTATGGATTAAGGCAAAACTTAATTACCACAGGTAAACCCTGTTGTCTTAGATTATCACATTAATAAGTATATTTGCAGTCTTTTGTACTTTAAATGGGTATTATGCACATACACTCAAATATTTAGAGAAATAGTATTGATGTGTATGTATTTTTGATAGAAAAGTTATATAACACATATTATTATGAAAATTGAAGTTGCTTTCTTCCTCTTCCCTTGGAGAGCTTTCTGTGTCATTTTTAAACTTGATACATAGTATGCCATAATTTGTATATACCATGATTTATTTGTAGTTCATTTTTCTACTAATGAAAATATAGATTGTTTCCATCTTTTTACAATAGTAATATTGTAATGAAAATCTTTGTTTACTGCTTCTTGTTCTTAAGTGTGATGCTAAAACTGGGTATATAACAAGAAATAAACTATTGGTCATAAGACACACTATTTTAATTTTTTTGTGACTACCTATTTCTACAACACTACCACTAGTCAGAGGTGTGGAGCTCATAAATAAAGGCTGTTCTGTGTGCAGCCAATTCTGTTTGTCTAGTCATTCAAGGGATTCTCAGTCCTTCCTGCATCATCATCATGGGCTGAATTCCTTTAATTGTGCTCATCATCTCAGTGGGTCTGGTACAGGCAGAAAGCAATTTTCTGCTGAATTAAGCAAGGTTGTAAATTCAAAGAGGATAGCTTACTCTAAAGGCTATGGGATTGCAAATTAATGTAAACAATTTACTTCAAAAGCCTCTGCCTGGATCGACATTTAAGTTTGAAATATGCTTCAATAGTGTCTGAAAGCTTAAATGAAATTGTCATATAAATACTTCATATTTTCACACAGTTCTTATTTTTCTAATAATTTCACAGATTTTGAGAGTTACCAAGACCTTTGTTTGCATTTAATGTGTAAGGACAAAATCAATAGGAATTCTCCTTACCTGTAAGGACTAACACAACCCTTGACAGAATTGTTTACTGTATAAGAACAGCAGTAGTGGAGCAGCAAGGTTTACAGAAGCTATAAACTTATTTAACTCTATGGATTTTGCATTTTTAAATTGAGGGAAAATTTTGGATTTTCCCCAATGTCCATATTTTTACTTAAATAGTATTAAGGCAGAACACCTCTAAGAATGAATTTTTATTATCCTTTTACTTGTGCCATGGGTAGGAATAGGTACCAAATGATTTTCTAAATTAAAAAAAATGAATATAATAGTTTATAAAGAGTGGAGGTAGGCATAAGATTAGAAAGTCATTCTCCTTTCCCCTTCTAACCTAGGAAACCACATTTCATGTGGGGAAGAGTTAAAAGCACAGGTTACTTAGTAACATTATTCTAATTTTCTTTTTACTAACTTACTCTAATATTGGCCTAAAGAACATGCATGAGCCTGGCCGGCATGGCTCAGTGGTTGAATGTCGATCTGCGGACCAGGAGGTAAGGTTCAATTCCTCATAAGGGCACATGTTTGGTTTGTGGGCTCAATCCCCAGGTTGGAGTGTGCAGGAGGCAGCCGATCAATAATTCTTTCTCATCGCTGATGTTTCTCTCTCCCTCTCCCTCTCCCTTCCTCTCTGAAATCAATAAATTTTAAAAAAAAAAAAACCATGCATGAACTTTTCATATTCTAAAGGATAAATGCTAAAGACCCATTTATACAAATAAAAAGTCTAGATTCTATTATATGGTTATTTTGTAATCTTAGATTAAAAAAATATATACAAGGATATATATTTATTTACTTTCCAAATTAAATAAAACAGAAATATTTGAAGTAGCCAGTTTCTCAATAGAATTTAGTGATAGTACCTACATTAAAATTTAAAATAAAATTATACACAAAATTATATAAATCTATTTACTTACATACTTTCAGGTAGGGGGAAATCTGTGTGAATTTTAGAAAGCATCATTTATCACAGAAGTTAAATTAATGATCCTCTGAATCACCTGCATGCCACCAACACTCATTCTCAAGAGTAATATACACAGACTATATGTAAAGGTTTGATGAACCTGTAGGTTAATCCTTGACTTTATCACTTAATTCCATAGATATTTTGCTTACCTAAAATTATACTAAAACTAGAGGCCTAGTGCACGAAAATTCATGCACTTGTCGGGGGTGGGGGGCTCAGCCTGGCCTGCGCCCTCTTGCAGTCTGGGAGTCCTCAGGGGATGTCTGATGGCTTAGGCCTGCTCCCCTCCCGTCATCGCCCTCATGCTGCTGCCGGTGGCCTCCCTCTGTGGAAGGCGACCAGGCAGGCCAATCAGGGGACAGCACTGGCCGGTGAGCGGCCGGCCCTGCCTTCCCGATTGCCCCTCCAACACCGCTGGTCATCGCTGCCGCCCTCTCCCATTGCCATCCCTTCCCTCTGCCTGATGGCATGCACCTTGGCTGGCCTGGCACCACCTGCTCACAGACCCCACCCCCGGCCGACTGGTCGTTCCGCCATTCCATCAATTTGCATATTACGCTTTTATTATATAGGATGATATTTGCCACTTTGAGGACACATTTAAAAATAATAATGAAAACAAAAAAAAATGTTTATACTACTACTAAGCCAATATTATGAAACCTGTAAAGATTGTGTCAGAAAGACAGAATGCATAGATTTTTCATACATTTCAGCAAAATATCTGCAAATGTGTTTTATTAGTGCTTGACTAATACATGTTAATATGCTGGCATTTTGTAGTGTCATGTTTATAACTCTGTGATATTGATTTTATCATTTAAAAACCACAGTCTTACCTAATTTGGAACCAACAAACCTATGAAACAGCATCCAAGCTTAGAACAGTCTTAGGTATAAACTCTGCCATGAAGAACTGTAATTCTGTCTTAACATACAAATTACAATGCTTGTGCAAATATTCTTCTTAAAAATCGAATAACCTATACTTTAAAATATACATCTTATTTGCAAAACTGCACTCCATGAAGGTGTTGAATATTCACCCTCAGGATTCTGAACAAAAAAAACAACACTCAACAGTATTGAATGTAATTTTGGTTGTGGGGTGTGGTGGGGAAGGGAGTAGTATATAGGGGAAAAGAATTCTGTGAAAACTGCACTTCTATAAATGGCAGGTATGAATCTCTTATTCAATAGGTGTGAAAAACAGATAATTGGGGTTCAGCTGCTTTGCTACAGACCTATTTTCTCTCCTGTTTCTTACAAAAAAAATCAGTCATGTGCATTTTAGAATTTTTAGAGTTATTTTTATTGATCTATTGTTACTTTTGAATACATTGAGAAGAATTTTCAGAGTCCAAGTTTCATAGAACTTTAATAGTCCAAGAGAAATTTTACTCTTGAGTAGATTGGAAAAACTAAGAGACAGATTGCTAATTTAAATATATTTGTAAAATTTCCTTTAAAAAGATTGTTCATACAATTCTAGTAACAAATTTTCTTTTAATTTTGGACTTTAGTACAGAAGGCTATACCTGAAAGTAAAATGTACTTGAAAAATTCATGCAACTCACATTTTAATCATTTATTCTCCTTTTTCCCTATATACTACTCCCTTCCCCACCACATCCCACAACCAAAATTACATTCAATACTGTTGAGTGTTGTTTTTTATGTTCAGTATGTATTTTATAAAACATGTATTATTGTTTTGTGTGCATGTATTTTTAATTTATGTAATTGATATTGGGCTATACCGCTTATTCTGATTTGTTAACTTTTCTCACATAAGCACTTAGTTCCTTACTTTGCTCTTTTGGTTGAATTTTTTATTATGGTAAAATTTATATGCAGTGAAATTCACAGATCTTGAGTACACATTTTGATGAGTTTTGGTAAAGCATTCATCTATATGTATTAAAGCCTAAACGACCCTTACGACTGAACGACTGAATGACCAGAATCGTAATGACTGGTCATTACGTGGTCAACCAGTCGCTATAACACGCACTGACCACCAGGGGGCAGATGCTCAATGCAGGAGCTGTACCCTGGTGGTCAGTGTGCTCCCATAGCAGAAGTGCCGCTCAGCTGACCAACCCAACCTGGCAGCCCACCAGCCCAGAAGCAGCCACTCCCTCAGTAGTCCTGCAGGTTCCAATCGCCAGAGAACAGGCCAGTCACCGATGGACTGGCGCCGCCAGCATGATCCTGACAGTGCCGCCAGCCTCCTGGAAGTCAGCCTCAGGTACCGAGGCCACTTCCCCTCCCTAGACACTCCGCAAGGAAGAAACTATAAAAGCGGCTGCCCGGTGGCTCCCGACAACCGACAAGAATATCAGCAGGACGGATCCGGATCCCAGGCCCGCAAGGGCATCCTACTGCCAGCCCAGAGAGCTGATCACATCCTAGGCCTCCCTGACTCGCCTTGGGACCCCACCCACACACAAATTTGTGCACTGGGCCTCTAGTTTGTATATAACCATTACCCTAATGAAATATAGGATAATTTCATCATTCCAGGAAATTTCCTTTGACTTCTTTAGTCAATTCTCCACCACTATTTTGATTTCTATCAACAATTTGCAGATAAAATGTATAAATCAGAAGCCCTGGTTCAGTTGCTTGGAGTATTGTCCTGTGCACTAAAAGTCTGCAGTTTCAATTCCTGATCAGGGCACTTCCCTGGTTCAATCCCTGGTCAGGCACATAAGTATAGGAGGTAAACAATAGATGTTTCTCTTTCACATCTCTCTCTCTCGCTCTCTCTCTCTCTCCCCCCACTTTCCTCTCTTTCTAAAATCAATTAAAAAACAATAACATATTCTCAGGTGAGGATAAAAAAATTACAAAGCAGAAGATATTGAAAGTTATTCCTACAAGAGCAAGTGAGAAAATGATCAAATTGTATGATGAAAGATCAGTTTATAAGATTTAATTCTGAAATTCTGTTAATTGCACTTTGTGATATTTTGACTGTTGGAAGAATCTTTTGACAAAGCTCCCACTTTTAATTGGGAAAATTTACATTCCAGAACAGTGGAATTAAATTGAGAAGGCCTATGATTTGCATATAAATTTGGTAAAATATTCAAAAGAATTATAAGAAGATAGAATTATGAGTTTGAGATTGAAAATATACTTATCAAAGAAATATTCTAAAACAGGTAAAAAAAAGGCAGTAACTGGAAAATAAAATGTTTATACATTTCAATATGAAAAGAATAAAAATTGAAAATGTCCTCTATTTAGAAAAAAAAATTTGCTTGGCTATTACCAGGTACCTTACTATGTATAGAAATAAATTTTCCTCATTAAAACAGAATAGTCCTCAGAGAAGGGTTGATTAAAAATGCCAAATGTTTCATAATTACTATTAATAAAATTAAACTTTAGAATATTGGAATTATTTGGAAAAATAAAAACCAGACCAGTTGAAAAAAATAAGTCCTTCAGAAAAAACATCAGTAACAAAGGATTAGAGAGTAATCAAGTTTAAAATATGATTAAAGTATGTGAATATGTATCAAGAATAAGTATTTAAATGATGCTTTTTTTAATGTTAGCCTATCATTTAAAATTTTTGCTTTAATGTACACATATGCATATTATTTTCATTTTAAGAAAATTATTTTTAAAAACAATTTTTAAGCAAAAGTATTTTATGGATCCAGACATATAAAACCTAATTTCTCATTCAATAAATAAATATTTAAATTATTGTGAATAATTTTAACATCCCTTTTTTTTCTCTAAAGTGTCTTGGTTCAGACAATAAATTATATAGTCACCATTATAAAGGGGCAATGTCCTGGAGACTTTTTATATATGACATTCTCTCTCTAAGGAAGTAAACATACAATCCTTTCTAATAAAAGAGTAATATGCAAATTAACCATCACTCTGCTACAAGCCATGCCCACCAGCCATACCCATCAGCCAATCAGGAGTGAGTATGCAAATTAACCCAACCAAGATGGCTGCAGCCATGGAGAGAGCAGGAGGGATGCTTGGGTTTCCCCGGTGATGGAGGAAGCCAAGCTTTCTGGCTGCCCTGGCAGGCCCAGGCCTCCGCTCAAGGCTACAAAGTTTCAATTATAGAAGATAAATAAATCCCAACAGAAATGGCTGCCGCCACGGAGAGAGTAGAAGGCTTGGCTCAGCTCCAGGCTACAAAGTTTCAATTGTAGAAGATAAATAAATCCCAGATACCAGGGTCTCCGCTTGGGTCGCCGGGGGGCATGGCTGGCCTGCAAACCACCACAGGCCCCTCACCCAGGCCACCCCACGCCCAAAGGGAACCCCCACCCTGATCCAGGACACCCTTCAGGACAAACCAGCCTGCCCCCACCCATGCACCAGGCCTCTGTCCTATCTAATAAAAGAGTAATATGCAGATTGACCATCACTCCAACACACAAGATGGCTGCCCCCATGTGGTCAAAGATCCTGCCCTCATGTGAACACAGATGGCCACCACAAGATGGCCAGCAGGGGAGGGCAGTTGGGAGGGACCAGGCCTGTAAGGGAAGGCAGTTGGGAGGGACCAGGCCTGCAAGGGAGGGCAGTTGTGGGCTATCAGGCCAGCAGGGGAGGCAGTTGGGAGGGACCAGGCCTGCAAGGGAGGGCAGTTGGGGGTGATCAAGCCTGCAGGGGAGGACAGTTAGGGGTGACCAGGCCGGCAGAGGAGGGAAGTTGGGGGCAAACAGGCTGGCAGGGGAGCAGTTATACATCAATCAGGCTGGCAGGGGAGTGGTTAGGGGGTGATCAGGCTGGCAGGCAGGTGAGCAGTTGGGAGCCAGCAGTCCTGGATTGTGAGACATCCCTTGAGGGGTCCCGTATTGAAGAGGGTACAGGCTGGGCTGAGGGACAACCCCCCCACCCCCTGTGCACGAATTTCGTGCACCGGGCCTCTAGTCTCTAATAATGAGTTATTGTTTTTGTTTCATGTTTAGATAGTTCTGTCTCCTTAGAATGGTAGCTGTCTAGGGCAGCACAGACATTCTCTGTCGTGTTCACTGCTTTAGGCTGAGCATTTAGAATAGTGCCAAAATGTAGTAGAGGCGAATTAACAAATTATGGGATAGGTGTATTTTCATCACAACTAATGGGAATTTAAATTCCCACTACACCTATTTATATGAAATTATTTTTATGTGGGCATGACAATAAAATGAATTTTACCATATACTGTTATAACATTTAAAAAATCTATTTTTGTATTATATATTTACCATAGAAGAAATATTTATACACTGAGGTTTTAAAAATTCAACATTAAAAGATTCTTTATTTTTAAATACAAACAAAATTTTCCCTAGGACAATGGTGCTACAATTTTATGTCTTCAGAATTTATTTCATTATCCAGTGTGATATACAAATTACCCCAAATATCAAGAGCATTTATTTTCAAGTGAAGTCATATTAACAGTAACTTTAGTGATGTTCACTGTTACTATCACCATGATTTCAAATTAAATAGTGCAGGATTTTTATCCCTACAATTAAGAAATATTATATAGTACTTATTACATCAACAGTATTATATATTTACCTCATCAGTCAGCAGTATTGGAAACCTATGGATTAGTTATTAGCACATTACAATGATTTCGTGTTTTTAATGGGTAGACAGAAGCACAATCAATCAAAGACTGTCCAATTATTTCCCAAGGATTGAGATTTTTGGAAGCTGAAATAAGTTCCTGCAAGTACTAAATTATGAGACCTATACCCAATAAAAGACAGAAATCCATAAATTAATCCCAGTATTTGGGTCTGCTTTTCTCCTGCTGATATCTAATGATTCCAGAAGAGGAAGCTAGGAGATTAAGAAGCTGGGTAGTGCTTTTGACAACCTTTGGGGCCAGGATTACAGATAATAAGTATATTATTTTTTATTATTACTATTGTTATTAGTTTCCCTAAGAGATTTTTACTGTCCAGCAATTGACTGATTCATCATAATTCATCTCTTAATAACATTTAATCAATCATTTTGTATTACAACTATGTTTTTATATACATCATATTAACTTTTCCCTTTTGAGTATTATTAAGAAGTGGTATATTTTTGCATATTCAATTTGTTCAAATTAGCCATAATTATTACTCCATTTTTTAATCTCACTTTGTACCAATTTAGCTAATGGAAATACCTTAAAGCGGGCTTCTTTCAACACTACCTTAGATATTTTAAAAGAGTCTCTGTTTTCCGGCAATATTTCAAGCACTTTTTCTTTGTAATGTTTTCTTAGCTAAAAGCATGAAACCAACTACTCTTCACATAATGCATTAATGTAGAGCAAAATATAGTCTAAAATGTGGGTACTAGGTATGAATATTAATTTTTCCCTCCATATTTACTGCTGGTATTGACACTCTGTTGGGTCTCTTTGGTGGCAGTGATGAAGAATCCACTTCTTATTAACATAGTGGGCTCACATAGATATTTCCTAATTAATTCTAATTGACTCTAACTCAGCCTTGGGCAAACTACGGCCCGCGGGCCGGATCCGGCTGTTCTATCTGGTTCTCTTGCTCTCCCCTCCGCTCCTTTACTTTGAATTTATATTAGTTCACACAAACACTCCATCCATGCTTTGTTCCGGCCCTCCGGTCCAGTTTAAGAACCCATTGTGGCCCTCGAGTCAAAAAGTTTGCCTACCCCTGCAAATTTTTTTTCAATATAACATTTTAAGTAATTTTTCTACATTACTTATTCTTAGTTTTCACCATTCTCACAGCTTTAATTTCTCCCAATTCTCTTTTACTAGAATTTATACAGAACATACATATACACACACTTTTCACTACATTGGATTTAGCCCAGGCTCAAACTGATATCTCTGCTAAAAACAAAATAACAAAAGTTTTGTGAGCAATTAACAGGGACATTAACTTGTTTTTCTTACTAGATAAAAACTAGGTTTACAGATACAAAGATTTTTATAAAAAGTCTATCCAGACTTGAAATTATGGACATCTATGGCCAATTATCATTTTAAGCACCCCTAACTTTGTTCACTTCTCCAATTATATTTTCTTCTTATCTCTACTTTGAACTAGAATTTATAGTGGTTTCTTACTTCTGGTCAATTTTTATTTTATTTTACAGAGGATTTAATTATAATTTTATTTTATTATCAAAGGGATAGATGTACTTATACAAAAGGTGAGAGAATGAGAATGGAACTTTCATTTCCAATAATCATAAGCAAGGTAATTCAGACCAATAGTCTTAGTGAGAATAATTAGTAGCTGGATAAAATATTAAAAATATATACTTGATGGTCCTGGAGAGCTCATAAGACAGTGAAGAATTATAAGGCCAAGATCCAAAAGAAGACTGAACCCTAGTGAGGTGACTCAGCATTGGAAGCTGCATTTCTCTAAGTGATGTTTCCTACATTGAGAAGAGGAAGTTGAAAATCTAAAGAGGTGAGCTTTGTTTTTTGACAACTTTGTGCTAATGGAAAAAACAAAAACAAAAACTGGAGTCAGACCGTATGAGAAGGAGGCACCAGGCATCTCTTTTTTTCTCTGGGCTGGGATCCCCAAAAGACAATATATTGGAAATAAGAGTAAATTTGGATGTAGACTGGCTGTATGATTTTTGATTTGCTCATAACCTTAGTCATCTGACAGAGGCAATTAAATTCCTCAAAGAACATCATCGAAGGCCTAAAAATTTTTTCTACATTTTGTTTTCATACTTGATGTCTGTCATTCAAAACTGAAGTGGCATATATGAGAAATAAAACAGCATAAATATAAACCAAGCTAAATAACACACAATAAAAATGAGCACTCAGGGAATACAAGTATGAGGGTGCAAGACACATAATTACAGTAAATATACTTACTATGTTTGAAGAGTTATAAAGAAATCGAAGTAAGACTTACTGGAGAAAAGTGAAAAAACACACACAAAATAATCTAAGGTCTATAACTTTTTTTGAAAATACAACGTCAACAGTAAGAACTCTAAATATGGATTTAACAGTATATTACAAAAATAATTAGCCACTTGCTGGAAGATATGTCTAAAGACAATTTCCTGAAGTAAGTATAAAGATATTTTTTAAAGCAAAAGAAAAATGCAGAAAAAAAGTAAAATACCCATGGTATAGAGGAAAAAAAGTACAATATATGTGTATGTGTAATTGGAGTGGCAGAAAGAAAAGAGATAGAAGATGGGTAGGGATAAGACTAGAAAAGAAATGGTGAGATTTTCAAAGTTTATCTTTTAAAAATCAAGCTTTTCTGAGACAGAATAAATCAAAAGGAAAGCACACTTGATTTCCATTTCCAGCTACACTCACCAAATAGTGTGAAATAATACATAAATATTACACAATATATAATTGTTTTAGATATATTAGACATTAAGAAATGAAGGACAATGATTTCCTGAGAGTCAGGAACTAAACGAGCTGAGGCCCAAAACTTCCAGAGTTTCTTTTTTTTCCCCAAGAGAATTTTCCAGGTCATGCACAAGGAATGGGATTTCAGTAGAATCTCAGTTCCCTGAGGTGAGAAGACAGAGCTGCAAGTCCCGGGAGTCCTAGACAGCTAAGCATAAAGACAGAATCTCAGAGACAAAAGGGCTGCTCCAATAGAGAGTATGGCGACCTGCAGAGGCTCCTCAAGTCTTTAGTTGAGGACTGATAAGCACATGTGTGTGAGGAAACTATCTGAACACAGAGAAAGAACCACTGGAAAAAAGTAGAGGGCTCACTCCAGCCAAAATGATAATTCCCATATATAAAAATACACAAAATATAAAAGTACAACACAAAAAATATGCAGCATTATACAAGATAAAATTCACAATATTCTAACATCTGATATGAAATTACCAGGCAGCCAAAGAAAAAGGAGAATATTGTCCACAATAAGGAGAAAAAGTAAATTGAAAGAAACTGACAGAGAAAGAACACAGATAGAACTAGTAGCAGACAAGGACATTAAAACACTTCTGTAACTGTACTTTATAATTTCAAAAAATGTAAGAAAAACTGCCTTGTTAAAAAGAGATAAGGGGGATATAAAAATAGACCCAGTGTTTTTAAAAATGAAAATATCACATATACAGAAAATACACAGGCTGTGATTAATGGCAGATTGGACATGGAAGCCAAAAAGATTTGTGAGTTAGAAAACCAACTGATACTATACAAAAAGAAACACAGGAAAAAAATGACAAAAAAATAAATGAACAGTGTGTGAGTGAGCTCTTGAACAATTTCACAGTGGTTAATACACATGTGCCCAAAGTTCACAAAGAAATAAGAAACAGGAGGGAAAAAAACATATGGTGGACAATTTTTCAAAATGATGAAAATTTTTCAAAACTACAAATCAAAAAAAGCTCAAATAACCAACCACAATGATAAGAAACAAATAAAACTACATCAAGGCACATCCTAATCAAATTGCTTAAAACTAGTGGTATAGGAATACTCTTTAAACCAATCATGTTAAAAATATAATACATATAGATGAAAATAAATATAGGTGGAAGCATATTTTTTTTATTGGAAACCATGCAACACAGAGCAACATCATTATTAAAGTACAGGGGTGTCAACCTAGACTTACTCTTTCAGCAAATATATATTTTTTAAATTAAGAAACACCTAGGTGCACTGGCAGGTGTGGCTCAGTTGGTTGGGTTTCCTCCCACACACTGATAGGTTGCCGGTTTGATTCCTGGTCAGGGCACATAATTGGTTTGCAGTTCAATCCCCTGTAGGGCGTGCAGGAAGCAGCCAATCAATGATTTGCTCTCACAAAGATGTCTCTCTCTCTCTCTCTCTCTCTCTCTCTCTCTCTCTCTCTCTGTCTCTCCCCCTTCCTCTCTCTAAAACATATATTTTTTAAGGAAAAACTAAGTCTGGGGACAAATTTTATCTGCCTTTTTAGCATTGACTCAACATTTAAATCAGTTTGGAGGCCCTAAAAATTAATCCATATTTTCAAAATGTCTAAGAATGATTTTACATAAGTTATAATTTTTAAGTCACATTCATTTACCTTGTACTTCCCTGATAATTATAAATGACTGTAATAAGAAGTGATGGACTAAGGACACCAGAAAAATATTATTCCTGCTAGAAGCACAAGCCTGTCATCATGCACCAACTTTAAAAACAAACAAAAGCATGATTTTACTGGGTGAATATATAATGATCCAAAAAAAATCTGAAAAACATTGCTATGCTGACTAATGGTCAAAATGTTTTTGTAGAAATTCTCAAAACAAGTTTGTGAGAAAGTGTTACCCTTCTTGTCCTTTTTTTGGCTTGTGTTTGATGTTAGTTATTTTAATCAGTGTTTTTTTCCAAGCCTAATGATGTTGTTTGCTAATCTCGCCATGTTAACATCAAATTAATTTGAATACCCTCTGACACATCAAAATAGCAATTGCAGTAAATATTCATCATGTGGAATTAATAATGGCATCTTGAAATGTTCTGGGGATTTTTATGAGCTCTCTTTACCACAAAGAACCATCACTCAATATGGTACTAAAAGCAATGGAGGGCCATAGCTGAATTTTATCTCACAATGACTGAAGAAAAAGGAGAACTGTGAGAGTGCCTGTGATTAGCTCTGAATAACTCACTAGCAAAGCTTAAATGCTTATCAAACATGTTGGGACTAGCAAAACCTGGATTTATGATTACTCAGATAATATTTCTAACATGCAATCAACTAAGTAATTATAAATAAACTAGATAATAAAATATCTGTTAACTGCTAATTTCTGATGCAATGAAATTTCAAATTGAATAGTTTTCTACTACTTCCAAGTATTTATCAGACTTATAAGGTAAAAATGGAAATTCCTTTTCACCTGTTAATTATATAGAGTAAATAAAGAAACTTTGCAGAATGCTGTTATATGATTACTGATTTACAGAAAAAATTTTATCTTGTCACATGCAAATTTTATCTTGTAACATGTGTTATTATCAAATGTAAGAGAAGTAAAATAAAGACAAAGGGGCAAAGATGCATAAAATCAAATAATAAAAGATGATGTCACTGAGATTTTTTAAAATGTGCTTTATTGGTTGGGTGGTGCTTGCTCTTGGCATATATTTTTGCCTTTCATGTTTAAAATACACTTTAAAAGTTAGAAAAATAACTAGATCTGCTACTTATTGTGATCATTTTTCTTCCAGCCACTCTTCTCATTAGCATTTACTTGGATAAAGTATAGATTCCAAGAATTAGTGACAGTAATTTAGTTTTTTTTTAAGTACACAATTTCCAAACAAGTAGAATAACAAAACAAAACAAGGAAAGCTCAATGAGTTAAGTGAAAGGCAGGAATGCTAACAAAATAAACAATAACAAAAACACCCCAAATTTCAGAAAAACAATAAGTAGGTCTGGATAAATACAGAGTGTCTGTTAGTTAGATTGACTTTATAGCCTATTTGGGGCACAATTCACACATTTTTCTCCTTTAAAGCCTTTTATTAAGACTCCATTAAATATCGAGATTAAAGGGTCCACTGGTTCCATTTTCCTGGCAAATACAAGAGTTTCCATTTTGTCAAACATTTGGAAATAAATTTTCCTTATAATTTCCTTATAATTATTGTCAAGAAACATTTTCTAAGAGATATCAAACTGATTGCCCCGGAAGGGATGCCTTTCTCCATTTGTTCTTCCTCCAGAGACTGTTTCCCTTGCCCCCTCTATACCCCCTGGCAATGAAAACACGTTTGAACAAATTTAAACTAAGAATCTGCACAACAGACACCCACTGCCTTTCACAACATGTCAAAAGAATGCCACTGGTGCCACTGGTAAAATTTGAATTTAGATGCAATTAGCCTTGGACCTGTGTTTTATTTGCTGAATTTGGTCTGTTTGCTGCTATTTGTTGAAGATCCTTCTACTTCACCAGAATGTTTATTTCAAAGGTACCATAAAAATTGTTTTTATATAAAAACACATGATTTTTCAGAAACTCTTCATAAGCAGAGAGACCCCTTTTTTCTCCTTGTCTCCTAATGATGAGCATGAGTGAATATACACACATAAGGGGGCCAAACCACAGTTTCCAAAAGTAACTATGAGGAAGTTGAAATTCTGAAAAGAAGTTTAAATAGGAGCATTAATTCTACTAATAATTGTAGGTGGATGGTTTCTAGAAAGAATTTGAATAAAACAACATAAAATTAAAAGTGAGCTGAAGATCAAAATAGATAGTTTTCTTTTTTTCTGTCTTGGTGGAAAAAATTTGGAAAATCTAACTATGAACACTAAAATCTGTAAAAGTCCCAGTTCATGTTGATGAAGAAGATTTTATCTGGATGGATTATATAGGCCATGGGGCAGAATGGTAAGCTCAATAAGTACCAAATCTATATATATATATAAGCCTAAGTGACCAGTCGACTGGTCACTATGATGTGCACTGACCACCAGGGGGCAGACACTCAATGCAGGAGCTCCCACAGCCAACCTCCTGTGAACAGCCAACCTCCCGTGGTCCCTCCCCCACAGCCAGCCCCTATCAGGACTGGGCGAGACGGCCCCTGATTGCCCGGATTGCTGGCGAGGCTGAGTGATCCCACCCAAGCACGAATTCATGCACCGGGCCTCTAGTATTGTTATAATTTACTAGCAACTGGAAGAGCTTGGAAGTCGATGTTAGTTAAATTAGATAAGCTAAGGTTTCCCAGGGAAGTCTCAGAATACAGGTGACTGAGAAGTATAAAGGTGGAAGTAAAAAGTGTTTCTTCGTAAGTTGATGGAGAAAACTCAGATCAGACTATGAATTTAAAAATGTAATATATAAGGAGAGAAATGCCCCTGGTGATCTAATCATGAAATTAATCATTAATGCTTCAGTTTTTATATAAATAAGCAAGAATAAAAAGTCATAATATTAAATGGTACATCAATTCAGGTACTTTAATTCACCAGTGATTATAGTGCACATCTTACAACAGTGTCAAGAACAATGTACCAGGAAACCTTTTGGTATTTACACCAATGAATTCACACTCTATACCTATATATCATTATTTATTTTTGTGAAATGAGAAAAAATATAAACAATAAGGGAATAACCAATTACCCTAATAGATATCCTCAAGGAAATAGTGTGCAAGAATTAAAGATGTTTATTAAATTTACAGTAACATAAAAATCTTCCACTTTTATAATGACAAACTAAAAGCACAGAACAAAAATTTGCATAGAGGGTTTGACAAAAAATATGTAAACCACAGACTATGCACAGAAACAACCAAAATGGTAACTAAAGTTTTCTTCAGAAGCAGATACCATCAATGATACACATTTCTCTTCCTTTCAGTTTTATATATCTTGTAAATTATAAATCTTAGAGTACATTTTATATTTATAAGATGTAAGATTTTCTTTAGGATCACTTAGGCTATGCAAAAGTGTCCATTTCCCTTTCCAGATATTATTTAACATTACTGCATTTACTTACCTCTTCTCTTGAAGTAGAAATTCTTCTATATCCCCACCAGCTTCTATCTCATTAGCTTCCTCTTCAGTTTGGCTTTAAATGAACCAAACATAATCAATTAATAAACAATTAATGACAGAGAATACTCATTTTGCTTTTCACTTTTTTAACAGATCATATTTTTAAATTAAACTATTTGACATTGTATTGCTTCCCCCAGTATCTACACTCTATCTTTTTAATATATTCTTCAACCAAGATCCAATTCATGTAAGCACACTACAACCAAATATGATAGTAGAAGCAAGAGTGTCATGGAAAAAGAAAGAACTCTTACCATTTGCAACAGCATCAATGGACCGGAGAGCATTATGCTAAGCAAAATAAGCCAGTCAGTGAAAGAAGTATCACATGATCTTACTCATATATGGAATCTAATGAACAACATAAACTGATGAGCAAAAATAGATCCAGAGACATAGAAGCATCCAAACAGACTGTCAAACCTGAGGGAAGGCAGGGGAGGGTAGGCAGGTGGGAAGAGATCAAACAATGAACTTGTATGCATATATGCATAACACATAGACACAGACAACAGGGTGGTGAAGGCCTGGGACGGGGATGGGCTGGGAGAGGTCAATGGGGGAAAAAGGAGACTTATGTAATACTTTCAACAATAAAGATTAAAAAAAAAAAAAGAGTGTCATGGAAGTGTTGACTTACAGAAAACTTCAGGACATTCTAATTTAGTTTTTTAGGCTACCAACAACAACAAAAACCTTAAAACAATTTATCCCATTAAACCTGGAATTCAGTTTGCTCCTTTCTTTCTTAATTTTGTAAATATCCTCTCAATTTAAAGCTTTCTTGAATTCTCTTCAGTTTTCACATAATTATTTTCATAGTCTTTCCATTATCTTTAATGTATACAAATAACAAAGTGGTTAGTCACAGTTAATGTAGCTGAAGTACACAGGTCTATTTTATTCCTTATATTTTGTAGAGTCACAAATTTTAATTATTTTTAATTATGCTAATTAAGATGCATAAAGGCCAAAGTTCTAGTACATCCCTATATTCTAATGATTTAAAATTTATGTCTAAATTTTCTTAGTCCTTCTATGCTTAATTCAAATAAAAATATTCCAACAGGTGAATGAAAAGAAAAAAAGAAATGTAATGAGAAAATTTGTGACTGGTGCAATTGCTTCTATTTGCTTACTGACAATCCTACTTTTACTTACATATAGTAGGTATTTCAACTTATAAAATCTGAAGTCATCATGGAACTCAAAATTATAAAGTCAAATGGAAACTGAAAGTGCTAAATGAATGTATATTGTTATTGATGGGTAATACTCTATGATGAAATTTCTTATGATTAGGATTTTGTATTGAGGGCTCCTGATCTTTAGCTCAGCCATCTATAACTATTGAACAAACTAGTGACCCGGTGCATGAATTTGTGCACATTGAAAGGAAATTAATTAGAATATTTTAATATCACTATTTGCCCTTTCTCTATAATAGAAGTGTCAACCAAATTCACGATTGACAATGACAGATCAAAACACATGCATGTGATTGGTGCCAGCAAGAGCTTTATATGTATCATGCAGGCACTTAGCCTTTTATATATATAGAATAAACTTGCTTAATTAGACCTGCTTTCTGATTTAGCTAAACTTTTTCAGCCCAGTGAAGCACCACAACTTCTCTTTCAGGTAATTGTCAGCAACACAGCAGTCCAGATTATTATTGTAGATCACACAGGGAGAACAAAGGGTAAAATATTTAACTGCAGCAGTGTTTGACTATATTCTGCACAGTGAGAAAACCTGAAGTCATTTTCAAGGTCCACCATTTCTTACTTCTTTTCAGTCGGGTCAAATTTCTAAACTTTTTAAATCTCCATTTTCCTGCTAATGAAAAGAAAATAGGATTCTACCAAGTCTCCTATCTACCTACCCCAGGACTTCTGTGAGGATCAAATGAGATGAGGCCCAGGAAAATGCTTCACAGACATTTGGTTACAGTGTGAAATGTTTCCACCTGGCTATAAAGCAAGTTGTGTTCCTGGGCTGTAGAAACTGCAAGGAGGCTAGTCGTTGCTAGTGAGAGGAGCTAGGCATTGCTATGTGATGTCATTACCCAGCACCCACAGCCACCATTTCCAGGCTGGGCTGGGCTGTGGGCTGCATTTTGTGCCATGGGGTCTTGGCAGCATTGGCTACAATTTGATGGGCTTTCACTCCGGGGTGGTGATGGTGTCCCACTTGGGGAAAGCAGAGTGTAGCTTTGTTGGTGCCAGGTCCGCACTGCCGTTTCTCTGTAAATGACCAGTGTGTGTCACGACAGCTGTGTTGAGTGTCTGTCCCTTGGTGGTCAGTGTGCATCATAGCGACTGGTTGAATGGGTGGAGGGACACTTAGCATATTAGCCTTTTATATATAGACTAGAGGCCAAATGCACAAAAATTTGTGCAAGAGTAGGCCTTCCTTCCCCCGGCTGCCACCACTGGCTTCCCTCCAGCACCCAGGACCCAAGCTGGCTTTCCTTGGGCTACTGGCAGGCACCCGGGACCTGGGATGGCTTCCCTCCAACCTCGGCTTCATCAGGAAGGATGTCCAGAATGACATCTGCAAGATGTCTGGTCTAATTAGCATATTACCCTTTTATTATTATAGATAATTAGGGGCCCAGTGCACAAATTTGTGCACCTTGAAAGGATCTGTGGGCCATGTGGCTGCGGTAGGCACAGGGACGGGTCTCGGCCCATCCTCTGCGCCCCTGCCCGGCCCCTCCTGCTGTGGCCCTCGGTTCCCTGTCTGCTGGCAGCCCCACTCCCGCTGATCCCACACACTGACAGCACTGGCCCCACTTGCACTTGCTGATGGAGTGAAGAAATTGGGGCTGGCGCCAGCAAGGGTGCGAGTGGGGCCAGTGCTGTCACCAGGTGGGAGTGGTGGCTGCTGCCCCGATTGCCCCTCAGGAGCAGAGGGAAGTGAAGAAGCCCTCAGGGGCGATCAGGGCCAGCAGCTGCCGCTCGCACCCGCTGATGGCACCAAGTGATCAGGACCAATGCCGGGCACTGCATTGTGCGGGAGCAAATAATTTTCAGTAACCACCAGAGGCTCACCCTGATGACAGTGACTGGCGCCCCACCTTGGTCTGGTGCCCCCACTCACCTGCTCCACCATCCCGCTGTGGCCAAAGCCTGCCATGTTCCGCACATGCCCCCTGGTGGTCAGTGCATGTCATAGCGACTGGTTGTTCGGTTGTTCTGGTCTATTTGCATATTAGCCTTTTATTATATAGGATGAGATGGGAAGGGAATAGGAAAGGAATTCTGTTCTGATTTAAGAGCCTATTATACAACCAAAGGACTTACATCAATTCTGTATACATCACGATGGTAGTGTGCCTCACAGTTTTATTAGTAACACTTTTATACAAAATGTTGTCCTCTCTAGGTTTTTTGTTGTTTTCTTTGTCATAGAATTTCACCCTCTTGATGTAGTTGTCTTCCAAGGACGAAGAAACAGAAAATAGGGTACAGAATAGATTAAACCTTTGAACATGGAGCTAAGTGATCAGCTTTGCTGCTTAGTTGTTGGGTAACCTGGACCAGCTATTTCTCTGAATTGCAGGGTCTTCAACTAAAAAAGTGGTAATTGTATCTCTTCACTTCTCAGTAGTTTTGAGTCTCAATGAAATTATGTTGGTACAATCACACTTAAAAGGTATAGTAATATTTTTACCAGTCATTTTATTATACCTGTTTTCTTATAGTATTTAATATCAGTGTGTAGAAGCTTAAAATAATTATTTCAGATATTTTATGATGCCTATATATAAGATAGCCATATAAATTATTGCCCAAAATATATAATAAATACTCCAGACAGCAGGTGTATGATTAACCAACTTATAACTACTGAACTGGATGAGTTTCTAGGATATCATTAGGCACAAATGAATTCCAGAAAGTAATTTAACACTTTAAAATTGCCTGCTTGGCAAATGCCATGCATATGTAAAAAGGATTGAAATGGAAGATTAAGGTCATTATTTGAACAATTTAAGCCATAACAGCATTTTTATGTCTTTAACAAGTAATGGCTTTTGAACTTAATTTCACCTTTAAAAAAACAGACACTTGGTCTGTTTTTCATTAATTTCCTAAAAACTCTACTTAATACTGTACATAAATTCTCTATCACAGTAACAATCCTATGCAGCAGGTATTATCATCGCCTTTTTCTTCAGATAAAGAAACTGAGTTCACAGAGCTTACACAAGGCTTTCCCTGCAACAGTCATAAATAAGCTACATTTTGGTGACTAAGTACTATAATAAAGATGTACTTCCTAAAGTTGTAATGAAAAGCAGAATTTGTGTGAATCCAAAGCCAATGTACTTAAATACTAATTCCATGTCAATTACTAAATATAGTATCTGCCATATAGCAATTGCTCAAAAATGGTTGCTATCATTGTAATTAATAACATCTCTATATATAAAAGGCTAATATGCTAAGTGCCCCTCTTCCCATCCAACCAGTTGCTATGACGCATACTGACCACCAGGGGGCAGACGCTCAACACAGGAGCTACCGAGCTGCAGTGACTTGGCAGCAGCAGTTCTTGGGTGATGCACCCTGAAACCAGAGAAGAGGGAGCCTGCCATGCGATTCCACCTTTGGCCGTGGGTTATGCTGTTGCTGGGGCACTGTTGGCCCCAAATCTGGTTTACTGCACACTTGCATTTGCATTCCATACCCTGTATGACAGCAATTTTGCAGAGTGCCCTTTTGCACTCCGGGACCCCTTGGGGGATGTCAGAGAGCCGGTTTTGGCCTGATCCCTGCAGGCCAGGCCAAGGGACCCCACCTACTGGAGGGACCCTGCGCACTCCACAGATGCTGGGGAAGGACTGTGGGAGGTTGGCTCCAGGGCCTGTCTGGCCTGTCTTGCCCAGTCCTACCCTGCTAGCCACCTTCTAATTAATTTCTTTTCAATATACATGAATCCGTGCACTGGGTCACTAGTTTATAATAATCTCAGACAAAATCATAAGGGACACTGAGTGAAGTCTATAAACAGTTTTTCATTTTATAATATCATCAATAATAGTCTAATAATATTTTGAACAGAATGAAAAGCCAATCATATTGGCAAAGTAGAGTGATTTTTTTCTCATAATTTTACAACTCACTTATGTGAATGCTGAAAATTAATCAAATTTCCTAAGCTTTGCAGCAAATCAGAATAAAACTGCCCAGTGTTCTTGCAAGAGAGACCATTACATTGCAGCATGATTAGATGAATAACTTCATTGTGTAAGAGAAAAGGGAAAGTCACTTAATTTGTAAAAGTGATAAATTACTTCAAATTAAAATTGACTTAATCAGTAAGCACACATTTCAGAAGGAAGGAAGTTCAAATCTTCACTAGACGTACAGCCCCTTTTAAAAACAAGGCTCTCCATTATCTTCAGTTTTATGGAACATTAAATGTAGGGTGGGGCAAAAGTAGGTTTACAGTATTTTGTATGGAAAATAATACAATAATAAATAAGATACAAGAACATACTCTGTGTTCCCCTACTCACAACTGTAAATCTACTTTTGCCCCACCCTGTATTGCCAACTGCAGAATATTTCTGTTAAAATTATATTCATTTAAAAAATAGTTTTAGAAAGCAATTAGCTATTGAAAATCACTAAAGATCTATTTTTTTTTTAGTATTCTACTTATAACTGTGGCAAAAGACTGAATTGTTTGTTTGTATTATAGATAATTTGGATAGCTAAGCAAAATAATCAGAAACACCAAAAACAGACTCCCTCCTAACTCATTTATTTGGTACCTCTGCCTATGCTGGCTTTGTACCAACTATCAATAAATTCTTCCTAACGTGTTCATTACAGTGGACCCAGTAAGGTGATAATCTATACAAAAGTCATCTAATTTTCCATCCACTGCAAAAAGCCTATTGCTCAGTGTCGCGACCCACAGGTTGAGAATAGCTGCTGTAAAGCCTAAGACCATCGGAAAATACAGATATTTACGTTACAATTCATAACAGTAGCAAAATTACAGTTATGAAGTAGCAACAAAAATAATTTTATGGTTGGGGGTCACCACAACATGAGGAACTATATTACAGGGTCGCGGCATTAAAAAGGTTGAGAACCACTGCCTTAGAATGATAGTCACTGCTCTGAACAATCACTGAGGTTAAATTGGGAAATTTATCCATTTCTCTAGTTCTTGGGTTATTTTAGCAACTCTGGAGTAGTGAAGCCTGTGATTTGGGGTTTCAACAAAATTGTGCTCTGGGGAATAACATGATGACCTGGACTATGTCAGGATTTACTGGTTTGGTCCAATTGGAATATAGAAAAGTTGTGAGTATATACATGCATGCACACATACAGGCAGACACACACAGCTGTACACATGTACAGGCAACAATGTTGGGTTAAAATGGTTTTTCATGACAACTAGCACATTTTTTTATTTTAAACTATCTTTTAAAATAGTTTTTTTTTCTAGCCCAAATTCTGCTAAAGAAAGCTGAACAATTTAGCTTACATCTTGCTATATGGATAATAAGTATATAAATTATGCAACATCAATTCAGTTGAAGGTAAAAAAATTAGATTTAGTTTAAGGACTTAAAATTGTAAGTATTTAAGATAATTATAATAATTCATCTTTATTTAGTTTTTATATGTACTAGGCACTATGCCAAGTGCCACTCCTGAAATATTTCATTTGTTGCATTTAGCAACTTTGTGAAGTTGACTCTATTATTATCTCTATTTCTAAAATATTAAGAAATAAGCTCAGAGAGGTTAAGTCACTTGCCAAAAAGTGACAAAGTACACAGCCAAAAAGTGGCAAAGCTGGGATAAATCTGCCTGGCACCAAAGGTAAAGCTTACAGGATCTAAAAGCCTTACCTCTCTGGTAATTTCTCCCCTAGTTCTCTGTGTCCCAACCACTCTGGCCTTCATGCAATTTCTCAGACTCTTCATGTTCCTTCATATGTAGAATTTCTCTACATAATGTTCCTATTCCTTGACTTTCCCTATTATAATATTTTATAATCATACTTATTGTAATTATCTGATTAATTTCTTTATCCATCATTAATGAGGTTAAATACCATGTCTACCTTGTTTACTGTTATTTGAAAAACAGTATGAAGTTCACAAAAAGAGTTCTGGAGCCAGACTGCCTGGCTTCTGGCTTTGCTAGTTTATGTTACCCTGGGTGAATTATTTAACTTCTGTTCTCAAGTTTCATGTCTATAAAATGGAGATAACAACAATATCTACTTCAGGAGAAATAGTGAGAAGAAAAAAAAGTACTTTAACCATATCCTGGTACCAGTTGGATTTAATAAAAATCAGCTATTATTATTTTTATCTATTTACTAGAGGCCCAGTGCACGAAATTTGTGCAGGGCGGGGGGTTGTCCCTCAGCCCAGCCTGCACCCTCTCCAATCTGGGACCCCTCGAGGGATGTCCGACTGCCCGTTTAAGCCCGATCCCGGTGGGGTCAGGCCTAAACAGGCAGTCGGACATCCCTCTCACAATCCAGGACTGCTGGCTCCCAACTGCTCGCCTGCCTCCTGCCTTCCTGATTGCCCCTAACCGCTTCTGCCTGCCAGCCTGATCACCCCTAACCACTCCCCTGCCAGCCTGATTGATGTCTAACTGCTCCTCTGACAGCCTGTTTTCCCCTAACTGCCCTTCCCTGCAGGCCTGGTCACCCTTTAACTGCCCTCCCCTGCAGGCCTGGTCACCCCTAAATGCCCTCCCCTGCAGGCCTGGTCCCCCCTGATTGCTCTCCCCTGCAGGTCTGGGTCCCTCCCAACTGCCTTTCCCTGCAGGCCTAGTTGCCCCCAACTTCCCTCCTCTGCCGGCTTGGTCACCCCTAACTGCCCTCCCCTGCAGGCTTGATCACCCCCAACTGCCCTCCCTTGCAGGCCTGGTCCCTCCCAACTGCCCTCCCTTGCTAGCCATCTTGTGGTGGCCATCTTGTGTCCACATGGGGGCAGCCATCTTGTGTGTTGGAGTGATGGTCAATCTGCATTATTACTCTTTTATTAGATAGGACAGAGGCCTGGTGCATGGGTGGGGGTCAGCTGGTTTGCCCTGAAGGGTGTCCTGGATCAGGGTGGGGGTTCCCTTGGGGCATGCGGTGGCCTGGGCGAGGGGCCTGTGGTGCTTTACAGGCCGGCCACGCCCTCTGGTGACCCAAGCGGAGGCCCTGGTATCTGGGGTTTATTTATCTTCTACAATTGAAACTTTGTAGCCTGGAGCAGAGCCAAGCCTTCTGCTTGCTCCATGGCGGCAGCCATTTCTGTTGGGATTTATATATCTTCTATAATTGAAATTTTGTAGCCTTAAGTGGAGGCCTGGGCCAGCCAGGGCTGCAGAAGCTTGGCTTCCTCCATCGCCACAGGCAACCCTAGCCGCCTGCTCTTTCCAGCTAAGTGGCTGCTGCCATTTCTGTTTGGATTTATGTATCTTCTATCATTGAAACTTTGTAGCCTTGAGTAGAGGCCTAGGCCGGCAAGGGCAGGTGGAAAGCATGGCTTCCTCCATTGCCGGGGAAACCCAAGCCTCCCTCCTGCTCTCTGTGGCCATAGCCATCTTGGTTGGGTTTATTTGCATATTCGCTCCTGATTGGTTGGTGGGCGTGGCTTGTGGGTATAGCAAAGTGATGGATAATTTGCATATTACTCTTTTATTAGATAGGATGATACATGTCACATTTCTGGTCAGATAGTAGGCACTCAAACACATTTTTAAAATAAATACACATGAATGCATTCATGAATGAATAAGTGGATGAACGACTAAATCTGCTGGAGTTATCCCAATATCTTATCTGGTTTCATCACATCACACCTATTCAGGCTTTGACACTGCCAACCAAAAATTTAGCCATAGATTAGTGCTACTTAATCCTGCATCAAGGAATAAAGATCATCTCTTCAGATGCTCTTGAAAAAGAAGTCCAGAGACCATGGATCTGATCTCACCACTTATAAACAAAGAACTTAGAATTATTGTTTGGTACTAGCATCTTTAAAGTATTTTTTTTTTTGTCTTCTAAGAAAGTGAGAATGAATACAGAAAACTCATCACCTACATTTTGGACTTAGAAAATGTGGATATACTGAAAATTGCCTTACAGGTATGAAGTCAACAGCATCCCCTCTGATAATCACACTGTACATTGAGCTTTCATATCAATAACAGGGCACATACCATGTTTCAAAAACTTAACATACATAATCCACACTCATTGTAACAACCCTGAAGGGAAATTGCCATTATTTCAATTTTATCATGGAGAAAACAGAACTTCATAGAAGTTAAGAAACTTGAGCAAACTCATATAGCAAGGAAGGAGTATGATTTGAATATTACATCACCCTATTTATTCATGTGTATTTTACTCTTTACTCGGTAGTTAAATTAGCAAAATACAATCTAAAGGAGAGATAACTATTAAAGGTTACATTTTTAACATAGTGAAGGCTATTAGGAAAGATGTTAATAACAAAATATGACCGGTAAATGTGGTTTGCTTTCAATGCCAAAGATAAAAATATACTAGGTTATTTTTGGCATCTTTATTGGACAGCCCATTCTTTGGGAACAACTAAGGTAATAGTTTTAATCATGCTTCTTCAGGAACACAGCTAAGATTTAGTGGGTAGATTCAAGTGTGGAGCTCCTGTATGCATCTTTCTCTTGTAAATAATGTTATATCCTGTCATTATCATCATATTTGCAGAAAGGTACAATTTTATTGGCTTTAATGTGTGAAAAGTAAAATCTTTCTAATAGAGAAAGCCTGGAGGCCATCTGTTCAAGGGGAATAGGCTATTCCCAAGTTGACTATTTACCACAAAAAGTATTTATTTTCAAACTGAATCTTAAATTCCTTCTATCAGGCTTTAAATGGCCAAGCAAATTCTATCAGGACTGTTTAAGCATGAGTTGAATTCAATCTCTCTCCCCTCTTGAAATAGTCTTGAACAAAGTTTTCCTTACCTGTTTAACTCTGTCCAGTGTAATTTTTCTTTCTGGCTTTGCTAGTTTATGTTAACATGGGTGAGTTATTTAACTTCTGTCTGAGAACAGAACAGAACAACTTCTTTCAGAAATACACTGTTAGATGGGCAACTTTCTAAAAGCTCTACTCTATAATCAAACTGCCAAAATATTAGTAATATCCACTCCCTCCATTATACCCCTTTCATCAGTTTTATGTATGTCTCCAACATAGAAGCCATAACATTAAGTTATGAATATTTATTTGTCCCACTGGAATTATGAGCTACTTGTAGGAAGAGAGAGTTCTTATTCAGTTTTCTATTCCTAGCGTTTAGGCCAGTGCCTGCCAGGCACACTCATATCACCCTGGGGAAAGCACCCAGGCAATCTTCTAATACCTCATAAACGGGGTGACCATATAGTTTATTATCTATATCAGGACAGTATTGGAAATGAAAGGCACTAAAATAACTTTATATAATTTAAAAAGTATTTTTATTGCCTGATAAGTTAGTTTTATGAATTTATGGTTAAGAAAAATTTCCCCCAAAATCTATTTTTTAAGGTTTCACCACATTTAGATGCTTAAAAAATCATAGGCCTTTTAAATTTCACTCTGTTCTAGAACAAGTGTCAGGGCGTTGTAAATGGTAAAGGGGGTCAAATATATGGTGACAGGAGATTTGACTTTGGGTGATCAACACAATGCAATATACAGATGATGTTTCATATAATGATACACCTGAAACATATATTATTTCATTAACCAAAGTCACCCCAATAAATTTAATTAAAAAAAGAATACCAATCTGTAAGTTACAAATAGAAGTTCAATCAAATGTTCTTCTCATAAGTAAAGATATTCCAAAGCACAGTCATAAGATTTCAAAATTCATCTTATACATCATTTTAATTCTCATTTAATTTCTTTTTTCCTCCCTTGCTTTTGCAGAGATAAATTTTAATGTCTCTTTGTTTGCAAGCTTTGTTCTCAAAAATTCAATTTACTAAAGCCTAAGTGTTCCATATATTAAATACCTTTGTTAAGTATTTTAAACTGATTTTTTAAAATGTGGCATTAAAATTTACTTTCCAGTAATGGTCAATACTATTATAGAGCCCAGCCAGTGTGACCCAATGGTTGAGCATTGACCCATGCACAAAGAGGTCATTGGTTTGATTCCCAGCCAGGCACATGACTGGGTTGCAGGTTAGATCCTCAGTAGGGGGCCTTCAGGAGGCAGCTGATTGATGTTTCTCTCCCTTCCTCTCTCTCTACCATCAATTAATCCTCCTCAAACTATTCAAAAAAATTTCAAGAGGAAGAAACACTTCCAAGCTATTTTTACAAAGCCAGCATCAATCTAATTCCAAAACCAGATAAAGACACTACAAAGAAAGGAAATTACAGGCCAATAATATCCCCGATGAACACAGATGCTAAAATCCTCAACAAAATATTAGCAAATTGGATCCAGCAATACATTAAGAAGATCATATGCCATGATCAAGTGGGATATATTCTGGGGATGCAAGGCTGGTACAATATTCATAATCAATAAATGTGACACATCACATAACAAAATGAAAGATAAAAATCACATTATCATATCAATAGACACAGAAAAAGCATTCAACAAAATTGAGCACCCTTTTTTGATAAAGGGGAATAGAAGGATCATACTCAACATAATGAAGGCCATATATTACAAACCTACAGCCAACATCACATTTAATGGGCAAAAAACTAAAACTATTTCCTCTAAAAACAGGAACAGACACTGTGCTTGACTACTGGAGCTTCAGCGGCCAACCCAATGTCACACAGCTCTGGGTCCTGGCCCTCCTCTTGGGCTTGGTGTGGCCCCAGAGGCTGGACTTCTTCTAAAGTAAGACAAAGCTGAGCCACCTGGTCATGGATGAGACATTGGACACCTGGGGCAGTCTTTTGTTTTCACTCCAGTACATCTTGCCACTGCACTTCATCCTCACATGTATCCTTGAAATGAATTCCATGCCATACTATGGAAGAATCCTATTTCCCCCGGTTACAATACCAAACCTAGATTTAATACCTGCAGTTTTAACCTCTCCTAGAAACATCTTAATCAGTATGGAATTTACTGGTCAACACCAATGAGGTAGACCCTCATTGGTCAGGTAGACCCTCTCTATTCTCCACAAAAAGAAGAGGCAATCTGTATTAAAAAATTCTTCCCTGTTTCTTCCTGCCCACTAAAGATGGCCTGGCCCGCAAATACTAGTAATCCTTTTCTTTTAATAGCTCCCTTGCCACAACCTTTTCCCTGATAAAAACCTTCCATTTTGTCACTAAATGGGGATAATGCCTGATTCATGAATCACTTAATAAAGTCCATTAGATCCTCAAATTTACTAGGTTAAATTTTGTTAACAAAAAGTATTTATAATATTGTGATGTCTGATAAGAAATATGTATTTGGTCTTCCTCCCTTTCTGGCACAAAGCTCCTAAAACCCTTGGAATTTCCTCAGTGGTGACAGCTATATCTTTTGCTATGTTCATGAAGTGACTGCCAGGAAGCACTTAGGTAACCTAAGGATGGGGACTGGTTACCAAGGGTCCCAGCCATGTGTTTAGAGGGTTGGATCTTTTGGCACCACCACCCACCTTGTCTCCCAGCCCTCCCCCCACCTCAAGAAGAAAAGAGGGAATGAAGGTTGAATCCAATGCCAATGGCCAGTTATTTAATCAATCATGTATATGCAATGAAGTCTCCATAAAAACCCCAAAGGACAGTCTCAGAAGCATGTAGGTTGGTGAACATGTGGAGATGAGAGGGAGAGTGGCACACTCAGAGGGCATGGACACTTAGTGCCCCTTCCTACTTACCTTGCCCCATGCATCTCTTCCATCTGGATGTTCCTGAATTATATCCTTTTATAATAAACTGGTAACCTAGTTAGTAAAATGTTTCTTTCAGTCCTATGAGCACTCTAGCAAATTAATTTAACCCAAGGAGGAGATCAAAGGAATCTCAAATCTATAGCCAATTAGACAGAAGCATAGGTAATACCTGGACATGTGATTATGGGCCAAAGGTGGAGGGGGACAGTCTCATAGGACAGAGCTCTTTTTTAAAAAAAATATATTTTATTGATTTTTTACAGAGAGGAAGGGAGAGGGATAGAGAGTCAGAAACATCGATGAGAGAGAAACATCGATCAGCTGCCTCCTGCACACTCCCCACTGGGTATGTGCCTGCAACCAAGGTACATGCCCTTGACCAGAATCGAACCTGGGACCCTTGAGTCAGCAGGTCGACACTCTATCCACTGAGCCAAACCGGTTAGGGCGGGAGACAGAGCTCTTAACCTGTGGGATAGTGTCAGAGATGAATTTTAGGACACCCAGTTGGTGTTGTAGAATTGCTTGGTGGTATGGAAAAAACCCCCAATATACATTGGAATGAGCAGAATTGTTAGTATTTTTTACAAAACTTACAGTAACTCATTCATTTAGGGCTCTATGAAGACTTAATTAGATAGACAAAACCCATTTTATAAAAGAAGAGATATACACAGTTTACTATATATACCGATGAACCCAAGTTACAAACAATACCCAATGGATTCTGATACGAGTATCCATGCATTCAACACCAAGGCATCCACGACAATCCTTAATTGAAGTGGCTAGGTGAAGAGTCTCTGGATTCTCTTCTTGGAAAGTATAGGGGGTTCCACAGTGACACTGTTTTAAAAAGACTCTAGACTTGACTGAAATAAGTACTGCATTTTTCATGGTTATTACTGTATCAGATAATTCTTAGGATTTGCTTATGGTCATATTTGTAGATCTAAAGATTTACATGTTTAATTAAGAAATGAATATACCATGTTTAAGCTCTGGCTCTCTTACCTCAGTGTTTTACTTATGAGCAATCTTTGTTACAATGAATGTATTTTTTCTGCATAGTTACAACGGGAGGTGTGCTTTTGGAGGGAAGAATCTTTTCTTGTAGTTTGAACTGAAGATAGATTTCTCATTTTTACAGTATCATAATATTTCATATGTAACATCATTGAGCAACTTCCAGGAATAGCCATAACTGATTTTTTAAAGGGAGACTTTTTAGAAAGTTACAAGGGTACATCAAGGACTTCAGGGAAGGGCAAATAAGTTCTCCACTCAATTATAACAAGGATTAAAAGCCACCAGGAATAGAGCTATCTATGCTCTCTGTGTGTCTTCTTACTCCCAGGATTTTTTTCACCTCTGATTCTCTCAGTGGACTGGACTTGGTCTTCTTTCTCTTTGAAGAGCTGATTTCTCTGCTCCTTTTGCTCATGGACCAGAATGGTTGACTAGCATATTTTCTATCACTTCTTTGAATCCTAATACTAAATTCCCAGGAACATATAGTTATCTTAGCCTAGGCTATGGATTGATGCCTACTGACTCAGTCATTCACTTGACAACAGAGATTCACCTATGGTTTGAAGGTAGGGGTGAGTGCTTTTAGGAAAATGAGAATAGACTGAATGACAATCCCTTTCTTTTTCTCTCATAATGACTTAAAGCCAAAACCTAATATTTAAGTATGATCTGAATAAAGCAGAATTTTTATATATATATTTTATTGATTTTTTTTACAGAGAGGAAGGGAGAGGGAGAGAGAGTTAGAAACATCAATGAGAGAGAAACATTAATCAGCTGCCTCTTGCACACCCCCTACCTGAGGATGAGCCTGCAACCAAGGTACATGCCCTTGACCGGAATCGAACCTGGGATCCTTGAGTCCACTGAGCCAAACTGGTTAGGACAAAGCAGAATGTTTTGAAAGACTATTACTTCTCCTTTCTTGCACAGGAATTACAAGTATCTATTTTTCAATGTTGCCATTTTATACTTCTTTATCATTTCTCTTTTTTTTTTTTTTTTTACTTTTGATGTAAATAAATCTGTGGATATGTTTGATAAAGCTTGAAAGCTTTTTGGTCCTAAATGTGCACATAAATAGTCGTGCACTCCTTTACAATCTTTGATTAATAACTAGTATACTAATAATATTTTAGGATAGTGAATTGATAATGTACATTATAAAAAGGCTGTAATTGTTCAGTGTTCTTGAAAGCCTTTTAGACATACAGTACAAAGCCTCTTTGAACACCCTGTCATTATTTTTCTTTAACTATATTTATTTCAGATGTTATACCCAGTGGTGTCACTGAGGGCAGAGTATTGACAGTTCGCATTCATGGAGGGCCTGCCCTTGCCAGTATGCTGACAGACTATTTTCTCCACAGAATGCATTTCAAATTTAAACATTTTGGGGTAATATTCCAATTGTTTCTTCTTTGTACAAAAGGTTAAGGTAAGTGGCTATATTTTCCTGCATTGAACAGAAATGAATGAGCAGACTGGTGATTTTGGTGTTTATTAATTTCAAATGTAAATTGTCATGTTTTACTTTTAAGAGCTTTTTCCTGCATTTTCCAAGGGCTCTGTCTGGCCTTTATGAATAGCAAGTATCACAGGAAAGGGCTAGAAAAAATAAACAAGTTTGATAGACACACATAATATGTTAGGCACTTTAAAAACAGCCTGCCATAAGAGGATATCTGAAACTGAGTCTGAGTTTGAATAGAAAATCTAATGTATCAGGTAACTTGGTGCATTAGATTTTCTGTTTCAAATTCATTTATGTGTGTGTGTGTGTGTGTGTGTGTGTGTGTGTGTGTATGTATATAGATATGATTATGTATATATATGTGTATATGTACATATATATTCTTAATCATGAATAAAACTCACTTTGGATATTCTATGATCTTTTTTGACCTCCCAGCTGGAAACAATCTCTCCACTATAGTCTTAGAACATTGTATGTGCACCTTGATGTAGTGTCAGTATCTATATTTTCATAAATGCCTGCATATGAAGTAGGATATACTATGTCTGGAGAACAGCTTGGTGGTGTGTGTGGGAAACACCTCCCCTCCAGTGGAATTGAGTCCAGAATCTAATTTAGAGATATATACACAAATGATAATAGTATAGTAATGGTAACCACATATTGAACCCACTGAGGAAGATAAAACTGACTAACACTCCCACCCCTCTTGCCTCAGGGTAAGAGACTGTTCCACACAGAGGAGAAATGTGAACTAAAAGCGTGAAGTGACTGGTTTATAAAGCAGAAAGCAGCTGTGCTTTTATATAGCCATGGGAAAGAGACAGCCATGCTCATAAACCACAAATATACACTATAGCTTGAATAGTTGTCTGCAAACCTGATTTGCGTACTGCGGGCAGAACTCTTAAGTATTAAGGGATTTATTTTGAAATCCTTAATTCACTAAATTTGTTTTCATAAAACTAATGTGCTTGAGAAAGCACCTATTTTTAAGGTCCCATGGTGGAAAATCAGGGCATTTTGGCCTGTGTGGGATGTTCTAAATTTCAATGTATTGTGAAGTGGGGCAGAAGGAATGATGACAATTCTCATGTAAAGACTTTGCTGCTTCTCTTATTAGACTTCCTAAAAATATATCACTCCTGAGAGAGAATAAGAAAGTAATACGGAAGATAGCAAAACTTATTTTCTCCTGGTGACAAATCCATGGCAAGGTTGTGTACCTTGTTCACCCATTTAGCATGAGATTTTCCAAGACTTGTATAAAGCAGGGAGCAAATACCCAATTTCTGAGAAGCATGTCCTCTCTGCAGTTTTATTAAGAAAATGCTTGGGAAGAACTCTCACACATCAATGTCTTCCATTTTTGTATAATATTAAACATGAAAAAGTAAAAAATCCTACTGTTATTTTTGACAGATCAATGTTACATATTCAAAAAAACTTATAAAAGATGCTAGTTTATGCTTGAAATATTCCTGAACATCATTTCAGACTCATTCAAATATAGTTTCATTAAAGTTTTCCAAGAGATTTATTGAAAGCTATAAATCTCTTCTAGTTTTTCATTCAAATGAAAATTTTCTGCTCATTGTTACTTGTCAAACATTTTGCTGCTGCTTTACTCATTCAAACTGAAGGCATATTAGATGTAGATTAGCTTAACCTGAATGTTGTGGATTCTATTGCAAATCACACATATAATACATTATTAACAATTGAATGGTATTTATACATATACTTGTAGGACAATTCAATGTAAGGTATAATGTCCTTAACTTTGGAAAATGTGTTTTATTTCATTATGACTAATTGCTGCCTCTTGAACACTAATATACACCGAGTGACCAGATTATTATGATCTCTGAACACATAATAATCTGGCCACTCAGTGTGTGTGTACACACACACACACATTAGAGGTCCGGTGCATGGATTCGTGCATGGGTGGGGTCTGACTAGCCTGGCCAGGGGAAGGGGACATGGGCAGTTGGCCAGCCTGCCTGCTGGTCAAACTCCTGGTCAAAGGGACAATTTGCATATTAGCCTTTTATTATATAGGATATACACTGAGTGGCCAGATTATTAGGCATTCAGAGATCATAATAATCTGGCCACTCAGTGTAATGTTTTAATTCTGTCAAAGTATGTTGATAAGCATAATGTATTTTAACCATGAAATGGTATTAAAAATTTAGCTAAAGATAATAATTCACAAGTGTCTATATTGCTGGCCTATGTGGCATGCTTTCATAAGTTCTTTCTGGATAATCTAGAATATTAAAATTTGGCCTGAATATATGGCACTAGTCTCTGGGAAAGCTTTGGAAACAGCTGATGAGACAATTTTAAAGGAGCTAACTTATGGAAATGACACTGGTGGGTATGTTTCAATAATAGCTTGGTTTGTAATAGTGATCTTGATAAGAGTTGTCTCCATTCACAATTTTACCTCAGCTCCCATTTTCTTTTGATCCACTGAGACTGCCCATGCCAACAATGACCTCCACTGGTCAAGTCTCTGTCCTTAAGCTACCTGACTTATCAGTAGCATTTGTGAATATGAACACACCCTCCTGAATATACTTTCTTTATCTGGCTTTCTGACCTCCCTTTTGGTTTTTCTTCTGCCTCACAGGTTAATTCTTCTTAATATACTTTATGGAGTTATCTTTTTCTTCTAAACCTCTAAGTATTTGAGGTTTATCTAATATTCATCTTTTCCCTTACTGTTCTTCAATCTAGTAGCAAATCCTGAATGCCTATATTTTCAAAATACATCCCAAATCTGACTTCTTTGTCACCACTATGTCACATTAGTCCATGTTACCATATCTCTCACCAGAGATACTCCAAAATAGGTATCTCTATTTTCTCTATTGTTATCAACAAACTATTCTCAATAAAGTAGCCAGAATAATCCTTTCAAATATATTATGTGACTCAGATCCTTAAAACCCTTCATCTAAATTCACCTGTGGAATAAAAACCACACCCGTGTCTCCTAGGCTGTGATCGTCTGACACCTTTTCATGTCACCTCTTCATGTCCTCCGCCACTCTGGCCTCCCTGCTGTACCTTAACTTCCCTGTACACATCACACTCCCATCTCAGAGCCTTCTTACTTGCTCTCTCAATGGCAATCCTTTCTCAAATGACACACATCATCACTTCTTTTCAATTACCCTGCTATATTTTTCTTCATAGCACATAGTGATAATTGAAATTCTAGCATAAATTCATATGCTTATTGTCTACCTCCCCTAACTAGAATGTTAGCTCCAAAAGATAGTAACTTTGCCTCTTTTCCACCCTGGTGTATCCTCAGCATGTGCAGAATGTCAGGCATGAGTTATTTGTTGGATAAATGAAATGATGAAGTGAATTGCAGAATAAAGCAATAATCCCACTATAGTCTGCTATGATCAGAATTATGCAGAGTATTTTTTTAAATATTTAGCACCATATTTTAAGGATGTTGGCCAGGTAGAACCAGAGGAGCTGACAATGATGGTGTTAGAGGTTGAATTGTGCCACCTTTCCCCCCAGAAATATGTTGAAGTTCTGCTCCCAGTACCTCAAAATGTGGCCTTATTTGGAAAGAGTGTTGAGGCAGATGTAATTAGTTAACATGAGGTCATACTGGAGTAGGGTGGGCCCCTAATCCAATATAATTGGTGTTCTTATAAGAAGACAGCTACACACACACACACACACAATGCCATGTAATGATGAAGGCAGAGATTGGAGTGATACAGCTGCAAGTTTAGGAATACCAGAGATTGCTAGCAAACCCTCAGAAGCTAGGAAGAGGCAAGGAAGGATTCTCTACAGGTTTCAGAGAGATTGATTTTGGACAACTAGCCTGTAGGACTGTGAGACAAATTTCTTTTTAAAATATATTTTTATTGATTTGAGAGAGAGAGAAGGAGAGGCAGAGTGTGGGAAGGAGGAAGAGAATGATAAATCAATCAGTTGCCTCCTGCACACACCCTTACCAGGGAAAGATCCCACAACCTGGGCATGTGTCCTGACCAGGAATCAAATCAGCAACCCTTCCGTTCATGGGAAGATGCTCAACAACCAAGATACACTGGTCAGGGCACACATTTCTCTTGTTTTAAGTCACCCAGTTTGCTGCAATGTATTATAGGAGCCCTAAAAAATTATACACATGGTAAGTCTAGAAAATAATGTATTTTTTAGGAACAGATACTTCACCTAGAGAAAAAGAATGCTTGCCTAAGGAGTCTGATTATGAACAAACATGAAAAAACAACTTTAAATGCCTTGGTAGGGCATTACACAGAAGAAAATGTATATTTATTTAAGTAGCTTTGGAGGACATAACCTGGGTTATACATTAACTGGGATCATATTCAGAGTTGTAAAATATATAGTCTGGGTTTACAGCTTGAGAAAGAGAAAGCCAGTATGACTGGCCACATCTGGTGAACAGTCAGAGATGTAAATGGGAGCTTAGAATTCTGCTGGCAAAGAACTCAAGAGTATGTTGCTGAAGTTCAAACACTTCTGTACATTTCTGGCCAGCTCTCAGGGTGGGACCAAAAGAGTCTGTGTTAGGAGAGTACTGAAGAACTTCCAAGAAAAAAAAACTAAAAGAAAAAGCATCAGGCACTCTGAGGGTACATTCGTTAAAGTTCAAGCAGAGAAGTAGAACTGCTATGAGCAATATGGAGCAAGGGGTTGCTATGGGGATGAGACCTAACACAACTATGAGATCTTGTGAAGAATTCTATGGAAATCTGTTGCTTCCATGTCTGGTGGTGGGCTGGAATTTATTGTAGGCCAGCAGGATCAGAAGTTAGAATGGAAAATACAACATGAAACGTGAAACAGGGGAGCATGAGGATAAACTAAAACTTGAAACCCATAATAACAAATTAAAATCACAAGGTCAAAATTTAACCCATGTCTACCTCTCATTACCTCTAACCTCAGCCATATGGGAGATCTTCAGAAGCTGCTGACCTTCATCACAGAGCAATACATGGTCATCCCATAATCAGAGAGGCCGGAGAAAATCTGGCAGGAGTTGGACACACAGCTGGGAGCTGAGTGAGACACTAGTCCCTCAACTATTCCCTGGCACCAAATTTTATGGGTGTCAAAAATGAAGTAATCAAAATAAATGATATTTTAATGCAATACATTTAATGCAGTATTTTAAAAGTGAAAATTAGTGCAAAAATCTGTGATGAACAGAATATCCAATTTTTAAATAAAGACATTCAGTAACTAATAGGGGTAAGGCTAGTGAGGTGGAGTCATGCCCGGGTAGGGTCAGATCCTGCATTTTTAACAGTGTAAATGTTAATAGTGTACATGCTTGGTGATATAGCAGGACTTTTTTTTTTTCAAGAGAACCCAGTCTCTCTTTCAAAGGCCTCTGTTTAGTTGAATTGGCCTAAGTTTGGGGATTTGTTGAAGGGATTCAGTTCTTACTTCTGTTTACCAAACTAAAGACTGGTCTGAATCAAGCCAACACCAACAAATCCTTGTGGTTCAAACCACTCCACTCACTGCTCCTCTGCTGCCTTGTACAATAAGTAACCATACCCAACCTATCTCTGGCAATATACTGCCACCACTTGGTTTCTAGCATTCTGGGATCCTATTTTCTCCATTGAAATCAGGCCTTAAGTTTGAGGACAGCAGTTCCCACTGTCATATCTTACTTACCAACAATAGCTATGACAGAGCCCTTCGATGATGCTGATGTTTTATTTCTCACAACCCTGGTGAAGAGACTGTTCTCTGACCCTCTGGAAGAAATAGGAGTTGGGTACATTATTTACATAACAAATCCACTTTAGAACTCTGATATCCTTAAACACTTTAGATACTTTCCTCCATAGTACACCAAAGGAGTTTTGACAAATCAATTTTTTTCATTGTGGACCAAGTCTGAGTTAACCAACTAAGGAAATTGCTAGAGGGACTCCAAGTTGCCCAAGTTAACACATTGAATCCAGAATATCAGCTCAGTGCATCCATTAACAAATTCAGTCCAGTCAAGCTTTATATTCCTTTCACACTGATTCAATATTCTTTGGGATATACTCCCACATATGTGTCCATATATGAAATATGATATAATTTCATATTGTATCATTATGAAATAACATGGACCTTTTGGACCTTTTGATGTGGTTTGAGACTCCTCACAGGTTACACTTTTTATCTTATCTTCTGGGACTTGAGCCTTGTTATAGCTCTAGCAGACATAAAGGTGTAGAAGTTAAGTCCTTATTTGGATCAACAGTCTCTTGAAAGGAGAGAAGGTAAGCAGAGCCTGACCTCCTCTGAAAAAAGAGAAAGAACTGTGCCTACTGGCAAAGGAAGTTTTGCAAAACTTGGTAGTCAACTACACTAGTTGCTGCCCCATCCCAACAAGATAAGCAGATCAACAGCAACATGTGCTACCTACAGTGGCACTCAGTACCATCCCTACAATGGCCTTAGTGGCTATGGCAGCTGATCCGTTTCTACCCTCTCAATCTCATAATCTCTTCTGGCCAACCTCCATTCAAAACCATGGGTGGAATAAAATTCATGGAAAAGTAGTTTTAGCTTAGCTAAATGATTTTTGTGTTTGTCTGTTTATAAGTTTGTACATCAAACTAGAGCACACTAGAATTAACACTTTTTTCTTTTGAAATAGAAACATGCTTTTTGCAAATACACTGTGTGAAGAGTACATATGGTTAGAATGAAATAGAAATATTTATATAGTTTATTTTTATATTAAAGCTCAAAATGTTTAGTCATTATCATATTAACCTAAACCTTGAAGGTACTTTAATTTTGACTCATTACAACTGATTCACTTTAATTTTCATTAATCATTGAAAAGTAGACATTGACAATGTTTTTGCCCTGACCATCTTCTGGAAATTACATAACACAGGAATAAGAAAAGAAAACCACAGAGGCAATTCAATTTCACATGCCTCACTCTAGGCTGCTGTCAAAGCTATTTCCTAATACATCTATCACTATTTCCTGACACAAGACAATAACTGGCAAGAACATCTGCATACCAAGTACAAAATGAGGATAGGAGCCTTGCTTGCTTTCAGAAAAATGTATCAATTTCTACCTCTTTAAATAAAATAGTTAGCTTATGCTCAAGATTGTATGGTTCTTCAGGGTGCAAAGTCAAAATAAAAGTCACTGGTAGACCTATTGTGGATCAAATAGAAGAGTACAAATACTAAAGTTTAAATTAAGAAAGAAGCTCATAGTAAATCAATCATGGTTAATTAGAAAGGAGTTTGGAAAAGTGTCTAGGGACAGTCATGGTCAATCTTTACAGCATGTTTTTCCTGTGAGATGTCATCTGATCTTCCAGCTATTTTTTGACATGAGCTCTACAAAAGCTACCCCCATGTTCCTAAGTGTCTCCTCTGACACAGGGAGTCCAGTCCTATTTCTTTTGGCTCATAGGCATGACAGGTTCTTTGACAGAGAGATCTACTGGATCCTCGGCCTCAGCACTGATCCACCCTGACAGCAAAAATGTTTAATGTGATCCTTCACCTTTATTTTAAAAGTTCCTTCTCAGAATCCATTCACTCACTCCATCCCAGGTGTTTGATACTTCAAGATGCTACTTCAATATCTGAGATTGCTATCACCCCTTCACCAGCATAGGGTCTTGACTACTTGCTAGGATACCTTTAGATTCCTCATTGTTAAATTTGGAAACAATTCTGTTAAAGTCCCTAAAAGAATTGACTTAAATTTTTAAGTTCCCCTATCTGCTATACATTGTGCTATAGCTGAACACACTATTTCATAACTAAAATGTGAACTTTGGTCTGCTGAAAGTTGTATTATCCTGACCTGTAAATTAGTGGGCTCTCAATTAATGATTATACTTAATATTTTTCTATCTAGAATTTGAAATACAATGAAATCTACATATGTAATTATCTCCCTCTTTTACTACATATTTTTAAAATGTAATACTTCAGATAAAATAATACATGTAACATATGTAAATTAGAAAGCATAAAATAAAAAGGACACCTATTATCCCACTTACCAATTTAAGATGAACATGACCAGTTCCTTGAATGTATCTGTGTTCCTTTCCTAGTTTATCTCATTCCTCCATCCCCTCAACATATCCTGAATTTATTAATCTCCTGCTTTTTCTTTATAAAGTTTTATCATGTATATATGTACTCCTAAAAATAGGCTTTTCTATTTTTCCCTAAGATTTATTTATATATATGGAATCTCCTTTAGGACTTACTTTTCTAGTGCAAAATTATGTCAGCATATAATATCATGTAGCCCTTCTTTGTATAGTATTCACTGTATACATATACTACAATTTATTTATCCATTCTCTTGCCAACATGCATTCAGGATATTTCTGGTTTGTTGTTAGTATAAACAATGCTACTGTGAACATTCTTGTATAGGTTTAGTGGTGCCCATTCTTTATGGTGTATGCCTAGAAGTAGAATTGCTGGATTGTAAGAAATGTAAATGTTCAAACACACAATATATGTCTTCAGACAAGTCTTACCCATATGGATATTAATAGTTTTGCTTTATTATCACCTATTATAAATAGTGTTTTTCCCAATTATATTTCTAAATTCTAATATCTACTCTTCCCTTTTTCTGATTTATTTTAATTCATTTTTACTGTGGTTGATAGTCTATTGAATCTTACTTGTATTACCTTAATTTTTTCTGTTTGTCCTATTTCTATATTTTTGAATACACAGGGATCAGCACCCTTAATCTCAACATTGTGTGTGGAAAGAGTGAGAGAGAGGTATGTGTAAAAAGAGACTTATTAGAAGACTAGTGGCCCGGTGCATGAAATTCGTGCACATTAAAAGGGGATTAATTAGAGGAAATATTTTAATACTAGTGGCCTGGTGCACGAAATTCATGCACGGGGTGGGGTGGTCATTCCTCAGCCCGGCCTGCACCCTCTCCAACCTGAGACCCCTCAAAGGCTGTCCTACTGCCAGTTTACAGGGATTGGGCCTAAACTGGCAGTCGGACATCCCTCTCGCAATCCGGGACTGCTGGCTCCTAACCGCTCACCTGCCTGCCTGCCTGATTGCCCCTAACCACTCTGCCTGCCAGCCTGCTTGCCCCCAACTGCCCCCCGCCGCTGGCCTGCTCACCCCCAAGTGCCCCCCCGCCAGCCTGATCACCCCCAACTGCACCCCGTGCCAGTGTGCTCACCCCCAACTGTCCCCCTGTTGGCCTGCTCACTCCATACTGCTCCCCCCCCCCCACCCCGCTGTCCTGATCAACCCCTACTGCTGCTTTATAATCACGCATGCCTCTTTGCTATTCCTCTAACATCAAGTACAGTCCCACCGTTAAGACCATGAACTTGGCTATTTCCTTTTATGAGGACACTCTTATCTCAGATATCAGTCTCTCAGTTAATTCAAGTCTCTGCTTAATTGCCACCTTAAAGAGGCCTTGCCAGGCTACCATGTATAAAATAGCAACCTCTGCTCACTCTGGCACTACCTATTTTCCTTACCCTGCTTTACTTTCTTCATAGCATATAATATACTCTGACATGTTGTATATTTGCCTGTTTTGTTTTCTGTTTCTTCCAGTAGAAGCTAGGAATGGTACATTGCTTTGTCCACTGTTTATCTCTAGTACTTGGAATGGTACCCAACATTTAGTAGGTCCTCATTAAACATATGCTGAAAGACTGAATTTCTAAGCTATTTCATACTATTCCTGTTCTGCTCAATATGCTAAGATTTGCACTGCAATCCACATTCACACCTGATTTGTTCTTTGTATTACATTGCTAGATCTTTGAGTAATGAGATTATGCAAAACCTCAATATAAGCAAATAAGAATTGAATGGATAAACAAATGCATATTTTTACATAGAAACAAGATACATTTCTAGATAAGAAAGAAATGATTAGCAGAATAAAGGATATACATTCTGTGGAGAAATCAAATATACACAAAGACATCATCTCTATTTAGTTCATCAACAATGTTGAGTGACCAATACCTTTGGAAATATATTGAAAATTTGGGGACCTGAGCACTCTTCTTTTTCTTTTTCTTTTTTTTTTTTTTAAATATATTTTATTGATATTTCACAGAAAGGAAGGGAGAGGGATAGAAAGCTAGAAACATCGATGAGAGAGAAACATCGATCAGCTGCCTCCTGCACACCTCCCACTGAGGATGTGCCCGCAGCCAAGGTACATGCCCTTGACCGGAATCGAACCCGGGACCTTTCAGTCCGCAGGCCGACGCTCTATCCATTGAGCCAAACCGGTTTCGGCTCTTCTTTTTCTTATGTGATTCATCTTACTCAGTAGCTAGGATGACTATTTGAGTTAGTCTAGGATACTCTGACACCTGGTTTATAATGAATAATATAATTTAGAAGCAATAATTATAGGAGAAAGTAATAATTTTTCCAAATATTTTTCTCCAGGGAAGTTCTGGTTGTTAGTACTAGCCTGAGTTGATCTGAAGGCTTATCAAGAGAAAATGTAAGATTTGTAAATGGTTCTGTTTGTTTTAAGTAAGAGTAGGAATGCATCATTTTTATTCCCTAGAGAGAAAATATGCAGCAACTTGATTCTAATCTTTCCACTACGGAGGCCAGAAGTAATTTCCTCATAAGCATTTCCATTCTTTTTTTCCAAGTCCTCTATTAAGTATTTTAACAGAAAAATATTCACTAAAAGAAACAGGAGAGTTACATGAATATAAAACAAAAGAGAATATTTAGGTTATTTGGGTTAGAAAGTAAATTAATATGAGCTACATGATTTCTACTTTTTAAAAAATCACTTGAGGTTTTCTTGGTGGCCTAATAATCAGTTGAAAGAGTTTCATGGGAATACACACAAAAAATATTCTCTATTATCAGGGTACTGTGTTTGAGATATATTGTTTAGGTCAAGCATATGGTTTATTATACTACATACACTCTTACATATTTTCGTCTACCTCATCAATCATGAACTGACAGAGCTTATTTAAATGCACCTACAACTATTGCGACTTTGTTACTACACTCAAGGGGTTCACTGTTTGGGGTGTTCTATTCAAGAACAAGTTGTGGTTGTCATTAGGTAGTTGGCATCAATTAGTTGTAACAAGTAAAGGAGACAGAGTATTCACATCCAAAGCTCTGTCTCCGGAAAGGGAGGCTTAGCCATTGCTTATATACACTATTTGAATTCTTCTTTGTAGCTGGCTAAGCTTATCTTGTCAAACTCAAGCTCATCTGGTTGCACTATGTACATTTTAGTATTTAGCAAGAATAGCATTTAGCAAGAACTGTCCACACCTTGACATTCTTGTCCTATCTAGCAAATTTCTACTAGCATTTTTGCTTTATGTGTTTCTGTGGCGTGCTAATTAGTAAATAAAGATGTTATATTCTTATTATGGATTGCATGTTTCATCCTTTAAAGATGCCCTAATTTTCTCATATAACATTTTTCCTTGAGTAAAACTCATCACCAAGTCTATTACTTTGCTAAAAATCCAAATAAATCCTTCATCCCATTAGTAACTATTTCTATATCTGGATATTTTTAATCTTCTATATTTAGTCCTAGTGCTACTCTGATATACTGAAAACTCAGAACTAAATTTAACCACTACAAACACATTTTGGATAAAATAGTAAAGAAAAAAGGGAAATTGATTAAATATATAAATATACAAATAGCAGAAACAAGCAAACAAGAAAAAATACCATGGGTCTGTTGTTATAGTTATTTCTGCAACTGGCCTTTAGATCATAGATGGTATTTATAACTTCCATCTTCCTTACCTGATAGGGTTGAGTGTTACAAACCTTTCTCCTGGTGGGGCTGAGCCTTGGGATTTTTAAAAAATTGGCTTGTTTGAAACTCCCATTACCATTTTCAGCTGGATGCAGAAGTTCTAAGAAGCATCCCAGAGAAACTCCTGAGTTTCAGACATACTTCTCCCTTCCTCTATTGTGTAATAACATCAATCATATTCACTCTGGGATCAGTCACCACAGATAGTCTATCAACTCCCTTCTTTATTCATTGCTTTAAGGGCAGGAGGAGCCCAATAGTCAACTGGCAGCCTCAGCATCGAGGTCAATTGAACCATTATATTGTGCCCTTGTGAAAGCATTCCTGCCTTGAAAACCAAACATTCTAAATTAGCCAAAAACACAGCTAGAAAGAATGAAAGCAAAATCTTTAAAGGAGGGTGATTAAGAGAAATAATGGAAAGTAACATGCCCTTGGTGCCTGTATTCTGACTAGGAAGGAAAAAAAATGATATTGCTTACTGGTTCAGAGCACATAGGGCACTATGTAGGATAACACCTCAAATTCACAAGTTGTTGTCACCCAGCTGGTGTCATACTAAAGTAATTTATTGACTACTGCACCATTTTATAATCAATTCTTTAAGCATCAGCCTATTTTTTCACCTTTTTACCATAAAATAGTTTCTCTGTTAAAAGCAATGTAAAAGATAATATGGGGGATAAGGTAATCAGGATTGTCTAAGGAAGACAAATCTATATCTAGAATAAATGCTTATTCTGCTGGGGGTTCATTTCTGCCCCATTCATACTAACATGTTGGCTTATAAAATCTCTTTAACCTGAGGAAAGAGGATCAGGTTTAGATGATCTTTGGTGAAGAAAAGCCAACGTTGTTGAGAACACCTGTGATTTCCATTTTTGCTCCTGTGGCCACTTTTCTCATTAGCCCACTGAGCAAACACACACTGAGGTAAGGTAAGATAGCCACAGAATGTGTCATCCTGGCCACCTGATCACTGGAAGCCTGGCCTGCCGTGGGTGCCCTTGAGGCGTGTTCCTACAGGTCACACATTCTTATACTCTGAGCCCATGCTTAAAACGGGCTCAAATCTTGTTCCTCGTCCTCACATCCTGTTCCTTCCAATTATCTGACCCAGGGGTCCTCAAACTTCGGCCCGCGGGCCACATGCGGCCCGCCGAGGACATTTATCCGGCCCGCCGGGTGCCACTGCCTGTCTTGCTTAGCAGCCGACTGGTCCCGGCCGCAGTGCGCAAAGGAATTTGTTCATAGTTTTTTTTTTTAAACTATAGTCCGGCCCTCCAACGGTCTGAGGGACAGTGAACTGGCCCTGTTTAAAAAGTTTGAGGACCCCTGTTCCACCCAAACTTTAGCCACTATTCATGAACCAGTATACGTTCATACTCCTTGCCATTTCTTTTCCCAGGCCATGCAGACATGTCATCTAAAGACAGAGACAACAGGATGCAATGCGTCCTCACGGTCGCCCAAGGGTACCCCTGAAATACCGCCACCGTTCAGTCCTCACTGGTACTATCATATTGTGCTTACTTACCCGCCAACCAGGCCCACGATTTCCTTGCTCAGCTCAGGGACCTGGACAGGTGGGCACAGACGTGCACTGAGGAAGGGGTGGCAGTGCCGCAGGAGGAGATGCGCGCGCAGACCGTAACCGCTGGAGCGCACGCATGCGCAGTGCACGTTAGCTCAGTGGCCTAGGGGCCTAGGTCTATGGGGCGCCCCAGGCCTGAGGGGCCGCGGCCTGTCCAGGCAGCTGGGTGTTGTGCTGGGTGGATGGGCTCCCTTGCAATACAGTCTGATCCTGAGGCTGCAAAGGTGATGACAGTTAGTCCCCATTTGGTCGTGCTGTTGATGCCTAGCGGCCTCTCCAGGAACCAGGACTCAGGCTGTCTCTTTCTGAGGAGTCAGTCCCACCAATCAAGGCCTCAGTGTTGGCGCCATATCTGGCTTCAGGATGACTAAGAGCCTCGCCGGTGCTGGCCTGGACACTGGTAGACGCCTCATTTCCCACCAGAGTCCCAGAGAGTACACTGGCCTCTTCTGAACAGGGTCGGGCCTGACGGGACCTGGCTGGGGTCTCGGTTCCTCTCGCTCCGGAATGCTGCACGGACCGCATGCGCACTTGCTCTCTCGCGCCGTGATTACCCCCTCAGCCAGGGTTCCCAGGTGTCTCTCATCCGGGACATGCCCCAGCCAGGCCCTCTCCACCTGGCCCCAGCAAGGCTTTCGATTTCCCCCAGCTCTGCCTTTATGGGGAACAGGCAGCATTAGGTGGGATAGGGATAGGACGTTTCGTGCGTCCCATGAACCCACGCCAGTGACTGGGACCCTCACGACTCTCTCTGTGTGTGTGTGCACTTCCATTTTAATTATTAATTTTTTTATTTACTGTTGACACTATCACAGATGTCCCTCTCCTCCCCGCCAATCCACTTCCACCCAGAGCCCCCCCCACCCCCACCCCGCCGCCATCACCACACTGTTGTCTGTGTGGCTATGCCTATTTGTTCTTTGGCTAATCTCTTTTTTTTTTTTTTTTTTTTTTTTTTTTAAATATATTTTATTGATTTTTTTTACAGAGAGGAAGGAAGAGTGATAGATAGTCAGAAACATCGATGAGAGAGAAACATCGACCAGCTGCCTCCTGCACACCTCCCACTGGGGATGTGCCCGCAACCAAGGTACATGCCCTTGACCGGAATCGAACCTGGGACCTTTCAGTCCGCAGGCTGACGCTCTATCCACTGAGCCAAACCGGTTTTGGCAGTTCTTTGGCTAATCTCTTCACCTTCTTTCATCCAGCCTTCCCTCCGCCTCCCTCTGACCTCTGTCAGTCTGTTCCGTGTATCCTGAACTCTTCCAGATCTCTGGCTTTCCTGACCCTTAAAGCACGCGCATGCTCAATACACACCTCTTGGACTAAAGGGTGGGGCCAAGGCGGATCCAACCCCTTGCATACTGTTCTGCGTGGAGGGCTGCCTCCCCGCCAGTATGATCTGAAACTAGGGCTGCAAAGGTGGCGATGGTCAGTCCCTAGTCCCTATTGGAACCTTTTTGCAAACTAGCCAACTACACAAAAAGATATAAAATAAGGCAGGTACAAGCATTCTACACAAGAAACAACAGTAAGGGCTGTAAAAGTTGGAAGAAAATACCCAGGGTGGTGATATTGGTCCATCTGACTACATGTGTCTCCAGAGTGGTAAGAAAATATAGGAGGTGCTGTCACATAATGGTTAAGATCGTGAGTTAACAGACTACCAGAGCAACAACTTAATAACTCAGTGATTGGATCTGTTACCTCTTTGAGCCTCATATTTGTTAATTAAAAAATGGGAATACTCATGATATATTTCTCAGAGGGTTGTGCTGAGGATTAAATGACATATAAAAACTTTTAGAACAATATGTAGCTCATGAAGGGTGGAGTAAATGTTAACTATTGTCATTTAGATTATAAGGAGAATCTTCTTAGAGATGCATGAAGAAATATATATGAAAATTGGATTCTTCAGCCCATCCAGAGTTGACTAAAAATATCTACAATCCTGTCTCTATGAAAATAATGAACATGTCAAAAAGGTGGCACCTCAGGGAATTGGAGCTTGAGTTAATCACAAGTGAACATAATCTATTTACAACTTCAACCTAATTCTAGCTCAATATATCTTGAGAGGAATCTGAATGATCAGTTCTTAACAGAGTTGATAGAGAAAACTACTGGCATTCTCTGAGAAGTAAACAAAACATATATTCACTCCTCAATATTCTTTTATTCACAATTCTCAGAATACAATAGAATGCAAACATATGAAGAAGGAAGATGCTGTGACTCAGACTTAAGAGAAACAGTCAATAGAAGCAGACTTGCAGATAGGCAAGCTATTGAAACTAGCATGAACTTTAATACAATGTATGTTAAATAATTTAAAGGAAAGGATGGATATAAAGTGATGAGATGAAACACTAAGAAAAAATAGAAACTAAAAAAAAAACTAAATAGAAAATTTAGGTCATAAAAATTCAATAACTGAAATCAAAATTACAATGGATTTTTTCCCCTCAGTTTGCTCTTTATATCATGATCCAGTGATAGTTCAGGGAAATGGAAATTAAACCCAATGAAATATCAGAAAAACTAAAATGAGCAAGACTTAATATGTACCAAAGACATTGTAATGAAAAATCACTCTCATACATTGATGGTAGAAGTGTAAATAAAATAGTAAACCATTCTGAACAACCCTTTGCACATACTAATAAAATTAATTGTGTTCTAGCAATTCTACTCCTTGGGGTAAATGGCCAAGATAAATAAGATCATGTAAACACAAAAAAGAATGCACAAGGTTTAACAATAGCTCCAAATCAGAAACTATTCAAATGTCCACTCATCGTATAAGTGATTTAAAAGTTGTGATATATTCAGACAATAGCATACTATATAGCAGAGAAAAAGGATCATTGCTACACATAGCTACATAGATAAATCACAAAAACATTATGTTGAATGAAAGAAAATGTACCTACTATATGATTCTGTTTATAAGAAAGAGAATGAAACTAATTTATGGTGATGAAGTTTAGGATGGTGATTACCTCTGGGTGCATAGTTAGTTATTTACTGGAAAGTGTCACAGAAAAACTACTCGTGGAAAAGGATATGTCTTGATTTGGGTGGAGTTAATATGTGTACACATATATAAAAATTCATCAAGCTGTATACTAAGATTTGTGCATTTTACTGAATTCAAGTTACATTGCCAGAGCTAAAAGAAGGGCACACTTTAGCATGGGCCATTCAAGCAAAATAGAATGGGAATTTTCAGGGTTACATAGATAAGTGAAAAAAATAAAACCAATAACAAAATAGTAAATATGATGTGCTTAGAAATTATGAGGATACAGGATAATACCTATTAAATGGCTTCTGGTACTGTAATTTTGGAGTCTCTTGTTTAAAAGTGCTTTAAATACTTTAGAATCCTGGTGCCTTTATTAGAATCCTTCATGCTCCACCTCCTGGTAACTTAATCTGTTTTTGTGTTCTTATTTGTAAAAAGGGCTAGATGGAGAATGTCTTGTTATTCTCCATCTAGCCCTTGTTTACAGAATAAATTCCAAAGTCCTTAGTATGACAGTAAAGGTCTTCATTTGGCCTTTTTTTGGAGAAGATGATCCCTTGCCTGCTCTCTTTTTTGCACACACACACAAAAAAAAAAAATTTGCAGACTCTGCTATACCTCCAATGAATTCCTCTCAGGCATTTCATGTGTCATGCAATTGTTCTTTGCTCTTCTCCCTCTTTTGCTAGACTAGGACTTTCTTAATGGCCACAGCCCTATACTAATCACCATTGAATGACCAGAAATTAGTGCCATGATGGGAGAAATACCGTAGGCACACCAAAGCCATTTACTGAATGAATAGCTATTTAATTAATAAGAGAAAGTGGGGAAAAAGAGAAAACACAGCTGTCTGAAATAATCAGAAACATGCATTCTTTACATCAAGGCCTAACATGAAGAGCAGGAGAGTCAGCATCTGCCTAAGGGAAGACTGCTGAGAAGCAAAGATATAGCAAATAGCTTTTCGTTTATTACTTTTAGAGCAATAAGTTGCTATTTAGAGCCATTCACCAAAGGTTACTTAAGAAAAAAAAAGATGATGATGATGAAATGTGATGACCTTTAGGTTAAAAATTATTATTATTATTATTTATTGCAATGGAAAGGAGAAAGGAAAAAAATTTTTTTCTAACATCCCATTCTTGAAAATTAAAACGGTTGGATAACATAAATATTAAAAATGCATATAAATCAGACTGTTTTGAATCGTAAAAAAACCAAACAAAAACCAAAAATCAAGGAAGAGAAGAGGGTCACATAGATGACAAGGAAATAAGGACAAGGTGAAAATTGCGAGGCTCATTAAAAAATATGTATACATTGTCTATTGGAGTGTCAGTGATCTTGTTTGGTTGTAGGAAAATGTTAAACATTATTATATATATCATTCTTTCACATATATAAATAGTTCCTTTTTTATTTTTTAGGTTATTTTATACAAAAATGCTGGGTGAAGTGCTGAGCTCTTCAGAGCACTTGAAAATTGTTGAAGTAAAGCAACCAATTAAACATACTCTTATGCGATTTAAGTTTCCTGTGTTGATTTAACACTTTTATTTAATCAAAACTCTTGATTGACATGTCTTCAAGGCATGGCATTTGCAGCCCACACCAAACCCTTTGTGAGACTGATAGGCAACTTTATCGAAGTGTTTAGCAAAGTGCCGTTTAAACCTACTTTCCCTGTGTACACCTGCCTTCTTCTTGAGGAAAATAATAATAAAAAAAGGCAACTCTGTTCTTTTTTCATGGTTAAGTACATAATTTTGTTTGTTTCAATTTGTTTAATATTGAGATTGACATTTCAAGCTTTGAAGATAATTAGTGTTTCTTTCCCTAACTTCAATTCCCAGTTTTAAAGAGAGGAAGAGATGAAGCAATTTTCTAAGCATATTGAATGCATAATAGATTTTAAAAAGCCACAAATTATTTTAAAATATTCCCATTGAGAGGCAGAGTGCAATTCCCCCTCTTCGGTGACTTGCTTGATAAATGGAATTTGTCAGACTTCTGAAGCTGGATTATAAGGAACCTGCTTCCAGGTTCTGTCTTAGTCTCAGAATTTTTGTTCTTGGAGCCCTGAGCTGCTTTGTAAAATGCTCGACTGACCTGGGGCAACCACACATTGAGAAGCCCAAGTCACAGGAAGAGGGCTCTGGAGGATGAGATAGCAGGTGGAGAGTGAGGGCCAGGAGCCCCACAGCTCCAGATGTGTGAGTGCAGACCCCAGAGTGAGGGCCAGGAGCCCCACAGCTCCAGATGTGTGAGTGCAGACCCCAGAGTGAGGGCCAGGAGCCCCACAGCTCCAGATGTGTGAGTGCAGACCCCAGAGTGAGGACCAGGAGCCCCACAGCTCCAGATGTGTGAGTGCAGACACCACCTTGGAAGTGGATCCTCCAGCCCCAGCCATCCCACCAAATGCCATGGGAATCGGCTGAGCCCTTCCCATATTCCTGACCCACAAAATCATGAACAATAAAAATGTTTGTTTTAAGCTGCTACATATTTGGATTAGCTGGTTATGCAGCAATAGTTAGCCAAACAAATGGGAATCTACTGAAAATTTAAAATACATTTGTAAGATCAACATGGCTTTCTATTTCTACCTCAGCTTCAGTAGAGCCTTTGGATACATAATAAAATAATTTACTAAATTATAAAGGCAGTGTAAGTTATTCAATTTGCATGTAATAAGGTCACTCAGAAAATGTTCAACTAAAACATAACTTTCATTATCGAAATAATAGTAATAACAGAAAACTGATATATTTCACACCTATCCTTAATTTTCCCTTGAACATTAATAAAGTGTCAGCATTTCCAGCTACCTAAAAATGTCTGGAGAACAGTGTGTGCCTTTTGACCTGGTTGAGCATTGATGAGAGAAGAGAACGTTAAGTTGATAAAAACAAGTGCTTCTGCATTAGTGAATGCACCAATCTGTCAGGAGGAAACCTTTCATTTCAGGGATAAGTTAAAGAAAATTATAATGCTGAAATTCCATTTTAATGGAAAATAAGCCTTTAATATCTAAACTTTCATTTGAAATGAAGTAGTTTTATTTGGTTGTTTTTTTACTTATAAGTGTAGACACTTAACATACAAAACATTACATTTCTGCCTAAACAATAAAATTCTAATGAATAGCTACAGATTGCAGAGTGAAACATGAGAGAAGGAATACCTTTATGTACAAGTGAACATTATTTTTTTTCAGGAGAAAGTTTCTATGAGTTTTCAAGATAGAACCATTGAGTCAGACTTAAATTTCACGCCTTTTTAAGACGGTATTATATTGCTTCTTTTAGTTTTCTGAATCAATATAGAAGTGGGCATTTGAAAACCTAATTTCATGAGTTATTGACAGGGAAGAGAACTGTGAGAAAAGGAGAAGTACACTCACCCTGAAAACCAGGATTAACAGAAAATAAGACTTTTTTTTTTTAATCCTCACCTAAGGATATTGTTTTTCTCCATTGATTTTTTTTTTTTTTAAGAAAGAGTGGAAGGGAGGTAGAGAGAGAAGGAAGAGAGAGAGAGAGAGAGAGAGAGAGAGAGAGAGATCAATTGGTTGCCTCCTGCCCTTGCCCCAACTGGACTGGGGATCGAATCTGTAACCCAGGTATGGGCCCTTGACTGGGAACTGAACCTACAACCTCTAACCATTGTGCACACCAGCCAAGGCGAAAATAAGACATTTTGAAATGGAGACAAAGAGAAAATACAGTTAATTCCCAACCTCTATGGAAAGCCGGCTTCATGCTACAGACACTGCCACAACATGTCCTATAGGTACTGTCAAGTCACTAGGAGGTGGTCTTAAGAGCAAGTACACTAGAGTTTCAGGAGACAATGTTCCATGAATATTTTCATGTTTCTTCATGGTCAGAGCTTTCTGAGCTAACAACCTGGATTCAAAGATGAATGAGCAGTAAGCACACCTTGGAAGTTAAGTGAAGATTCCCTAGTGAGAGATTTACAGATTTATCTCCCCTGCAACCATTTATTTAGATTACAGCGGTAATGCTTCTAGAGACCTTGCTCTCTCCTCTCTAATATCTGTTCATATTAGAAAGATAAGGTCTTCCCTTCTCCTGAGGAGACAGCTATGCCAGGCATCATAAGAAAGCTCTGAGATTCATAATTTCAGAGTTCCTCTCCTGTGATACTGCCCCCCACCCCTTACATACACCAGGTACATCTGGATTTCAATGCATCACTCTATAGGGGCCTGGGGCATGGGAAACCAACTCAGGATGGTCTGTAAGTAAACAATGAGTCTGTTGCTAAGCCAGAAACTTCATGTCTTCTATCAGGGCAACATTGATATAGATATAAAAACCTAACAGGACTGTGGTCTATGGGGTAAAAATCCCCCATCCCTGTGGTAAAAACTGTGTTGTTTGGGGTTTAGACCTCACCAGACTGCTTAATCAGCTTTTTATTCTTATTCTTTTTCTATAATCTTTGAAAGATACAATATTTTAAAAAGGCAGTGCTATTTGTTGAGAAATATTATTAAAGATAAAAATTAAGCATTTTTTAAAAATAGAATTGCATAAGAATTTTAGCTAGATCCCAAACTCTGTGCAATACTAGAATGTGAGTGCAAGGGCAGGAAAATTATTTTTCTCACTTATCTAAAACTAGAGGTCCAGTGCACGAATTCGTGCACAGGTGGGGTCTGGCCAGCCGAGGGGGAGGGGACACGTGAGGTTGGCTGGCTGGCCCCACCCCCTATTGGAGTTGGGGGACCTTTTGGGGTGGGACCGGCTGGGGTGAGGGGCCGTGGGTGGTTGGTGGGCCAGCATGGCCCCTGATCAGGCTGGAGAGGGCCGATTGAGCCCCCTGGTTGAACTTGTTGAGGAGACAATTTGCATATTAGCCTTTTATTATATAGGAGGATGAATGAGATTGTTGGGGATAGGGTGCAGGTTTTGCCAACTTTACATCTCTAATCTTGGCATGGTGCCTTGCATTAGCACATTCTGAGGACACTTTCGTGGAGGTGCACATAGGAGCAGTTTCTTCTAAGACTCAGTTTGTATGTTGTGTGGCTTCTGGAACCAGAGACCCACCCTCAAGTCACATATATTCAGTGTAATAATGAAACTAATATAAATAACCTATACTCTATAATCTGACCATATTTAATATGTCCATTATGAAGGCATGCTGTCATGATAGCAGAATAATGGTTTGCCTGGAGGCTATAATAGGAAGAAGGAGAAAAGGCATTCCTAGCAGTACCCCCATCATTTTAGGGAGACTGGCACACTAGAGTTTTCTGGGATACCCGCTGCTAGTAAAGAAGCCAGAGCTGGTATGGAGTTAGCGAAAGTCAAGGTGAAAGTCATGCATCAAACAATTTGTTTTTTGTATAACCCAATTCTCTCTCATTCATACATACATGTGTGATGGATGTAACATATCAATTAGCCATTTGTCATTTGCTGTGTTCAGTCACTTTTTCAATTGATTACTTAAAAGACACTGCCTTCATGTACTACTTTTCCAGTTTAGTTGCAAAGTACACATAGTTGCAAAGTTCAAATAGTTGACTTAAAAAAACAAACATACAGCTGTGTAACTGGAGTGAAATCATGACATGGAAGACTTCTGATTATTTTTAGTCTCTGTTGTCTTTTTAGCATAATCATTAGATTCACATTTATAAGAATACTAAAGGTCCAGTGCGTGAAATTTGTGCATGGGTAGGGTCCCTAGGCCTGGTTGGAGGTCAGGGCCAATCGGGGCCTTCTTTCCCCCTGCTGCCAGACAGGGCCTTCCTTCGTTCTGTGCCACCCCCTGGTGGTCAGTGCACATCATAGTGAGCAAACTCCCAGTCAGTCGAACTCTCAAGGGGACAATTTGCACATTAGCCTTTTATTATATAGGATAGTTTTTTAAATAATTGCTCTTGCATAGAACGCAAATGCAAGTTTTTAATTTGCACTAGTTAATATTTTACAAAATGTAGTTTAATAAATTCTGAAGGTGAAATAGGCCACAAGATTTTCCTTTCTATAAACTAGTGGATTAATGCACACTAACAATAGACAGTTTATTCAAACAGCACTCGTGACTGAAGCAGGACTGTAGTAACATAATACAGAGTGGCCTACAATTTCCTATAGTAATGGAAGGGTGAGTATTGCCTTCCAGGATAAAGGCACATGGTCCAGGGAGGCCCTTCCCTTGGAAAATAGTCATCTCTGTTCCTTCTGACTCTCAGGCAAAGGCTCCTCTGACTCTCAGCCCCCAGAGCTTGAAGGCAGTATGGCTTAAAGTCATCATCCATTTTCATGAACTCCAAACCTGTGCTTACCAGACAACCCTTCCCCCTAAAGTTTGCTTTTAAGAAGGCTTTGGATATTGAAGAGGTAATTATATAAGGCCACCCAATATGCCTTTGTGAATTAATGAGCAGCTGTTATCTTTGTATTGAGGACCCAACTGGAATTCTGTGCTTTGTAAGATTTTTTGATACAGATCAATCACTCCAAAATCTGCTCAAAACCCCTAGATAAGGGAACCCTGAGTCTGCAAGGGTCACTGATAGATCCCAGAGCTGTTCAGATTCAACAGAAGTGTAGGCTCTCTTAAGTCATAGTTTTTGATCTGCAACTTCAAACACAGGAGAGATTTTGAGAGCATGAATTAGGTGATAGTACAGTGACACCAGAGACATGGTTTACTTTCATATTTTTGAAGAAAAAAACAACAACTTTTAAAGGGAATCCCTGCCAGAATTGTGCAGAGTAGGCAGAAGAAAGAGAGAAGCATTAGTATCCTTAGTATCCTTGCTGATATCCTGAAGGAGATATTTTAAAAATGTTTTTAATGAGCATTTCAGAGAAAGAGGAAGGAAGAGGGATAACATCGATGAGAAACATCATCGATCTGCTGCCTCCTGCATGCCTCCTACTGGGGATTGAGTCTGAAACTTGGGCATGTGCCCTGACTGGAAATGGAATCAGTAACCTCTTGGTTCCTGGGTTGACACTCAACTGCTGAGCCACACTGGCTGGGCCTGAAAGAGACCTTTATTTTGGGGTTCGGTTTCTTGTTTTGTTATTATTATAGGGAGGGGTGTATTTCCCCCCTACATTGCCTAGTATTTAACAAATATTCAGCTTATGCTAAAAGATGGAGAACTTGCTGATGAATGGGTAGAGGACTAAAAGAGGTAAAATGATTCAGGACCTTGAATATGATGAATCTAGAAATCCACAAAGCTAAAATACATGAAAAAAGGTGAACTAAGAAAGAAGAGAGATTAAGGAGGGTATTCGATGGAGAAGACAAATATGTAGAGGAGGAAAGATGAGCTGTGCCTGAACAGCCCATAAAAGTGATGTCCTGGTAATTTCTAAAGCAATATCCTGTGGTTTTTTTGTTTGTTTGTTTGTTTTGTTTTGTTTTTACCACGTCAAAACAACACCAAAACTACATTTGGTTCTATGGAAAGCAAAAAGAGGTTAGTACTATGCATCTTTTATCTATTTTGAGATGAAATATATTTTTCAAGAAATGTTTAAAATTTTATTGTATTAACTATCCACTGAAAGAATTTTAAAATAGGCATACAAGGTTACACTTTTTGAAGATGCTGAAGAAATCAATTAGGATGAGATATGATTTGTCTAACTGCCACGGAGACCGAGAGAAACAAAGGGCCGCAGGTTGCAGTTCCTGGTTTAGGAACAAGTTCCCACCGAAAGAAAGAGGAACTAGTATCACAAAGGTCAAGGAATAAAGAGAATTCAAAAATATCTACAAAAGCACAGAAGGAGGAAGAGACTCATTTCCATGGACTTTTCTCTTAAAAGACTGCAATTTCCTTGCAGTTTATTTTCTGCAAAAAAATTTAAAGCTGAAATTTCCTTTCTGAGAATGCCCAGAGAAATAATACCTGTAACTGACTCACTACTGGATTTTAAAAAATATATTACGAGCAGGGATCTCACTTTATTTTATTTATTTATTTATGTAGAGGGAGACGGGGAGAGAGAGAGAGAAACATTGATCAGTTGCCTCCTGTATGCACCCTGACCAGGAATGGAACCAGTAACCCGGGTATGTGCCCTGATCGGGAATCAAACCCGCCACCATTTTGGTGCATAAGATGATTCTCCAACTGAGTTCGAACCATTCAGGGCACTACTGGGTTTTTTAAAGCCAAAAATGTAGTTATAATTGTCCCAAAATACCTCTTGTTTAAAAAAATGACTGACATTTTCCTATATGCTTCATAGTCAAAAGTTATTTCATTAAACAATCCTATATAATAAAAGGCTAATATGCAAATTGACTGAACAGTGGAATGACTGGTCGCTATGATGTGCACTGACCACCAGGGGGCAGACACCCAATGCAGGAGCTGCCCCCTGGTGGTCAGTGCACTCCCACGGGGGAGCGCCGTTCAGCCAGAAGCCTGAGCTGGGCTCATGGCTGGTGAGCGCAGTGGCAGTGGCGGGAGCCTCTCCCACCTCAGCAGCAGCGCTAAGAATGTTCGACTGCCATCAGTTGGATATTCCCCGAGGGCTCCCGGATTGCGAGAGGGTGCAGGCCAGGGACCTCCCAAGTACACGAATTTTGTGCACTGGGCCTCTAGTAATAATAATAAAATTAAAACATCTAGGAGCTATTTGAAAACAATGAAGCATATATTTTAGAAGCATAAACTAATTTGTTTGATACACTTATTTATATTTACTTAAGAAGTACGTTCAGAGAATTATGCAATTTAAAAGCACATATAAATGCAAGTAATTTTACTCCAAAATGCAGGGGTTGGCAAAAGTAGGTTTATAGCTGTAAGTACATGAAACAGATTTTATTCTTGTATTATTATTATTATTTTTTAAAATATATTTTATTAATTTTTTACAGAGAGGAAGAGAGAGGGATAGAGAGTTAGAAACATCGATGAGAGAGAGACATCCATCAGCTGCCTCCTGCACGCCCCCTACTGGGGATGTGCCCGCAACCCAGGTACATGCCCTTGACCGGAATCGAACCTGGGACCCTTCAGTCCGCAGGCCGACGCTCTATCCACTGAGCCAAACCGGTTAGGGCTATTCTTGTATTATTATTTATTATTATATTTCCCATACAAACAACTGTAAACCTACTTTTGCCCACACCAATATATGCATTCTGTGGTTTTAAAGTCTTTCTTTTAGATATTTGTCCTACTATCTGTGAGTCTCTGTTTCATAATATCCTACTTCTCTCCATTAAGATGTTTTGATGTGACCAAATTATGAAGTGTGGCATTATGGACAACCCAGTCACTTGGTGTGGATTGATGCTACCAAGGCAGGGTTTGAACAAAATGAGATGTTATCCTGGCATATTGTCTCAAATAAGGCATTAGAGTATGTTTGTTAAGTGAAGGAACTAAAAAAGGAGGGAGCAAGAGTGTGAGGGAGAAGGACGGAAGAAAATGTTTCCGCCAGAACCATTCTGCCATCACTGACATGAGACCCGTGCAAATGCATCTCAATCTTGTTCAAAGATACCTTACGTGACCTCTGAGGTGGGAAACAGATAGATACACAATCCATCCTGCCTCACTTATTGTTTCTGAAGAAAATCTGTGTCTGGACTAAGATGGATCTGTGTTTGCATCCCAGCTCAAACCCAGACATTTTCATTTTGGAGAACAAAATGTATCTGTCATCCATTTTGCTCATCTGTAAACTGTGGATAACGGTACCTACTTTAGAGCCGAAGCTCAAAGGAGACAATGTTTCCCCAGGAACAGTGCAGAGTACCAGTAAGTAAGCACTTAGTGAACAATAGCTGATTTGCTATTATAATGATGATTCAAAAAACAAAAAAATCACTTTGCCTTCTCCCCTTCCTTATTAAAACGTTTTTTTTTTTTTTTTTATATGAACTGACAAATGGGAGAGGTGTTTGAAGACAAAAGGACCCTTTCCTGAATTAACCGCCCATTGTAAAAGCAAAGGAGCAAGGACGGTTTCTGTCCCTGCTGAGCCCTTTCGGAACTCTTCGTCTTCTTTGAGGAATTCTGCTTGTCTTGCATAGAATATGAAAATATGAGCATTATAGATATAGGGAAAACAGTGATCATTGTATAAATCATATACATAATTATTCTGTATCCTGAAGTTGCATATAATAATGGCTTACCAAATAAATTATAAAGTATCTTTCATTATAAATTTAGTTTCTGAAAGCAAAATAGCTTCTAAGAATATACATTAAGATTTATTCATGAAATCTCTTTTCCTTTAAGTGAGTGAATAATTAATTCAGTAAATATTTTGATGCAATGTGTTGTTGTTTTTATGAAAGTACAAACCTGCATTTACTGTTAAACAGATTAATTGAGAAATGGGAAGTACTTGAAGGGTATCAAAGGGTTTCAAAATTCTCTGCCTTCGGTTTCTAAACAAAATACTCAAGAGGCTGTGTAAGATGCCTGCCCCTGGGATTCCAGTTGGCTAACAAGGAGAAATAAATTCCAGCATGCTTTAAATAGACCAGGGTTGCTAACAAAAAAGAGCTGAAAATTTTAGGTTGACTTCAGCCTTCAAGTTTATGATTTATACAGTGGCAACTTCTCAAAACCAATACTAAGCAACTTACAGTCTAAAACTCACATATTTTGTAGCAAGTCGTTCCTAAGTGTGGGAGAGAGAGAAGAATCCACTAGCAAATGAAAAGATTTTTAAAAAAGCAGACACACAATGCAATGCCTTCCCCCCTCATTTTCTTAGTGTTATGCCTTTAACATTTTATTCATTACCTATTAAAGATTGTCCTTTTAGAAATAGGTATTGGAGCCACTTTGGTGGGTATAAGAGGGAAAGGGAAATAAACTTGCAGCTGATTGTGGTGACTGAATATTTACAAGATTAGATACAGAAAGTGATTCACCCTGAGGTTGTGGTACTTATTTTCATTTTCATATGAACCTCTAGCTCTGAGTCATTTTTAACTGATAATTCCAGAATCAAGATAGGTTCATACTTCTAAATTTGAAATTCACCTACAGATCTTAGGTTTTATTTTGCATGTACATAAACTTTCCCCCACTTGGATAAAGTAAGAAAATGTGATATTTGTGGGAACTTAGGGGACAGAACTCAGAACGAGATGGAGAACACCCGGAGAAGGAGGCGGGAGAGTGGTGCTTTCAGGTGACGCATATTTCAGTCTTAGAGTTTCTGCCTGAGAGTATCATCCCTAAACACTTTGTAAGCAAATATTCATTCATTGATTAATATTGCAGATAAGAGCAAGTATTATGCAGGAAAGAATGCTCCTCTCTTTTTTTCTGTTGAAGTCACTCTTTTTATAGGTCCATTAAAAATAAATTTTTATCCTTCTAATCTTATACTCACGAATTCCTTCAGAATTAATCCCATGAATAAAGACTGAAGTTGGGTGGAAATGGAACAGAACACAATAATCTCAGCTTTTATACCAACCTGTACACTAACACACCAGGATTGAATTCAATTGAAATAAAATCCTGAATGGAGTAGAATTTCAAATATGGTGCAGACCTTGGCAGCTTCGGACCTAAGAGAAGAAGAGGGAAATAGGTGCATGTCAAATTGGCTGCAATACAGGAATATGCTGGCATCTTTGAGCCAGTGCCAGGTGGTTTGCTGCTTGCTTCAGATATGACTGTATTACCACCTGGGGGCACCATCATGCCTACCATCTGTCAGGGCAACCTTGGCAGCGTGGCAGGTGCCCTAGCGAGGCTGCGGGGCACACAGAGGCAGAGCTGCACTGGCATATTCCACGATGCCGTCCTACCGCTCCTGTTGCTGCTGCTCCCAAATGGAAATTCTAGGAGGCTTCTGGACACAGACAGACAGACAACCTTTACTGTATGACTGACAATGACTCGGATGCTAATAAAAGTGGAGATGGGGAAGGCAGGCAAGTCAGCAGCACCTAGAACTGGTAACATGTCCCTCTAGTGTCCCACTCGTCCTGTAATCGCCATGATCACAGGCTGCTTCCCGAAGAGATATGTCTTCAATGATTCCCGTCGTACCCGCCTACCTGTGGGGATACGTCCAAGACCCCCAGTGGATGCCAGAAACCATAAATAGTACAGAACCATATATAAACTATGTGGTTTTCCCATCAATACATACCTATGATAAAATTTAATTTATAAATTAGACACAATAACAGATAACAATGATTAATAATACAATAAAACAATTATGACAATACAGTGTTATAAGACTTAGGTAAATGTGGTCTCTCCAAATAGGTTATTGTACTGTACTCACCCTTTTTCTTCTTGTGGTGATGTGAGATGATACAGCGTCCACGTGATGAGGTGCAGAGGTGAATGAGGTAGCCCTGTGCCTCAGGCATGCGCCGCTTAACCAATGTAGTCTCTCTCTCTCTCTGCAAACTGGCAGGGGTTTCTTTTTCCTTCTTCACAGTTTCAGGGGTAGGAGATTCGTTCCTACTTTAGGGCTCAGCAACCTCAGCATGCAACTCGTTCCTGATTAAATAGAGAACTTTCACCTGAAGGAAGCCCCTTTCGACTTCTGTGGCATCTCTGAACTGCCAGCATCAGTCCTCTTGTGCTTTGGCGTCATCATGAAGTAAAATGAGCACTAGCACTACAACACTGGGACAGCAGCCCTGGTAACCACGACAGTTACCGGGAAAGTAACGGGCCGGAGGTCTACAGCATGGAGACGCTGGGCAAATGGGTGGGTCCCCGTGCTGGGCCAGATGGGGCTCCACCGAGCGGGATGGGGATGGACAGAGCAGGACTTGCGAGGTTTCATCACTGCTCAGAACAGTGTGCAATTTAAAACGTATGAATTGCTTATTTCTGGAATTTTCCATTTAATATTTTCAGACTGAGTTTCTTAAGCAGAAAAGACAAATGCTTCCCCCTCCACCCTTTGTATAGACAAAATGTAGCACATACTGTTCTGAACTTTGATTTTCTTTCTTCACACAATAAGACTAAAATCTGCACTGAAACGGATTTGAAAGGGATTGTTATAAATTGTTACCATTATTGGGAACTGATTGACAGGAGGCCATGTAGCATTTGCCTTAGGGGTGGTAATCTCTTTCAGTGAAGACATTTTGGGGCCCCCCCAAATTACATTGTTTAATATTACAACAGACACGTTGATACTCTTTTAACTGTAACATATAATCTTCATAACGTCATATTCATTAGAAAGGAATTAATGGCACTTTTTGATGTTAAAAAACTTGACAGGTTCAATAATTCAGAATTGACCTCTGCTCTGGTCTTCACAAACCCTTCCCTTAATAGCTTATTTTTTTTTTACATAGTGTGACTTAGCTCTGTTGCAGGTTTTATTTTGCTGAACAGTATATATGTTAACATGCAGTAAAGATAGTTATTTGGGAAGAACTATTACTAAATAGCAATTATTAGTGATTTATTAATGAAGAAAATAAATCAGGGTCTGCTCTTTTCTTTAACTTAGACAACTGAAATAACAGAGTTTTACAAAGGATTAAATATAAAGGCCTCCCTTAAAAAACCCCAAGTCTTAGTCACGAGGCAGCTGCCCAGGGATGACGTGGCATCCTCCTGCGATACTGGTGAAATTATACTGATGAAACAAGGGAATTCAGAGATCTCCTTTGAACATACACCCTGTACTGAAGTTAATAGAGGTATATTTAAATTCTAGTTTATAATTTTGCACTATGATTCCCTGTGACTTTTCAAGCACTTGCACTGCAATATTTCCTGACTGAAATTTTATTAGAATTATACTAGTAAAATTAAGAGTGTTTAAAAAAAATCTGTTTAGTATCTATTGCTCAAAATTCCTCTAAGGTTGCAAAGCAGCATAATGTGAATGCAACCCGAAGCACAACATATGTACGTTATTGACATTACCTTATTTAGCCATCTATGGATGTTCTGTTTAAATGTTCCCCAATAACAATTTCATCAACCTTCAACATCATCTTTATTGATCACCTGCTGTCCACTCAACACCACACTATCCATTTTACTTGCATTGTCCTTTTAAATTTATCCTTACGACAGATCTCAGAATATTGATATTATTTTCTGGACCTCAGTCAGCAGGTGAAAAAAGAGTGCTCAGAATTCCTGATGCCAGTAGCAGCCCTTCTACATGGCCTCAGCCAGCCGACAGCACAAGCTGTCCACATGAACACCACCACGGAACTACTTGACTATTTTTGTCACGTCACCCATACAGACTTGGCTAAAGCAACCTTGTCAGAGCCGAGACAGTTCTAAATCTGAAAGTGGAGACCATTATGCCTAGTTAATAGATGGGGAGCTACAGAAATGAAATACCCACATGTGGACTGGTAGTCCAACCAAGAGAACAAATGTTCACTGGAAAGGTAAATTACAAAGTTCCTCTGTTTTTCACATAAGAAAGCTGGAGCCCATCTCTAGTCAGCAGCCACATAGTTGCATTTTCAGATCGGCCCTGGGCAGTTCCTTCTTCCAGGAGGAAGCCCAGAAGATGAAGCCATTTTCTAACTGCTGGGATTGCCTGGGTGAGAGGCTCTCGGGCGCCAGCCCCAGGGCGCCCTCACCTAGGACTGCCTTGTCCTGGAAGAAATAGCCCAGGCTAGACTTGGACCTAGAAAAACTTTGTGTCTCTCCTCTTTACCTCTCCCCACCCAAGAGAAGATCTGTTTAAGCAGGGAAAATATATCAATATGAGTCTCAAATAACCAGTAGGATATCTGTAGCCCTATCTTGGCCATGGTGATGAGTTTACATGGGAGAATGAAGGCATCGGTACACATTACATTATGTAGCCAGGCTACCTTTCTTTCCCTACCACCTGCTGCTTTCCGAGCCACTGCTTCTTTGTCCTCCAAGTTATAGGAACCCAGTGTGCCTTACCCTAGGGAGATGTCTAAAAGGGGGCTGCTCTTACAATAGGCACCCCTTTATTTGCAGCTTTGCTTTCTGTGGTTTCAGGTTGATTACAAAGCTGAAGAGGTTGGGGAGGGAATGCTTCTCCCGGACTGAAAATTATTGAACAAAGAAACTGCTCATTTTAATCACTTATGAAGGCCAGATTTAAAGCATAATCATACAAATAGCATGCTCATAATTTCTTATCAACTTTTCCAGAGTGTAGCAAGCACATTTTGGTGACTATAACCACTAGAAGAAATACATTGACTATGACTAAAAGAAAACAACACAACTTTTTCAGTGTTTTTGAAAAAGAATACTGTTATACCTGTGTTTTATTATAAATAACCAGGTTCTGTCATTTTTATCTTCTTGCCAGCAAATGAAAGACATTGTTTCATAAAGCTTCTAAAATGTACATGAATATTTAATTAAATCATATTTCCTTGAGAAAATAAAGTTCATTCGCATTTATAGCAGACGGTTGTGAGGAGTATATAATTTTCTTAAGACCAGGGTAGCCAGTACCGGTTGCTTGTGGAACAAAACTCCTCAATTTTTAAAACTTCTTTTTAAAAAATAAACATACAATCATAAGTGTTCATTTACTTTAAAAATTCTAAAGATGAAGAAAATTATTGTATATATATTTAAGTCCTTGTATAAATTACAAAACTCAAGTTTATGTTACAGAGTCTCTTCCCCATAGGAAGCATAAAGCACTTTTGTGGTACCTTTCACCAGTAAATATTTGTATCACATTGAATTTGACAAACAAAATAAAAGTTGATATTGCATCTGTAAGCCCCAAGTGAACATTCTTCTAAGCTGTCTCTCATGATGAATGAACTTCAAAAGTCATTTGATTGCCACAATTTAACTCAATCTCAGATAAAGATATATAAAAGTAATACATATATTGACTTCAGTAGAAATCTGAAAAATCAGTGAATTGCAGACTCTTCTTGCTTTAGGTCAACAAACACCCTTTGGAAGACAACCAAGAGTTGTTTAAGACCAGGACAACAAAATAAAATTATGACAATAATAATTATAATAATAAAAATAACAATAATAAAAATAAAAATAACACCACCAACAATGAGGTAAACTCCCCTTTAAAAAGGCAATATGTGTTGCCTGGACTGTCAGGAGAGAGTTCGATTGTACCTGACACCCAAATGTTTTTCCAACCAGAGTTCAGCCAGTTGCATGGTTGAGGCAAAAGTGCTTGCCTTGGATCCTAAGCACATCTTATACTGCTTCGGGTCCAAGTTAGGGTCACAATGAACTGGGTGGAAAATATGTACCACTCCTACTTCTTGACTTCTGAAGGGCCTTAAGCCAGATAGAATAACTTTATTGTAGAGATCTACATCTTCCAGTCCCCAGCCCTGTATTGAGGTATCAAATCCACCTGCACCCAGAAGATCACTTTTATAAATACACGTAATTCCATATCCATAGTCTCTCCAAAATCCAGTCTTCTTTGAGAAGACAAAGTCATCATCATTGGGAGGCTTTCCCCCATTGGTTACCTTTGGATCATACTGGCTAAAGATGATGGGGTAGTATACCTGTTGTCCCTGAATTGTATTGTCTCTACATCGTTGGAGAAAGTCTCCTCTGAAGATCAAGTCAACATCACAAAATAGCAGCAAAGTATCATTGTCAAACTGGGAAGAAGCCATTTCAAGACCAAGACCTCTGGAAAACTCTCCCTTCATGGGGATCAGGGTCATTTCTGCTTTAGGGTACTTGTTCTGATAGTCTTTTATCAGCTCAATATGCTTGCTGGAACCTTGGCCAGAATCCCCACCGAAAAGGATGATGACCAGTTTTACATTCTGCTTTGGGATAAGACAAGTATTTTCAAAGCTCTCCATGAACCTCAAGAAAATGTCGTACCTTCCAATGAGAGGAACAAGAATGTGTATTTTCTTTTCATTGTGCCCTCCCATTTCTTTGACTCCTTGAAAAGAGGATAATATCTTTAAAGAGTTAGATATAAAGGAAAATGACTGAGTGTCACTGTTAATACTCTCCACAAGACTGTTGACATCTAGCTCTTCAGTTTCCCTGAAGAAAGGCTTGCTGAACAACTGCTGAAGATAGGCATGACGTCTCACAGGCACGGTCAGTTTTCTCCCCTTGTGTCTTTTGTATAAGAGGAGCAAATCCAAAATGTACTCCACGCCATGCATAGGATCAACCCTGCGGTAGCCATACTGGATTTCCTTGAAGTCAATGACCCGACCCCTACTCTTGGCATTTTCATTGATCATCTCCATCACCTGTAGGACGGTGTCATCCAGTGCTGTTCTAAGGATGCTGCTGATGCTCTGTCGAGGAGGCTGGTTCTCAGATGCTGAGTAAAGGAGCTTTCCTGTCAGGAACTCCCATTCTATCACCTCATCCCTCTCCCGAGGCTGAAAGTGGTTGAAAGAAGGCATCACTCCCAGCTGCTGATCCTCTTTGCTCACTTCACTGTCGCTGAGCTTGCTCATCAGCGCCCTCTCGCGGTGGAGCTGGATGGTGCGGTAGCGAAGTTCAGAAATTTTGCGGCTCAGCATGTAATTATGAAGCCTGTATTGGTAGGCAGGCCTTTTGTTGGGATGAAGTGTTATGGCTGCGTGGATTTTGCTATTGTGAAGGTCTTGAATATAACCCTTTCGATTGTGTTCATAATTTTCATGGAACAGTTGCTGCATCTGAAAAGCAAAAGGAAATCAGTACGTTAAATTTTAAAAGAAATAAAGCAATAAACTAAAACGTCAATTAAAATATTTAATAAAATTAGTTATATGGTATTTTGGAACAAAATGGCTTGTCAAATATATATATAAAATAAATGAAAATAGCTTTTAATGTCAAATTCATATGCTCAAACACTGCAAACTAACCTGTCAATTCATATGCATACTTCCAACTAACCTCCAGCTATATATTTTGAAGTAAAGAATCATTGTCCCTCTACCCATTCTGAAATCACCCTAAAGTATCAAAGAAAACAAGAACTGAATATATCCATAACCCTACAATGGATCACTCTGAGGGAGAGGCACAGTGGTAGAGAATGGATTTTCCAAAATATGGTGGTGGTGGGGGGGGGCGGGGGGGGGTGGTTCAACTGAAGTGTGAACCCAATGTCCTGTTGCTTGGAATGACAATATCACCCTCCCAAAGCAGAAGTAAATTTTTATTTAATATCCTGATATACCATTTTTATAGAATAAGATCGTGGTAAAGTAAGGTGGGACAGAAACTACATCGATCTATGCTACTGATTTAAAGGATCATATCCAAAATTAGACATGCTTGACATCATTATGTACCAGAAAGTCTCTCTGTTAGTCTAGAACAAGCTCACTACTTCAGGTAGAAACAAAAATGAGGGAAAGGTAGAATTACGAGATCACACTTCAAACTGCCAGCTAATTCCTCCTATACCAATCAGCAAAGAGTTCTCTATCACACCCAATTAAGATAAGTACTAAAGAAGGAGGTGAAGGAAGAGAAGGAGGAATCTGTGACTTCATTAATGCATAAGGAGAAAAGAAATACTGCAAACTTAAGAATACATATCCAAAGCAAGTAAAAGTTATCGATCAATCAAATAGACAATACAATTTCCATAAAAAAGAACTCAAGGAATGGAAAAATGAGCTTAAAGAAGATAATAAAACCACTGATAGTTACATTACTAGAAGCATAGAAAGAGATCTGTGGCAAACACAGGAAGAAGAGACTTGAGAAAATTATCAAAATAATAGAAATATAAAAGAGAGGTTAAAAGTTTGGAGATATATATCTCTGTGTATATACATATACATCATATACATATACTTATACATATACACATACATATACATATACACAACATATATCTCCATATATATATATACACATATATTTAATATAGATTTAAAAGTGTGGATACCTATTTAATACTATTAAATATATGCTAAAGGAGATAAAAATATGTATGTAAAATATGTCTGAGGGACATACTATCCTTAAAATAAAAGCAGATATATGTGTGCAATTAGGCCAAGAGAAAAACAAAATAAAATAAACAAATAGAACCCACTTTGGCTCTAAGTAGTAAAAGAATGAATCTTGTCACAGCCTTCTCCACAGCAACATTCAATGTTGAAAAACAGTAGACCCCAATAAAGCAAATTAATGACTCATAATTTTATATTCAATCAAACTGGAGCTCAAGTTAGTACCTTGTGTCATATATAAGAAAGTGACAGTTCAAATTTTATTGCAAAAATAAATAGTTCCTGACATGTAAGAACTTGTGCCAGATTGGTGGTGGTAAATTCTTTGACACTCCTCCCATAGAAAGGTGGGGTCTGTGTCCCCTTCTCTTACATCTGGGTGACTCTGTGACTACTTTAACTACTAGACCACAGTAGAAGAGACACGGTGCCAGTTTCCAGATTAGTGACTTCTGTCTTTTGGCACTGTCACTCTGCAGAAGCCAGCTGCTAAGTAAAAAGTCTGAGTTAGTTTCCTTGTTGCTGGCGAGGTCCATCAGTAAAATGTGCTATAGCAGAATCCTTGTTCCAATCCCAGAGTCAGAGATGAAGTATCTCTTTTTAACACATTAAAGTTCCTTTCCAATTCTAGTTTGCAAAAAGTTTTTATCATGAATGAATTTTAATGTTGAGCAAATGTTTTTTTCTCTACCCATTGAGAAGATTTTGGGATTTTTTTTTTTTTTCTGTTATGGTGGTGATTTGCACTGGTTGATTTTCGAGTATGAAACCACCTTTTATTCCTTTACTAAACTCATCATGATCCCAATATATTATCCTCTTTACATATGGCCGGAATATATTTACAAATGTTTGTTTAGTATATACTGTGAGATATCAACTCTCCCTAATTGGTATAGAGATTCAGTGTAGTTCTGGTACAAATCTCATCATAAAAAGTTGCTCTTAATATTAACAAGTTGATTCTGAAATTTGTGTAGAAATGAAAAGTCAAGGATACTCAGAACAATCTTAAAAAATATATACTACAAATAAAAAGTTATTTAGACAGTATGATATTGGTATAAGGATAAAAAGAACAAAGGACCAAAATAATCCATAAACAAATGTACATATGACGTAGGACTTACCATTTGACTTATAACAAATATGACACTGAAGAATGAAGAAAGGGTGGTCTTTTCAGTAAATAGTACAAGGTCACTTGGATATTCATATGGAACCTGATAAAAACTGAGCCCCTACATTCCACAATTTTAAAAAATCCATCTCAGATGAATTGTTTATCTTTCAAAGGCAAAAGAATTCAATTTCTAAAAGTTAACATGAGAAAATATCTGTATGACTTGGTTAGGTGAAGATTTCTTATATATGACACAAGGTACTAATCATAAAAATAGACTGATAAATTAGGCTGCATTAAAATTAAAAACTCTGTTCCTCAAAAACACCATTAAGAGATCATAAAAGGAGCCCGACTGGCATGGCTCAGTGGTTGAGCATCGACCTATGAACCAGGAGGTCACGGATCCAGGTGAGGGCACATGCCCAGGTTGCGGGCTCAATCGCCATTGGGGAGTGTGCAGGAGGCAGCCAATCGATGATTCACTCTCATCATTGATGTCTCTCTCTCTCTCTCCCCTTCCTCTCTGAAATCAATAAAAATATATATATATATTTTAAAAAATAGATCATAAAAGGAAAACTAGACAGTGGGAAAAACATTTTTAGTAGATCTTACCAAAAAGGACTAAAACCCAGAATATGTAATGAACTCATACAAATTAGTAAGAAAGGACAAACCCAATTAAAAATGAAAAAAAAATCTGAATGAGCACTTCACAAAAGATAATATGCAAATACCCAATAAACATACAAATACATTCTTTTGTTCATTCATCATTAGAGTAATGCTATTTCAAGTCACAATGAGATAACGTTATGGACTTAAAAGAATGCCTAAAACTGAACATACTGATAATGCACTATCAAGATTTGGAACTTTCATATGTGGTTGGTGAGAATGGAACTTGGTTCAACCACTATGGAAAACTGTATCAACTAAAATGACCATATACATTCCTGAAACTCAGTTATTCTACTCTAGATATATGTCTGATAAAAATGCATACATTCATACACCTAAACATATATAAGAATTTTCATAGTAGCATTATTCAAAATACCCTCAAACTGAAAGTAACCCAAATGTACATCAAGAGTGGACTAGATAAATAAATATAATATATTCATTTAATAGAAAACAATACATAAATTTAAAAAAATGAAACACTGTGATTCACAACAATGTGGTCAAATCTCACAAACAAGTGAAAGAAGCCATATACAAAGAAATACATTTGCTTGATTCTATTTATATGATAGTCAGAAACAGGTAAAGCTAACCTATGCAGTTAGCTATTAGAATAGTGATCAAAGATCAAGAGAGGGAGCTGGGAGCTATAGAGTGCTGTTAATGTTGATCTAGGTCAGTGGTCGGCAAACTCATTAGTCAACAGAGCGGCAAACCGCGGCTCGCGAGCCACGCAGTTTGCCGACCACTGATCTAGGTCATTGTCACAGGTATGCATTCAATTTGTGAACATTCATTGAACTGTTACTTAAGATGTTTGTTGGTTATACTCCACTTAATAAAATACTTTATTTTAAAGTATACATATACGTGCATGTAGAATTAGGTAGATTTTCCGATATGTATGTACATAAATGTGTGTGTGAATGTGTGGGTGGAGAGAGAGAACAAAAAAAAAAAAATGTTTTCCTAAAAAAGGTGACCTAAAAGGAATAAGACCAAGACCATAGCAGATTCTTTATTGTCAGTATTTCATCTGGTTGCTTTTCCATACTCAGATTTTTCAAATCAGCATCCTTTGGCTTTGAAGACGAGAACTGTAGATATTTCAAGAAGGATTTTGGATTTGATTCAAGACTTTGATTTGATTCAGTTTCATCCAATTTTTTTTCCTGAAAACACATGCCAATTGTTATTTGAAACTATGAACTATGTTAAATCAAATTAAATCTATAACTTGCAGTGGGCTGTTATATCTCCATTTTTGTAGTATTATTATTTTTACCTGAATTTTAAAAATATTTTACTTTATGTAATTTTACATATACATTTTTTTCTTTCTATGCAAGAAGGTTAAAAAAAAACCCTTCTGATCACATATAATCTACTATTTATACCACCTCTAAAAAGTATTGACTGTCTGAAACTAATCTTTCTTAAGGCATGCTTTATATTACTAGGAAAAATGAAACATTGCTCAGAGATAAAATGTTAAACTGCAGACTTATCCAGCTCTTTTAGTGATACTGATATGATTAACGCTGGACAATTTGATAAAGATGACAATAGAACAAATAATGTCTTAGTACTGAAATGTTTAACTAACTTGCACCACTCATCATTTATAACCCAAGTGGTCTCTATAGTGCTTATCTTTCTAATGTATTCCTTTGCAGAAATATTGCAAACAGACCAAGACAGGGATGGGGGCAATCCTTAAAAATAACACATTACAGCCCTAGCCGGTTTGGCTCAGTGGATAGAGTGTCAGCCTGTGGACTGAAGGGTCCCGGGTTTGATTCTGGTCAAGGGCACATGCTCAGGTTGTGGGCTCCATCCCCCAATAGTGGGTGTGCAGGAGGCAGCTGACCAATGATTCTCTCTCATCATTGATGTTTCTCTCTCCCTCTCCCTTCCTCTCTGAAATCAATAAAAATATATATTAAAAAATAGCACATTACTACATACTTCAGGTAGTACAGTAATAATGAGAACATCTTGAATTTATGTTACATTTTCCATTGGGAAGCATACAAATACACAAATCTTCTACTTTTATAGTATATATGGGGCTCCAAGCTATAACAGATAGATATGAAAATGTTACAGATGAGAATGTTTAAGGGTCTGGCTATGGAGTTAGCCAGATTTGGATTTGAGTACTGGCTCCACAGCTTCTAATCCACTTCTTAGCCAGTCTGTCTAAATCCCAGTCTCCTTATTTACAAAAGGGAAAATGCCAACTACCTCAATGTATATTAAAATGTTTCTCAAAAAGAAAATAATATATACAATGCTTAGCATTGTGTGTGGCTCATAGAAAACACTTCCTAAATGATAGCTGTATGAACAATAAATAGTTCAGTGATTTGCCAACCTGCTCCTGAGATTGTTCTTTTTAGCTGGGAGTTTTCAGAGAACGAGAGTGGCACCCTTTGATTGGCTCGCTTCATCGTTGTTCACTTCTGGAAATGCCTGGGAAGTGATAATTTGAGCACACACACTCAGTGATTCGATGTATCTAACATGCCATCAAGGCACCTTCTGCTAACAAAAGTCCTCAACATTTTGCTAAAAGAAAGGTAACTTACTGTAGAGTATTTACATTTCAGAAAACTGAGGCTCAAGAGGGTTCAGTGATTTAACCAAAGGTCTAATGAGAAGAATGACATTATGACTAAAGCTAGAATAAGCAGCCAGTTTTGCTGCTAAATTTTGCATGTATATTGTTTTAAAGTGTAAAATTTACTTTTAAAAGTATATTACTTATGTGAAATAATTCAGGACCGCTAATTTAAGTTGGTTTCCTCTCCTTTACAGAATTTTCAAGTGATGTCATGGTACCTCCAGAGCCTTAGCCTGAAAGGGGAAATCATGTCACAGTAACAAAATGACCGCAGCAATTAACATCAATGTGTCCGGACTGACCCCAGAGCTGTAAGTGCATCCATCACTCAAAATCTCACCCTCTGGGAAGGAAATGATCTGAGAAGCTATAAACAACTTATTAGAAAAATCCAGAGTGGAAGAATAAATGCCAAAATATAGTTATATGTTATTAATCTTCTACTAGATTAAACTTCCATTTCCCCTTTACATTTATTAGTAATGAAAACATAGCAGAGGTAATTTCTGGAATGATCACAGCCATGCAAATTAAGGACCTTGAACTTCAGCAATTAAAATCTTAAAAGAAACAGTAAGGGGGTTGACTGTAACGAGGCACAGGGCAACTTTTGGAGCAATGCAAGTTCAAAAAACTAGACTGTGGTAATGGTTGCACAGTGTATAATTTTACTTAGTATTATTAAACTGGGGAGAATTTATAGAATGTAAATTATACCTTAAAAAAGGCTAGTTTTAAAAAGACATAGAGAATGTTAAAAATAAAATACAGCAAACTCCAGCTTTAAAATGGAAGAGAACAGAACAATACGTAGTCACTAAAATATGTGTAGCATTTCCAAGAAGTCGATGAGATTGAGCAGGATCATCTGGAAGCAAGTGGAGACAAAAGGCCAAGCAGAGCAATGTCAGTGGCAAAAGGGTTCAAGAACAGCAGATCTCAAAGTAACCAGGAAAAATACACTGCCTGGCAATGGAGGGCATAAAACTGGTTCTTTGTATGTAACTGTGGGAGCAGGAACTAAGTTGACCAGGGCTGATAAATAAGCCCCTGGTGGAAATGTTTTGCTTCAGAGAAGTAGAAGGGAAGTAGAAGAGACAGAGCCACTGAAAGCAAAGAATTAAGCAGCTAAGCCATGTTTTCATGAGGCAGGTTTACTCTGAGACAGCAGAGAGGACCAATGCCTTTTCATTGTGCAGATCAGCAAGCCCAGAACTGTAACATCTCTGCCCAAATAAATCCCTGGTGACGGAAAGAGATGTGACTTTGGGTGGTGGGCACACAATGCAATGTACAGGTGATGTATCATAGAAATGTATACTTGAAACCTATATAATCTTATTAACCAATGTCACCCCAATAGATGTAATTAAAAAACAAACCTAGGATGAAGGGCTTTCTTTCCAGGGGAAAGTAATGTTTCCAGAGATAAGTATGTTTCCTAAAAAGAGGGACAGAGTATAGCACTAACACACAATTTCTATTAAAAAAAAACAAAAACTAGATGAAAAACTGGCCTTCACCCCATGCCCCCCCGCAAAATAAAACACCCACAAAAAACAAAACAAAAACCCATAGCCATGGAACTGAGGAAAACATTAAGCAACTGTTTTATAATACACTAGAGGCTTGGTGCACAAATTTGTGCATGGGTGGGATTCCTTGGCCTGTCCAGCAATTGGGGCCGATGGGGTTGGGGGGGCAGCTGGCTGGGGGTAGGGGCTGTGGAAGGTTGGCTGGCCAGCCCCCCCCATCAGGGCCCATCGAGGGGGCTGGCCAGGGGTAGGGACTGTGGGAGGTTGGCTGGTGTGGGGGAGGGACTGTAGGAGGTTGGCTGTGGGAGCGCACTGACCACCAGGGGGCAGCTCCTGCATTGACTATCTTCCCCCTGGTGGTCAGTGCACATCATAGCAATTGGTCGACCGGTCATTTGGTCACTTAGGCTTTTATATATATAGATAAAAAGCATTTTCCTCTACCTTTGAAAACAACAGAAAAGAAATATAAGACCTCAAGTATGTGATGGTAAGATGTAATGCTAACTCACAGAACTAAGAAGTAAAGAAAGAATAAAAAATAAACTACCACAGATATGAAAAAAACAAACAAGAAAAAAATAGACACTGTGGAAAGCTCAGATAGAAAAAAAAAAAGAAAATTAGGAAAACTAAAAAATGGAATAGAAATAAAGAGTATAGGATGAAAGTTATCCTAAAATATGGACTATAGAGCTTCATGCATGCAACATAGATAACTTTGGGAAACACTACATGGTATACTGAAACAAGCATATTTTAAAGGAAAAATATGCAAAAGTGTAGATTTGAAGAAAAGAGTACAATGGATTAGAGAAACAATTCAGGACTTTGAGGAGCATTTGGTATGTAGTAACTGCTATTTGAGTTGTAAGAGTTAGCTATTATTATTGTAGTTGTTATTTGTTTTTACTATTATTATTAGTGTAGGTATTGACTGAATGTGTAAATAAAAATGATCGTGATTAAGTTTTCCTCAGAAAATAACTGGAATATGCTCAGTATAGCCATATTTTGACGTCAGATCAGCAATTAAAGACTAAACCGCTGAATTGACATTATTGAGATCTCTGCTCAAATGAAGAGAAAATAAGAGGCCAAGCCATGATTGGAAAGCTGTTTGTAAACATCTTTCATAATTGCATTATTTTTTTCTATTAAGGAGAATATTTCCTTCATTTAATTATGTAAAGGAGCTTTTTTAATTTAGTGCAAGTTATTTTGTTCCCATTATGACACTCATTTTTCCTCAAAACCCACCTAACCTAAAAAATTCTCTTTGAATCTCTTCCTGTGTATGAGATTCAGAGAAAAGGAGGGATTGTTGTTCTAGGAAGTACAGACTGTAAATGTGAATAATTAATGAAGGTAAACAAGGAAGTAAATCATTAGAGAGATATAAAATATAATGGTGCATTTGTACCTCAGGGTTAGTCAATTTGCCTTACAAATATTTAATCTAATTGTATTCTCTATGATTTATTTATGCATTATTACATAACCACATGAAGAATTTTATTGCCCTTAATGCAAATGCCTAATGATCTTTTTTTATTTAAAATCAGTATTTATAGAATGGTTCTAAGCAAAATAGTGAATTTTAAAATTAAAACTATTAGTCTTCCTCAATTCTTGTCTTCAAATATTAATAGTGAAGTTCTTAAGGTGTGTCTGGTGATAATGACACAATTAAAACAGTACCTAATTTAAATATTAAAGAGAAATACACTTATATCATTCCACAATTATAGAGAGAACAAAAATATCAAAGGGTATAGCTTGGATAATTTGTCACATAAAATTAAAAGCATTATTTTGCTACTGAGATTTATAAATATAATAGTACCCTGGAAATAGCCAGATCTAATACAGAAACTGTACTTTAAAAATTTACTGTATAGTATGTAATAAATTATATGGAGCTAAATACATGTATGTGTGCATATATGCACATATACGTATAAGTAAAACTGGGGAAATCTGAATGAGAGCAGGTGAATATATCAATGTCAATATCCTGACTGTGATATTTAAGTACTGTTTTGCAAGATTTTGCCATTGGGGGAAACTAGCTAAGTGGTACATGGAATTTTTTTGCATTACTTTTTTACAACTGCATGTGGATCAATAATTATCTAAAAATAAAGGTTGAATTAAAACTATATGCAGAAAATTTAAAAATAAAGTACTTTGTCTTTTTTTTTTTTAAAGAAATCACGCCAAAGTATACTTAAAAGTATCAGGTATTGAAAACTTGTAGTCCAAAGACTGTAGGTGTGATTTTAATTTTTTTTGGTAACCATAGGGCTTTGAATTAATTTGAATTTGAAAAATGAAAAGTGAGGAGTGTATTGTCCAGTTAGTTTTAGTTCCATAAACTTCATGTTTGTTTTATGAATTTTAGTTGCATGGATATCTCTTTAAAGTAAATAAAAAATCTTTTTAAATGTCTTCCTTTTGAAATCCTGTCATGTGCTACAACAGAGATGAACCCTGAGGACATTATACTAAGTGAAATAAGCCTGTCACAAAAAGACAACTACTGTATGATTCCACTTCTCTGAAGTAGGGAAACAGCCCGGCTGGCATGGCTCAGTGGTTGAGAGTCAAACTATGAACCAGGAGGTCACGGTTTGATTCCTGGTCAGGGCACTTGCCCGGGTTGTGAGCTTGATCCCCAGTGTGGGGCATGCAGGAGGCACCCGATCAATGATACTCTCTCATCATTGATGTTTTTAAGTCTCTCTTCCTTCCTCTTGGAAATAAATAAAACATTTTTAAAAATATATAAATAAATAAAGTATGGAAACTCATATAAACAGAAAGTAGAATGGTAGTTTCAGGGGCTGGAGGATAGGGGAATGGAGAGTTGTTTAATGGGCATAGACTTTAGTTTTGCAAGATGAAGAAAACGTTCTAGAGATCTGTTGCACAACATTGTGAATATAGTTGACAATACTGAACTTTATACTTAAAAATTATTAAGATGCTGAAAAAATCACTTTCTTTTTATTTCACATGGTCCTCACCTAAATAGGAATACAATTCACAGTCTAGCCAATTAATATACTTTGTTATAAAATTTAATCCAGGTTAGCTTCATTCATGGGCAAGATCTCTCTCATGGTAGCAATAAATGGTTCCCTTTGCTGGTTCACATGTTGCACATTGTAATCCCACAGAAAGAAAAGCAAACCTTGCCACCCAAACCAGGTAGAGAAGTGACATGAGAAAGACAGTGCTGTGGAGAGTGTTGAGCTCGGACTTTCTGGTGTCCTAGGAAAGTAGGTCCTCTTCTGTTTCAGGTAGATTAGTTGTGGCTCTGTCACGTGTGACCAAAGGAATCCTGCTGAAAACGAGTTGATAAACTGATATGCTTTAATTTCAGTTGTCCACTAATGATCTTTATGACTCATTAGTGCCGCTGTTTGATTAGCTAGTTCAGTCTTGGTTGGAATCCAGTCTCACATGGGCACTCTGTACCATTAAAACTGGTACTTTTCTTCCTACTACATTGCATTTTGATAGTTATTTTAGTTAAAAAAAAAATCTGTCAGACAACACAGAAAATAGCTCCCAGATTTTATAGTATATGATCCAAGTGTTCTCAATAGTATACTCTCTACAGTTTTTTTTAAAAAATATATTTTATTGATATTTTACAGAGACGAAGGGAGAGGGATAGAGAGCTAGAAACATCGATGAGAGAGAAACATCGATCAGCTGCCTCCTGCACACTCCCCACAGGGGATGTGCCCGCAACCAAGGTACATGCCCTTGACCGGAATCGAACCCGGGACCCTTCAGTCCGCAAGCCGACGCTCTATCCACTGAGCCAAACCGGTTTCGGCTACTCTCTACAGTTTAAAAATACTTTCAGGAACATAAAATAATCATATTACACAGGTTTCCCAGCAGGGTATGTTTTGGACATATGCTATCTAGAGCAAATATCAAAGACATTTAAAGTCAGAAAGAAATTACTAAGCTTATCAGATTTCCGTTTATAATGTTATATAGCATATAGTACATAATCACTTTTAGTTAAATAAACCCAGATACCTTAATTTAAATTATCCTTTGAGAATTAAAAAAAAACCTTATAAAAAACTACTAATGATAATTGAACGTGACTGCTCATCAATTTGCCTGATATAAGGACATTCAGGAAATGGTCACATAGATGCATCCTGATCTATAGTTAGGATAATAGTGGATGATTATCAAAACCTACTCAATTCACTTCCCTTGTAGATATTTAAACATTTTTGGTAAACTGTGCAGTAAATTTTTGCATTCACTATTTCCTTAAACTTTTTTTCTACTCATAGTTTATTGCAGGGGAAGAGGCAAAGAAGAATTTAAAGAGCTTGTCAAGGTGCCACTTTGCAAGCAGCACACATCCTTTTTTCATGCCATACCTATATAATTTACCTCTCACGGGTGGTTTGATTTATCACACCATAACTAATAACAAACAATGGGAAGGAGAGAGGTATCACTTCCAAACTAGGCTTTCAAGATGTTTGCAAAACAAAATGTAAAGGTTGCCATACAAGTTTGTAAGGCTTAATGAACACGTTGTATCAATTGGAGGGAATGTATGGACTGTATGAGGGCACTGATCATGCATAAAATTACACCTCACTTTCCAAATGAAAAAAAGAGAAAACAATTTGTTTTTTAATTCATGGGCTTTATTCCCGTTATGAAACATTTCAAATCCCAAGTGGATTCCTATGTAACTAATGGTGCTAAAGCTAAAGTAAAAGATTTTCTTGGTTGTTGTTGCAGCTGATTTTTTATTTCTATTCTCCCTCAATTCCAGCAACCAGCCATTTTACCTCATGAAAACTTACGAGCTTGTCTAATTCTGCATAAACACCATGTCATTCACTAGCAGGTCTAAGAATGGGGCAGATAAGGATGAGGAAAAACATACTTTCTACAAAGAATGACATATACTTCTGTGATTATGGACTTTGACTACATCACAATTTTTAGTGATCCTCATGAATGTTTCTATAGTAACCTTCAGGGCAATTTGGAATGCCGTGTGTAAGAAGCTAATGTTTGATGACCTTCCAACAAAAAGAAGAAGGGCCATGGCATAGTGTTCAATGTTAACTGGCTTATGTTCAGTTTCTTATGTCAGTAGATCTATGTTCAAATATATTCTGACCAAACCATCGCTGCTCTAATCCTCCCAAACATTTGGGCTACCTGATTCACTCATTTAAAAATATTCATCGAGTTTCTAAAATGTGTCAGTTGCTAGAGATAGAGCAATTTTTAAAAGAAACATAGTCCTTGCCCTCCTGGAGCTAACTGGCTGGATGGGGGAGACAGGCACTAATTACACAAACTCATAAACAGCTGTGTAACTTGGACAAGTGCTCATTGCACTAATTGTACCATATTGTACTTGCTGCTTTATTTGACTACATGCCTTTCTAGATGGCCTGATTCCAGAGGGTAGCCTGGGCCTGATACCTAATAAAATATTTATGCTTAATTTTTAATGAACACATGCCCCCCAAAACTAGTTGTTAATCAAAAAGAGGTCAGAACATGTACCGAAAGAATTTTAATTCTCCAATGAAAAATTCTCAGCATTCCACATTATTTCCCTGGTTTCTAAATGTTTCTTTAGATCAAAAAGTAAAATGTAATCAAGGACTTCATACATCTGCATTACACATGATTTGGCACATATCTTGAAGCTTGTACACCTTCCTGAAGCAGAGCCTATAGCGCCTCACAATCCAGTACTGTTGTGCCGTGACTGAAGGTGGCCAGACGTCTCTTTACCAGCTGTAATTGATGTAATCATCCAAGCAGGGAGACAGGTGGAGAACACGCACCACCATTCCCGCTTTGTGCCACTGGAATGTGAATTGACTGTAGGAGACTAAAAGGGTTCTCAATAAGGCTAGGCTGTGTCACCTTAATAATATTTCTGCACAAATAAACAAAGTGTTGCTGAGAGATCACAGTAAATGAGAATGAAAGAAGGCCTTTGCCACCTGCTTCTCCCATTCAAGGAACAGGACATAAGGAAGGCTTATGTAGGAATTGTTAAAGTGGTGTGGAGGTAGGCCTGGCTTCTGGGGACATTTCAATTACTTAAGGAAACAGAAAGAAATGAACCTCTCCTGCATGCTCCTCTGTCATTCTTCCAGCTTGTGCTCATGCATGTCTATTTTGGGTCAAATCTTGGCTCTGGAGTTACAGGCCTGGTTTGGGGATCTGTTCTTCCATTCCCGGTCTGACCTCGGGCAAGTTATGACTTCTGGGAAAAGAACTCATGGACTGCCCTCTGCACTCTATGTGCTTAAAACAATATCTGGCATAGATTAAGTACTCAATAGGTATATCTATTATCATTATTTAGTAAATTTTAGATAGCGAAATTTCTTGCAGAGACATCCCTGCTATATGCTAATATCTAATATAATAGGCTACTAGTAAGTAACCTTTATAATAAAGTTGAAAGATTTTAAGATTGTAAATCATTTGCCCGTAAGGAAGAACTTGTATTTTTAGATCACACCAGGTAAAATCTAGTGGACTACCAATGGGTGGCCAAGATGTCCTTAACATTGCCTTCAACTTGACTAAACTTCAGACAGAATTCTTCCTGACTATGGGCCCTGACCTCCCTTTTTAAATAGCATTTACTTTAGAAAGCTTGTAATTATAAATTCGCCCTCTGCCTCTTTGAGATATAAATCTTCTTCCAGCCTCTTTTCAGTATTACAACACAGGAATGTCTTTCTCAAAGCCCCTGGGGCCATCTCCTTCAAATGTAATCCTCAAGATAGAGGCCTTGTCTCCCAGTCTCTCTGAGAGGGCAGGAGTCTAACTTCCACAGACAGCGATTAGCAAACACAGAGGGTCTAATCACATTGACTAAAGTTCCTGCAGAAGTCCTCAAGTCCTTTTTCACTAGCTCACCCCTAAGAGTACTTGAAAACACTCTGCCTTTTGTTTCAGCAGTAGTTGAGTTCAATCTCTCTCCCCTATTGCAATAGTCTTGAATAAAGTCTTCCTTCCCTGTTTCACTCTGTCCTGTGTCATTTTTCTTTCACGTGCGTCACATGAGTCACAGTGTTTAGATCCCTCAATCCACTCTTTGCTCTCATTAACTCAATAAAGAAAAGAAAAGTAAAGGAATGAAAAGAAAAGAAAAGGAAATGAAGGCCCAAATTAAGATCCTACTCCTTATGGTGTAATCAAGGAAATAAGTAGTGCTTCCTTCCAGCTGATTTTATTAACATTAAAGTTTTATGATAAATTATGAAGATCCCTAGAGCTAAACACCCAATTAAAATAACATAAGCATGGCAAGATGTCTATTATAATGTTTTTTTGGAAGAAAAATCCTAATTATAGTGCTGTAGACTTCTGCATGGCACAGCACTGCTGTGGGGATGGATGGGAATCACAGCTCTAATTAAGAGGTAGGTGTTTCCAAGATGGTGCTAAACTAAAAATACGTGAAGCCTATTCTTTAAAAGTCAAGTGTTCTGGGAATGCAAACACAATTACTTAAGTCATTTTAACTTTATAATTATACTTAGATTTCTGTACTGGAGACTTTGTTTCTCACATATAAATTTGCACAACAGAAAAAGATAATTTATACAGCCGTGGGCAAAAGTAGGCTTACAGTTGTGAGTACACAAAACAGTTAATAAAGCTATTTTTATAGTCATAACCTGAGTGCCTCTTTCAGTACTGAACAAATGTAGACCTACTTTTGCCCACCCCAATCATTTCATGAGACTCAATAAGTTTCACAGTGCACTCATTAGCTTTGTAAAATAGTAAAGGATAATGGATTTCAAGTTTGCACGGTTATATTTCAAAACGGGTTAAAAGATGTTTTTTTAAATTCTGTCCTAGCAGAAAAAAATAAAATAAATGACATTGTTTAATCCTAAAAGCAAAGACAGAATTCAAAGAAGAAAATGGATGACATCTGAGGGCTACAATTATGATTAGTATAATCAATGGGTTAAAAAACTATATTATAAACAAACAAAACTATACATCCCAAATCCCACTAGCTTTTGGATTTGTTTTCATGGCTTTATTTTCAACACTACTGCTCCCAGTATTAAAGGGCATTTTAAATTTATCTTACATAATGTTTACAGGGTTATTTTTTTAAGACACATCACTTAAAATCTTCACACGCATATTATGTTTCATTATATTTCATAGGGCTAATGTTAGTGGCATATTCATTGTGAAAATATTTCACAAAAAGACAAATGACTTGGAATTAAAATTTAATATATGGGTTATAGGACAATTGGCTATTTATAAAAAATTTAGATCCATACCTATCTCAAATCTTGTACTATATACATTACTATATATATATATATATATATATATATATATATATGAATGTGAGTACATATGTGTGTATCTCAGATGTATTAAAGACTTAAATCTTACTGTAACCACCCCCTACAAGAAGAAAATGATACCGTAAGAGCATAGGAAGAAACTATAGGTAAATATTTCCATCTTCTAAACATGTGGAGATGTCTGTTTTAAGCAAAAACAAAAATATTAACAAAAATTACAAATGAAAAAAATAATAGATTTTATAGTATATTAACATTACAAAATTTCCACATCAAAAGCACCATAAATAAAATTAAAAAGCAAACATTAAATTGGGAAAGTGATTTTTGCAATAATGAGTGATTCCATGTCAAGAGTTGTTATCCTTAATATATCATTAATCTATTACTGCTCTCCTTTAAGCCTCATCATCAGTTCCAATCTATTTTACCTCCTATCTCTTGAATCTTGACTCTCTTCTTTATATCTTTAGGGTAGCCACTCTGGTTCTGTCCAAGCTACCAAGAACCTTCTCTGCATTTCTGCTATAGTCAGCTGTCTGACCATGTCTCAATTAACTACTCTGCAGTTTTTCATGATACAAGAGTCATCTTTCCAAAACCCGAATAGGTAATGCAACATCCAATGCTGTTAGAATAATAATGCTTTTAGAATAATGCCTTCCTCTCCAGCTTTCTCTCTAACCTCTCTCGCTCTATCTTCCAGCCATGTTGGTATCCTCTCTCCTTAGTGCCTTTGCATATGCCTTCTCCTTTACTTGGAAATTTCTCCCATCTTTCAATCCCATTTCTTCTGCTGTTTATCTACTACTCAGCTTCCATGCCACTGTCTCATGGATACTTTCTCTGACTAGATCAGGACTGGTATATGTTCTCCTGCCACTAAATACCATTCTTCTCCACTATTTAACACAGTTTTAACTTTATATTTATTTATTCATCTAAATACATCTGTTTCCCCAACAAACTTGGGAGTTTTCTGAAGGCGGGTCTTCTTTTCACTCTATTTCCAAGGCCAGACATGCTGAAAGTAAGGCAGGGCCAGGGCTGTCAGGTGATGGGAGCCTTGATGCACATCACACACCTATGAGCAGATTCCAGATTTTCATAAAATATAGAGAATTAAAGATCCACTTGAATAAATCTGGTCCTTATGTTCCTGCTTTAAAGTTTCTATCAGCACCGTGTTATATTGAAAGGGGAGGGGATTGACTAACACATATACATACTAAAACAAAGAAACAAGTATACTTTCTTCTTCCTAGTTCTCTAACTAGTACAACTGTTTTTATTCCTGATATAGAAGCATGACTCAGACTCCTCCTTACTTCCTTTTCCCAGTGTTCCTGTCAGCAAATTGTGTGTTTTTAAAAATGCTCTCTAATTATCCTTTTGTTTTCCTCCCCTCTTACTGCACTTTTGCACCCTGATTCAAGTCTGAATTATTGCAAAAGCCTCCATCACAGGATTCAAATATTAGTGCTCAAAGAAGCCACAGAAGGTGTAGATACAAATGAAATACAAATGAATGATTGGGGACCTGCTGAATCAGAGGTGCAGGAGGAAAACAGGAAGGCGTATTAACAGAAGTCCATTTCCCTTCTATCAGAGCAGCTCTACTTTAAGCTGTTATGTAGTAGGTTTCAAAGTAATAGTTCAAGAAAAATTTCTGCAAGAGGGAAAAAATGCTTGAAAATAACTGTTTTCAATTAACTGAGGTTGCCCTTTCTGCACCATCATGACAATTCAAATGCTCCTGACCCTTCTAAATCCAGCTAAATTCCTACCACGCAGAGGCACCTTCTATCATTTCCAGGAGAGCCTGACTCTTCTTTGCAAGATATTACATAGCTCACTATATCACACAGTTTGATGATTACTGTAATACTTCTAATTTATTATTTTACCAATTATGGGGTTGTTTGTTTAGTTATTTAATTATTTTCACTCCTTCCCTATCCACAGTTAGATTTTCAAGTTTATTTTGGCAAAGATACGACCTAACAGATTCTTCATTTAGCTCACAATGACTAGTGTTGGGATAATTAAGGATGGCAAAATCTGATTAAATGATCATGATTTTAATGAGGAAGAAATATGTTCTTCTAGGAAAAGCAAGTAGATTTTTCTTAGAGCGGAATTTAGAACAAATGGGAGCAGCTCTTTTGGGACCCAAAGTTGAGAAAGATCAGAAGTTGAAGGGAAAGAGCACCACGATCAGTTGGGAGTAAGTCCCATGGGCCTGGCATTTGTCATTTGTGCAAGGAAAGGAGATGTCAGGGCACCCTCTTTCTGCTTAAATATCTTCCTTGTCCAAACAAACAGTTCCCAGGGCTGTTTATATAAGTTATATAAAGAGAAGGAAAAATTAACCAAGCATAAAATACACTTGATGACAAATACTTTGTTTTTCTATGAAGTAAAATCATGTATCACTCTAATAGCTTTATTCTATTCTTCTCACATATAACTTTTTTTATAATAAGAACCAACTCAGATATTACCTTTGTCTTCCACATGTTTGCTTTCCATATAATCTTTCTTTAAACTTCTTGGTGTGTTTTTTCTAGGAGGGTGGGGCTGGGCCTTAAGAAGTGCATAATAAATGAATTAAATAATTCACATGGCAGAGTGCTGTTTTGCACAAACTCCACTGATTGAAAAATTGCTTGTTGATGATAAAATAAACTTGAAAGTAACTGCAATTACATATAGAAGGCACAATATTGCTGCATTCACGTTATCTGAGTTGAGATCTGAGTTGGTTGTGGCTGTGTAATTTATTCCCTCTGCATTACTGTAAGATCCATGCTACAACTGGTGTGTAGCTTTTCTGTCTCCCCTCAAGATTCCCTTCATAGGGTGTCCTCAGAGCTCTGCTCCAAAACTGCCACTTGTAGAGAGTGCAATAAGAAATACATGTGCACTAAAACAAAACAAAACAAAACAAACAAACAAACAAAAAAAAACTAGGATAGAAATCTGGAGAGTTGGTTTTATGGTTTTTTTAAATGGAATGTTGGGAAAGAGTTGATTGTACAAGGAAGACCATTGGGCTGGGAGTCTATAGATTAGCAATGTGACAGTGAGCTAACCACATTGTCTGTGTCAATCTTCTCACCTATCGAGGGGAGAGAATAAATCATTACCCTTTCAAATGTACAATGCTGGTGTGAAGGTCAAAGGAAAACAGTTATGTGAAAGCATTAAGATATATTTATACATGTGATACATTATTTAAATGAGCAGTTTAAAGGAATAAATGAAAAAATGTATCTCTGGTTAAATATAAACTTTTTACAAATGTCCCAACAAACCAAGAAATGACATTTATTACACATAAAACTGTTCATAAATAAAGATCTATTGAGGATGAAAACAATAAATAAATAAATTATTTCTAGTATAAACTTGAAACAGTATCTAAGTATATTTAATTTTTCAACTATCTTTCAAGTAAAAAATAAAATGTTCTTCAATTGAGATTAGTAATTCTCAGTGGGGTGATGGTGCATCAAAATCTGGGGCAGGATCTATAGATAACATAAACAAAACATATTCTAAAATGATCATAACACTCATTTATTCTTATTATGTTCCCCTAGTCCAATTTAAAGTTTTAAATAATAGCAAAGAAGGACATTAGATTAGTAAGTTAAAAGAGACCAGGAAACTCAGTTTTTAACAGTTTACTTTGTAACTTAAGATTCCTTATAGTTCCTTATCAGGAAAATTAAGGATGGTTTCAAATTAAGGATGGTTTTATTTCCGAGTTACTTAATGTTTGAGTCATTTTATAAGACAAAGTAATCAAACTACATTATAAGGCATTAAAATCACTCAATTCTAAATCAGAAACATTATGTGAAGTTCAAAGTGGTGAGAGATTACTATAAATCTCCTTCTATTATAACAAGTTTGTAATGGTTGTCATTGGTTGGTACCCTCTGCAAAATAACCATGCCAACTTTATAATGTACCTTATATTGTACCTTCAAAAATCCTAATAAGAAATGGATAACAGCTGCTAAATAAAATTAAGAATATGAGAGTAAACTCTGACTACATTGAAAATTTTACCATAATCCTTAGAGAACAATTCTTTAAAAATTAATTTCTAAAAAAAATCAAAATTAAATTAATTAATTAGAATTTATTAAAATGCCTTTTAAATACAATACAATTACAGAAAATTTTATCAGCTTTTAAAAAATGTAACTTGAGCCCTAGCCAGTTTTGCTCAGTGGATAGAGCATTGGCCGGTGGATTGAAGCTTATCAGGTTCGATTCTGGTCAAGGGGTTTCGGGCTCAATCCTCAGAAGAGGGCATGCAGGAGGCAGTCGATCAGTGATTCTCATCATTTATGTTTTTTTCTCTCTCTCCCTCTCCATTCCTCTCTGAAATAAATAAAAATATATTTTTAAAAATGTAACTTGATATGTTTATCATAAAATATCTATGGTGGTTGAATAAAACTAGTCAAAAAGTCTTGTAAAGGAGAATATCTTTGAGTAATTTAAATAATGTGATAATAGCACAAGAATAGAGAAACAGATCAATAGAATAGAATGAACAATCCAGAAAAAGTCCTACATAGATACAGAAATTTAATAAATTAAAGGGTAGTATTTCTAATAGTCTATAATACAGAAACATACAATTGATTCCCAATTTAGAACACACATACAAATATACAATTTAGATAATTAATTTATATATGTATAGAAGTATTGGAGAAGAATTATCTTCTCTCTCTCTCTCTTTCTCTCTCTCTCTCTTTTAAAGATGAAATATGTTAGAGGCTACTTTGAATAATGAGAGGAAGTGCTTTCATAAAAGAAAGGAGTGCACATGTTATGGGGTATACACAGGAAAAATTCCCATATGGACCCCAAGAATTATCTGTTTCTGCCACTTTAATTTCATAGGAAAAGACTCATGATTAATAGATTTTACTCTTTGTTCTTTTAAGTAAAGTATACCAAAGTCACTGAGTAAATTTACCTGAGGGAACACAGGAAACTTTTTGTTGAGCCTTTTTTAGATGGCCTTCCTAAGTACATTACAGAGAATCTTGGGGTAGGGGTGAGAGGACTGGCTAGTGTCAGATAAGGCTTGAATCCTGCTCTACCAAATATGATCCAGCACAAATCATTTAGTATTTCCTTATCCTGGTGTTCTTATCAAAACAATGTAAAGAGTATTGTGGTGATCATGAAGATTATATTAAATAGTAACAACACATTTTGAAGACTGTCTGCCATACAGTAACCACTCAATAAATAAGCATTTCACCATGAACAGAAGTAGTAATTGAATAACACTGAAAGCCCATAGCCTATGCGTCCTGGAAAGTAATAAGAAAGACTAGACTTTTGCTCCACTTTCTGGAGCTGAAATTACCTCCACTATTGGCCATCCCTTCATCCTCTACCCCTCCCCTAATTTGCCAAGTGATTGACACCATCCCCAGATCGGAAACTTCCTAACAACTGAAGAGTCCTTTCTGGAGGCATAGAGTTGAAACTAGTGTAGGTTTCTTCTAGCTACTGTTAGAATATTGCATTTAATGAGAGAGAAAGAAGGAAGGTTTCCATGAATTTCCTCCTCTGTGAGAATAAAGGAATCAAAACTTTATCTAGCTCAGAGGCAGGAAACATGAAGGGATATACCAGAATAGCACAGAGTAGGTCCTCAGAAAATAGTTTAATGGATTTTGAAAGAAAGCAAGAGGCAAAAGGAGGGACTTACAAAGGGAGGAAGACAGGTGTTTGAAAAGAAAGAGGCCCAAAGCACCAGAGATGGACAAGCCTTTGACAGGAGCAAAGACATTTCTTGTGTTACAGAAGAGGGAATGAGGAGAGGGGGGCACAGATGCAGTGAGGACTGAGGATTTGGTGGCGGGCAGATGAGGGGCTGCCTATAGTAGGGCTTTTGAGTAGCTACTTTCAATTCTGGTAAGTATTGGGAGTAGGATAGTCCAGGAACTTGCCTGTTCTCAATTTAACTCTGCTTGGTTGAAATGAGTAAATCTGTGATTCTAATTTACATAATCTTTCCATGAATAAAAATAGGATGCAAAAACTCAATCTGCTCCAGATTTAGACCCAAACTGCAATGCAAGATTTGACAGAAATCATCTTCTAAGATGGAATTGTCTTTAAATGGTGCTAACAAATCTCAAAATAACATATCTCTAAAAACATATGCCTCTTTTTTCTGTAACCAGGGTGAAACCTTCAAACTTTTTCCACCCACTGTGCTGCCTTTGACCTTCTTTTAAGAAAAGTACTATTATGGATTTTTAGAGGAAATGCTTAATGTCACAGTAGGTAGGCACTTCAACCTCAAAGCTGTTCCATGGTAAGTATTGCCAGTAACTGTTTACCTTGGATGCATTTCTTGGCTCACTTACAGTGACCAGTGATGCCCATCTCTGCTCTTAGTGGCCTTTTCAATTACTACCAATATACTAAGTTCCATTCACACCTCTAATCATGTGTACAAAATTGTTATGATAAGTATAATTGATATATGCTAATTCAATTGTTTAAAGTAATTAGATTTATTTGCATTCTTACGAAGGAAATTCCTATTACGTAATTAAGATATTGCATTTAAGCTTTTATTTCATGTACTTCTGATGCCTCCATTGAACTGGTTGAAAAGGATAAAGGGGAAGAGATACAAAATGTAAAAGAAAAGTACTTATAACTAAATTTGAAGTCATCTCAAGTACAACTTATGAGTGAAACATACTTTGAATTATCTTAATACAGAATCCTATATAATAAAAGGATAATATGCAAGTTGACTCTAACGGAACAACAGGGGACGACTGGTTGCTATGATGCGCACTGACCACCAGGGGGCAAATGCTCAATGCAGGAGCTGCCCCCTGGTGGCCAATGTGCTTCCACAGGGGGAGCACTGCTCAGCCAGAAGCTGGCTCATGGCTGGCCAGCACAGCTGCGGTGGCAGGAGCCTCTCCCGCCTCTGCTGCAGTGCTAAGGATGTCCGACTAATGGCTTAGGCCCACTCCCCATGGGAAGCAGGCCTAAGCCGTTAGTCATCCCCCGAGGGCTCCCGGGCTGCAAGAGGGATGTCTGACGGCCAGCTTAGGCCCGATCCCCCGGGAAGCGGGCCTAAGCCAACAGTAGAACATTCCCTGAGGGCTCCAGGACTCTGAGAGTGTGCAGGCGGGGCTGGGGGACCCCTCCCCCCGCCCGCCCCCTCTCCACACACCCCCCCCCCGTTGTTGCACGGAATTTTGTGCACTGGGCCTCTAGTTAAGAAATAAAATTTTTTATAATATGCTAAAAATCTATCTGACTACAATTTTCTCTTTCTCTCTTTACACTTAGGAACACTTTTCAGAGACCTGCTACAAAAACTTTGGAACAAACTTACAACTCATCTGAATTTTCCTTTATTAAATATCCCCATTGACAAAATCCATTCCCCTGTCAATAGCTGCCCTGATTTAGAAATCAAAAGCCCTCCAGGGCACAATGCTGAGCCTTTACAGTACATGTTGTCTAAGGCCCATTTGATGTTAAATGCTTTCTACTAGGTTCCTCTAAGCTAAGAAACTGACATTAAAGACTTACTAGGTGCTCTTGTTGGCAATATAATAGAGGCAGTCCCTATTGTTACCTGATTCCTTAAGAACGAGATAGCATCAGAGTAAATAGCAGAGTTGGGATTCACACTCAGGCATGCCAGGCTCAAAAGGCATACTCCAGTCACGCCACTTACTATTGCAGTCAAATGACTCTGATGATTGGGACTCAGTACCTCCCTGGTTAATGGATTTATTGCTTGGATAGATTTGACTCTCAACAATTTTCTCTACTAAACAAGCCTTTGGCCCTTTAACTCTAAACCACTGGTGTTAATTCTAACATCTAGTGTTCTGGTGCCTAAGGCAGGTTCTACTCCTTCTTCCACAGGACATCCCTTCATGTGAAAGATGGCTGTGATCATTTAGGTTTGCTTCTAGCAGCCTAAGAGTTCCTATAAGCCTTCCAGTCACTCGCCTCAAAACATATTTCTGCTGGATTTTAGTTCCCTTAAAGTATAATAACCAAACTAAACACTCAGTAGTGTTCCAAGTGTGGCCTGATCAGCACAGGACTTGATTTGGCTCATTGTCTTGGCCTTTTGAAAATTTTATGTATCCTTATTCTCCTATGCAACATCTATGCTATTCTTCACAGGGCTCTTACATATGATGTGCTTATTATCTATGACTTCATCTGCATCACTGATAAGAATGAGTGAGAGAGAAGTCAATTCTGGGCAGCTGGCCAATAAAGGTCTTCTCTCCTGATTGATACTTAACCTTAATGGTTGGATGTTTGGGGACCACAGATAAATTATTCATGAATTTGTGTTTGATTCCAAGCCTGACCTCAAATCACTCAAGTGATGTGGACAAGGAATTTCACCCATAAACCTCAATTTCTTAAATCTACAAAATGAGAATGGAATACCTCTGCATAGGTGTCATAAGCAATGATGTTTGTGGATTTTAAGATCTCCTTTGATTGGATATTCAATAACAAATATTTCCTTGCTGTTAAAAAAAAAACACAAAAAAAGTGTCCTTGATGTTGTCACAGAGCTGGGTGTCAAGGAGCCTGAAACTATAGTTTCAGTCAGTAGCTCCCCATATGATCTACTTGCTTACACTAGTTGACCTAGTTCCGTGGTCGGCAAACTGCGGCTCGTGAGCCACATGTGGCTCTTTGACCCCTTGAGTGTGGCTCTTCCACAAAATACCACGGTCTGGGAGAGTCTATTTTGAAGAAGTGTCGTTAGAAGAAGTTTAAGTTTAAAAAATTTGGCTCTCAAAAGAAATTTCAATCGTTGTACTGTTGATATTTGGCTCTGTTGACTAATGAGTTTGCCGACCACTGACCTAGTTCATGTAGTAATTAACTAAACACTTTAATAATGTGTCCCATTGCTGCGTAAGTAAATCTTAGCATTTACTAATATTAAGCCCCCGCTGAGCCCTAATGCTGTGAGAGTGCAGCATGTCTGGCCTCCCAGGCTGCCTCTGACTTGGTATACTAGTATTTCCTCACTCAAATATCTCAGCGTCTGTCATCCCACTTTTCTGATCTGTATGATGGCATTGACCCATCTCACAAGCATGCTGTGAAGCAATGCTAATTAATGTTGACTGAATACTTTGAAAATGAAAATTGCTATTTAAATGCCAAATATGTGTATTCAACAGAGGACAAATGTACCTGGGGATTAACATGTCCTAGATGCAGAAATGGCTTTGCCTTGCTTAATGTGGGAAGCCAAATAACCTGACAGCTGCTCCAAATCCATACTCCTTCTCTCACTGTTTTGAAGCAACACAATTTTTATGGATTTTGTGACCGAAAGCCAGCAATATGCAGTAACTCAAATGTCTCTCTTTTTAAAAGGCAGAGGTACCTTAAGGGACTACCAGGAAGAGAAGTGCCTAAATTGCTCAGGGGGAAAAAATGATTCCAGGTAGGGTATGGTATGGTAAGAAAGCTGACAGTTCAAGACTTTTTTTTCTGTAAAAACTCAATATATCTAATAAAGGGATAACTGCTCTCCTCTCAGACAGTAAGACCCATTGATTTGGATGAACAGATACAGCTTGCTCTCAACGTCTAAACTGTCAGGTTAAGAAAATATTTTGAGATTGCAAAATAGATTAGGGGTGTGAATGGCTGAAACATCAGAGACTGCACAGGCCACCCCAGCCTTCTGCTCTGGCAGCTCCTCCCCAGCGAACAGCTGCCTAGCGGATCTCACCCATGTGGGACCGGGGACTCTGCCGCGGCTGTCACCGGCTTCTGAAAAGGAAGCTGCTAAATATTCCCCAAAATGACTTTTCACTAACTCCCTCCCTTGCTCCGAGGACATAAAAAACAAAATGCCTAAACCATCTGGAAACGTTTTATTTGAGTTGTCTTTTTACCCCACCAGGGGCCTGCGGCAGGATTTGCATTTTCGGGGCTCTTCCATTTTAAACAGTTTAATCATCTTGGAGGACAGGGATATGCAAAGCTGGCAGTGTTTCTGGGAGACTTGATAGCAACTCCATAGAGGAAAAGAAACGTTTTGAGTTTGAAGTGGAAGGTTGCATTAAACATGAAATAAACACTACTTCCTGGGCTGCCTAAAAATAGGCCCTTGAACAGATTTTGAAGTGCCAGTCTCGCTTTCTCCAATGAAGCCACGGGCACTATTAGCCTGATTGCTATGCAAGGAGAGGGCCAGATGGCTTGCCCTTGAACTGAAATCAAAGGGCCTTCTTTTATGGGAACTTTTTTTCCCTAAGTGAGGGCTTTCTAAATAGGAGAGGTCCATGCTTACTTTGCAAAGGGAACCTGCTGGCCATTACAAACGCTCTACCCAAGTCCAGTACTCTGTTACCGTGGCACACCGAATAATGGAAACCACAGTGAGGTAAACTCAGGGAAATGCCTCCCACAGCCCTTGTCTTCAGACTCCAATGTGTCCCCGAGAGCTGGTCTACCACTTAGCCAACTTTAAAATTCTCTATTAAAGAACTGAATATGATGGACTTGTTACTCATGGTGCTGGCAGGGCATGACCTTGGAGTTTGCTAGAAATGCAGACTCTCAGGCTCCACCCTGGGATGACTGTATCAGAAGCAGCAATTTACCAAGATCCCTAAGCGATTCAGATCCTAGTCAGTTCCTATCCAATTCTCTATCTCCATAGAAAGACCTCTAACTTCCTCAGTTTTATTACCTCCCACTCCTAACAATAACTTTAATTCCTCTGCTGCACTATTGAATAGAAAATAACTTAATCTGAGGGATACACAGCAATATCATAGACACCTCCTGTCGAAGTTAAATCATTAACACACTACTATTTATTGAACGTCTACCAGGTATGTGCTTCATAACATTCGGAAATAAAAAGATACACTGTCAACCCAAAGAGCTAAGAATATCTAGACACATATGAATAATCACAATGCAGAATGGATAGACACGGAGAAGCACGGCACTGACAGTCTGAATGGGCAAACCTAAGATATGGATGAAGAGAATCTTGGATTAGATGTGGTGATGGTTTAGACTCCATTCTGTGCACAAAAAGGGGCCACATGCTAACCTGACAAGCTCAAGGAAGGCCTCCACAGTGGCCTTGCAAACTCAGAGACCTAAAATAACCACAAAGGATGGTTTGAAATTAAAATTTCCTAATTGAAAGCAGTTTATGCCAGGTAGTCTTGCCCTAGGCTAGAGCCTTCCCTGACAAAATTCAATCTTTACCTTAATTGAGCCTGTCTGTTGTCTTTTGCATCTATGATAAACAGCCTTTGGAGTAACTTCTTGTTTTCCAGACCCCTCAGGGCACAACCATTGCACCAGAGCAGAGACTGTAAATCCTCATTGTTATTTTTACCATATTAATTGTTGACTATTAACTATCCTATACCCATCTATGTAAAAGATGTACATATCTATTATTTTACTTTTTATCCCATCCCTGAGGTTCCCTCCCCTCTTTTGCTTTCTTCTGCACCCCTAATCTATCACCAATGAATTTCATGTAACCCACTTATGTCTTCTTTTTATTGTAATGTATAAAATAAGGTGCAAAACTGCCATTCTCTGGCACATTATCTCAATCTGTTGAGATTTTGCTTCCCAGCAATTGTCAATAGTTTGACTCAAACTCACAAGAATTCTTCACAGCATTGAATGTTTCTTAGGTTGACAATTCTAAGGCATTTGGAATTTAAATCAAATTCTAATACCTATAAGGATCAGGAGCCCAGTATTCATATCTTCTGATTTTTAAAACTAGCTAGAAATCCAGAGTTTATGTTATGTGCAATCTCCTAATATTTAAGTACTGGCCACAAGAAACACACACACAAACAACAACAAAACCTAAAAATGAATGGACCAAACAAAATACCTCAGTGGGCTGAACTTTGAAACTCCAGGTATTTTGACTCAACAGAGGCTTGGCAGCAGCCATACAATGGGGTTTACATGTGAGCTGTGACATTTCCAGGGACAGCCAGAGCAAGGGAACACACTGCGACATGTGCTGAAGTAGAATCCTGTATGCAGAAGGCTGTGACTGAAAAGGGACTAACTTCCCAGAGCAATAAGGAAGGCTTCCCAGACCGGGGATTATGAGCTGTGGTTTCCAGATCAAAAGATGCAAAGTATAAAGGAAGAGATATAATGGGAGAAAGTATTCCAGGTGAGAAAACTGAACTTGCAAAATGTAAAGACTTGAGAGAGAATAACTTTCTGATGAAATATGAGAGTTCAGAAGGGCCAGGAGGAGAGTATACAAAGGTAACAAATTAGCTTAATTTTAAAGAGTTGGGGAGTAATTCTATCTAATAGAAGAGTAATATGCAAATTGACCATCAATCCAACACACAAGATGGCCGCCCCTATGTGGTCAAAGATGGCCGCCCCCATATGGACACAAGATGGCCGCCACAAGATGGCCGGCAGGGGAGGGCAGTTTGGGGGGACCCAGGCCTGCAGGGCAGGGCAGTTGGGGGCGATTAGACCTGCAGGGGAGGGCAGTTGGGGTGACCAGGCCGGCAGAGGAGGGCAATTTGGGGGGATCCAGGCCTGCAGGGGAGGGCAGTTGGGGAGACCCAGGCCTGCAAGGGAGGGCAGTTGGGGGCAATTAGGCCTGCAGGGGAGGGCAGTTAGGGGTGACCAGGCTGGCAGGGGAGGGCAGTTACAGGTGACCAGGTCAGCAGGGGAGGGCAGTTAGGGGCAATCGGGCCGGTAGGGGAGCACTTAGGTGTCGACCAGGCTGGCAGGGGAGTGGTTAGGGGGTGATCAGGCTGGCAGGCAGAAGTGGGTAGAGGCCATCAGGCATGCAGGCAGGCAAGCAGTTGGGAGCCAGCAGTCCTGGATTGTGAGAGGGATGTCCGACTGCCTGTTTAGGCCATCAGACATCCCTCGAGTGGTCCCAGATTGGAGAGGGTGCAGGCTGGGCTGAGGGACACACCCCCTTGCACAAATTTCATGCACCGGGCCTCTAGTATCATATGATTTCCTTTTAAGAATGACCATTCTCCAGGCTGAGGCAAAATAAATAGGAAACTTTCTTTTATCAGTAGTTGCTGTTATGTAATATATCTCAGATTTGACTGCTGCTATAGAGAAAATGCACATAGAAGTAGGGAATTTTATACTATTTCACCAGATAGAAACTCATATTCCTTAGGCTAGCAGGTAGTTTGTAATAATTCCTTCAGGTTTTAGATATTACTGGGGAGCAGACTTTGCCACCCCAAAATATGCCTCTTTGGCTAAAGGCTTATCTTGAGTTTGGTGCCCATTTTTAAAGAAACAGCAAACATAGGCGAAGCTCTGAAAACTGTGTAGAAGTTACCCTTCTATAAGGTACATTTATATTTATAAGGGAAATCTCCATTTGTAAGGGTGTCTCCTTCTCTGTACCAGGAATATGAGAATGACTCAGCCTCTTCTCATTGGAGAAGGTAGGGACTTAAATCTGCATAACAACCTTACTTTTGTTTACTGTGCTTTTCCTAGTAACCTCTCATAACTAACCTCTCCTGTGCCAGAACATTTTCTGTTGTCTTTAGTTGGAGATGGTATTTAAGGTGGTGGCATGGGCCATTTTGGAGAGTAAGTCAGTTTTCCTAGGTATCTCCCATGTATAGAAGGGGTATACATGTTATTAAATTTCTGTTATCTTTTTCTCCTCCTAATCTCTCTTTTATTACAGGGGGATCTCATCCAATAACCTAAAAGGGTGGAGGAAAAATTATTTTTTCCTCCCCTACATTACCAAAAATGAAGAGAGGGCTTTCGACAGATGCTCAAAAGGCACTAAATATTATCAATCAAGCTGACTTCATATTTCTTTGCAAAACAGCTTTTAACAACATCTGTGATTCTTTTATTTGCAGCTTCTGAAGGAAAGAAAACTTTTATATCTATTGCTATATCTGTAGTTTTAATTTTAAGTATTCCATCTGTGATTTTTAGTTATTTATTTACCTCCAATGTGAGCAAAAGAGCATCAGTAACTCTCTGCTCTCTTAGCCATCATCAGAGAACTAATAGGAAAATTTTTAAATGCTCTTTGGTGGAGAAAAATCTCAACACAAAATATCTTCAAAAATTACCAGAAGAAGAGAACTGATGAAATTTATTAGAGTATTATAACATGCTGTTATGCATATTTTATTTTTCAATATGTGTTCTGCAAATCATCAGTATAATCAATCTCCAGCTGCTTCTTTCTGAATACAGAGAGTTAGAAAGGGAAGATAACAGTACTCATGGCAAGTCAACAATTTTGGTTTTGGTCACAAGTTTTGCAAATTAATCTAGCCTCAAATAATTTGCTACTATTTCTTCATAATAATTTTAGAAAAAAATGTCTGAACCCATGGTTTTTATTAATTTTTATATTTTTTAATTAAAAAAATTGAACCACTTTATTGAGTAATGTATGGTATGTAAAAAGCTATACATATTTAATATATACAATTTGATGAATCTGTGGATAAATATACACCCATGAAACCATCATCACCATTAAGGCCATAGACATATCCATCACCTCCCAAAGTTTCCTCCCATCCCCATTATTATTATTTTAGTGTGTGTGTGTGTGTGTGTGTGTGTGTGTGTTATGAACACTTAACAGAAGATCTACCCTCCTGGATCAGTGGTTCTTAAACTTCAGTGTGAACAGATAGCTGGTGGGGGTGTGGTGCTTGTTAAAATGCAGATTTCCAGGCCTATCTGCAGAACATCTGATTCTGATTTTTTAAAGGTGTCCTAAGTGATTCTGATGCAAATGGTCCCAGAAATATATTTTAAATGATGCTTAGCTGATAATGCACTGAGTATTTGGCTCAGCCAAGTCTTCAAGGACATTAAGAACTTCTGAGATGTATCCACAATGATAATGCCAGTGAGTGCAAGCTCTGTGAGAGGATGGTTTTTCCCTGTTTTGTTCACAGCCATATCCCAGCATTGAGATTGGCACACAGGGAAACTTCATAGTCATTTGTTGACTAAACACATGAAAAAAATGAACTGAGCACTTGCTTTCTGAACTTCATGCCTTTCACTTGTTTCTTCATAGCACACTAATCATCAGTCAGTTAAAGGGCTCATGTCACAACTCATCAAAAGAGACATTTGCAGGCTCAGAACGATGACATTTTACCAGTACAAAGTCATCTGCAGTCCTGAAACTATAATGTTGATTAAAGTTTTCTTTCCTGACCACCTGCAAAACTGAGCATGGACCTGAAAGAGTTGCTACACCTTGGTGGATCACAACCAATCAGGTTCCACATTCCAAATGCATTCTCTAGCACATCACACAAAATATGGCACCTGTAGTCCTAGCAAAATGTTGTGTGGGTCTGAATGATACTGAGCTACAGTATTCCTTTTATTATTTTCAGACCATGTGAGCTTGTGAAGTGTTTTTGTATTAGTTGTCATGCTCTGAAACCAATTTGGTGTGGTGTTGCAACTGGATCAAGAGGTGATGGGGTACAGACCCACATAAACATATGATTTCTTTTAAGAAATATTTTAGTATTTATCAAGGACACATGAAAATATTTTTATGAAACTGTAAAGCTATTTAAAACAGGGAGTGAGAAACCAATGTAGCTGCAAGTTTTCTTCTGAAGAGGTTCAGAAGAGATGGAGAATTCATGGTATTAACCACTAAGCAGACTCAGTGCTCCTTCAAATGTGCTTTTCATTAGTAAGGACATAAGCAATAGTGCAGTTTATAGTTCTGATTGAGGTCCTAATTTATCCTGTAAGTTCGCGCACTCAGCAAATGAAAGTTCACAGCTAAAAGTAATCCTCCTGACACTGCTTCAGTCCTAAATATCATGCAAGCATTAGAATTCTATTGACAGTATATATTCAAGTATTGATTGTTGTTAATCAATACTAGTTGACTAAACACTTCTCTGCTTATCAATAGAATTTTCAATGGTTCTCTAGCACACATTATTTCTACTTTTTTCATATTAAAGTAATAAATACTTAAACCAAAAGAAAGCCAAAATAGCTATAGTTATATTAGACAAAATAGACTTAAAATAAAGACTGTAATAAGAGACAAAGAAGGGCATTGAATAATGATATACAGGTCAATTCAACAAGAGAATATAACATTTAAGAATATTTATGCACCTAACATAGGAGCACTAAATATAAATAGGTGCACCCAATAAAGCAAATATTAACAGACCTAATGGGAGAAGTAGACAGTAGTACAGTAATAGTAGGGAACTTTAATACCCCACTTATATCAAATGATAGATCATCCAGACAGAAAATCAATAAGGAAGCACTGGCCTTAACAACGTGTTAGAACAAATGGACATAGATATTTACAGAACAATTCATCCAAAAGAATATAAAGCATATTCTTCTCAAGTGCACATGGAACATTTTCTAAGATAGACCATATATTAGCCCACTACACAAGTCTTAAAAATGTGATGATTTCCCAGCTGGTGTGGCCCAGTGGTTGAGCGACCCATGAACTAAGAGGTCACTGGTTCAATTACTGGTCAGGGAATATGCCGGGTTGTGGACTCAATCCCTAGTAGGGTTGTGAAGGAGGCAGCCAATCAATGTTTCTCTCTCATTGATGTTTCTATCTATCTATACCTCTCCCTTCCTCTCTCTCTAAAATAAATAAAAACATATTTTTTTAAAAATTGATGATTGAAGTCATACCAAGCACCATTTCTGACCACAATGGTATGATATGAGAACTTAATTGCATGAAGAAAATTAGAAAATTCACAAATATGTGGAGATTAAACAATATTAACAAAATGCAAATGTGACATACCAAAATTTATGAGCTGCAGCAAAAGTAGTTCTAAGAGGGAAGTTCATAGCAACAAATGCCTTCCTCAAGAAACAAGAAGGGTCTCAAATAAGAAACCTCATTTTACACCTCAAAAAACTAGAAAAAGAACAAACAAAGCCCCAAGTTAGTAGAGGAAGAAAGGAAATAAGAAAAATTAGAGTGGCAATAAATGAAATAGAGACTAAAAAGACAATAGAAATGAAGTCAATGAAACTAAAAGCTAGTTCTTGAAAAGATAAACCTTCAGCTAGACTCACACACACAAAAAAGAGAGGACTAAAAACAAAATTAAAAAAACATGAAAGAAGAGATGTTAAAACTGATACCACAGAAAGACAAAGGATAATAAGAGACTACTATGAACAATTATACACTAACAACTTGGACAACCTATAATAAATGGATAAACTCTTAGAAACATACAACCTAAGAAGACTCAAGCATGATGAAATAGAAAATCTGAACAGATTAATTACTATTAATTAATTAATTACTAATTAGAGATTGAACCAGTAATCAAAACCTCCCAACAAACAAAAGCGAAGGATCACACTGCTTCACTATCAACATTGTGAATTCTATCAACATTCAAAGAACTAATACAAATACTTCTCATACTCGCCCAGAAAATAAGAGAGGGGAACTCTTCCCAATACATTTTATGGGACCAGTATTATGCTGATACCAAAAGCAGACAAGATGCCAGAAAAAAAGAAAACTATAGGACAATATCTCGGATGAACATAGATATAAAACTCTTCAAGAAATATTAGCAAAACAAATTCAACAATACATCAAAAAATTATACACCATGATCAAACAGGATTCATTCTAAGAATGCAAGATAGTTCAACAGCCACAGATCAGTAAATGTGATACACCACATTAAAAAATGAAGGATAAAAATCATATGAACATCTCAATAGATGCAGAAAAAGCATTTGACAAAATTCAACATCCACTCATGATTAAAAAATCTCTCAAGAAAATGGGTATAGAAGGAACATAGTCATAATAAAGGCCATATATGACAAGCTTACAACTAATATCATACTGAATGGTGAAATGCTGAAAGCTTTTTCTTTAATTAAGATCAGAAATAAGAGAAAAATATTTTTTTGCCACTTTTGTTCAACATAGTATTAGAAGTCCGAGCCAGAGGAATTAGGCAAGGAAAATAAATAAAAGGCATCCAAATAAGAAAGGAAGAAGTAAATCTCACTATTTGCATATGGCAATTACATTTAGAAAATCCTAAAGATTCCACACCAAAAAAAAACTGTTAGAACTAATAAATAAATTCAGTAAAGTTGCAGGATACAAAATCAATATAAAAAAATCTGTTTCAGTTCTTTACACTAATTGTCAACTATCAGAAAGAGAAATTAAGAAAGCACTCCATTTTACATAAAAAATTTAAATACATAGGAATAAGTTTAACCAAGAATTTAAAACCTATATATTGTAAACTATAGGACATTAATTTTTAATTAAAATATTATCTCTTCCAATCCATGGGCATTTATTTATTAAAATATTTAAGAAATTAAAGCAGACACTAATAAATAAATGTCCATGAGTTGGAAGAATTAATATTGTTAAAATGTCGATACTACCCAAAGCAATATACAGATTCACTGCAATCCATATCAAAATTCCTATGGTATTTTTCATAGAACAAACAATTCTAAAATTAGTAGGGAACCACAAAAAATCTTAAATAGCCAAAGCAATATTGAGAAAAAAAGAATAAGGCTGGAGGCACATGCTCCCTGATTTAAAACTATATTATAAAGCTATAGGAAGTTAAACTGTATGACACTGGCATAAACACAGACACATAGATCAATGGAACAGAAAAGAGATCCCAGAAATAAACCCATGTGTATATGGGCAATTAATTAATGACAAGGGAAACAATATAAAATGGGGAAAGGCAATCTCTTCAATAAATGGTGCTGGGAAAATTGGACAGTGATATGCCAAACCACTACCATCTTACAATCCACACAAAAATGAATTGAAATGGATTAAACATTTGAATGTAAGATCTGAAACTATTAACATTCCTAGAAGAAAACAGAGGGGGTAAGCTCCTTGTCATAGGTTTTGGCAATGATTTTTTTACCTAACACCAAAGCAAAAACAATGAAAGCAAAAATAACCAACTGGCACTATATCAAACTAAAAAGCTTCTGCATAGCAAAGAAAACCATCAACAAAATGAAAAGGCAACCTGCTGAATGATAGAAAATTATAAATCATATCTGATAAGGGGCTAATATTGAAAATATACAATAAACTTATACAACCCAATAGCAATAAAACCAAACCATGTGATTTAAAAAATAGGCAGAAGATCTAACTACACATTTTTCCAAAGAAAACATGGAAGACCAACAGGTATATGAAAAGATGCTCAATATTTTTTAAAATATATTTGTATTGATTTCAGAGAGGATGGAAGAGGGAGAGATAGAAACATCAATGATGAGAGAGAATCATTGATTGGCTGCCTCTTGCATGCCCCCCACTGGAGATCGTCCCCGACTGGGGATCGCCCCCCACTGGGGATCGAGCCCGCAACTCAGGCATGTGACCTTGACCGGAATTGAACCTGGGACCTTTCAGTCCGCAGGCTGACACTATCCACTGAGCCAAACCAGCTAGGGCAAGATGCTCAATATTATGAATCAGAAGGGAAATGCCTGTTTTAGAACTCTGGTTACCTTAATGTGTCTTTTAAAGAGCCCCCTGTTTCATGAAAGCTTATTTTTCTTAGTAAATCAGTATCATCTTGTTATTATAATCATTCTCATACTTACCTAACTCTGGAGGACTGTTCCCTTTCTATTTCAACTGGTGAACTCAAATTAGTGTCATCAGACTAGCTGTGACAATGATCGAAGGAGAGAAATAGTCTGAAGGAAGAACTAGCTAGTTCTTTATGCTAAGCAATCAGTATACATTTATCTACAAAAATATTCTGTTGTAAATAAGGATTTATTTTTTGCAAGTAGATATATGAAAAGCATAGCAATGTACTTTAAGGATAAAACAGCATTAATAAGGGAAAGATTGAGGGTTAGGCCTTGATACATTTCCATACTTCTATAGAAGCCAGAATACACAGCCAGTTCTGGGTACACTGTTTCTGTCTTTTTAAGTGTGGCTTTTTTCCTCTTTCTGCCCCTCTCCCACACCCGCTTCCCACTATCTCCTGTGTTCTGATTAATGGGAAATTTTCAACTCCACTCATATAGGTTCATCTGATTCTGCCCTATTTCCTGGAGGTCCATCCTTCCAGAACATCTTGAAACTCATTAAAGCAGCTCTTAAGGCCACGGATTCCCCATCCTTAGAAACTGGAGATTGGGGTCTTGACCAGATGACCTAGGATCTCCCTACTCATTTAATAGCATCAACTTCCAGCATAATCTTTGCTCAGAAATAGCTCAAAAGTAAGGTTTTGATGATCTTGAGTTTATGCTCTCATTTATCTTTTGATGTTATATAATTAATTACAACAACAACAACAACAACAACACCCCTTTAAAAAGAAAGATTTTGAGGCCTTACTTCAAAATAATTTCCTCAAACATAATCACATTGGAATATTTATTTCTTCTTTAGCTAAAAGTAACATTTCAGAAAAGTGAGGTTTCAAAAAAGGCCAAGATTCTCCCATTAGAGAATAAATGTTTGAGTCACCAAATGAAATCATAGCTACCACATGATGTCATGAATTATTTTAAATATATGAAATCATATATATATATATATACACACACATATATGTATACACACACACACACATATATATATATACATATATATATGATTTGTAAGTTTCACAGCTCCCCATCTCCTCAGTTTGTGCCTTTCAGGGTTGGCCATATGAGCAAGAGTCTCAATAAAGTTCAGGAAATACTGATTGCTGGTCTAATGATGTGAAAATCACATTACTATTGGAATTTTTAAAAAGGAGTTTCAAAATCCTGTAACTGCACCTGACTTGATAGCTAAATTTTGTGATAAGTAATCACATTTTGAATAAAGTCTATTGGAGGCACAATTATTGGCTAGAAATTTGTTTTAAAATCATACAGTAAGCGATCTAGCAACACACAATCCCTAGAAATATGTTTCTTCCAATTCTTCCACAATAGTCAACACCTATTATGATTACTGTGACTATTCTTTGCCATATTTTAAATATTGAATACTCAGCGTAGAACTGTATAGTTTTGATATTTTCTTGTAACAACTCAGAGGGCAGCCACATGTCCCCATGAGCAGGACAGAAGAAAACCTCTTGAACTTAAAATGAAGCAGCTCCTATTATAAAACACTGCTTTTAGATTTTCTTACAAAGCATTGCTCCCATTTATTCTGGTTGACAGCTTTTTGCCTCACCAGCTACTCGGCCTCAGTTTCAAGAGGTAAAGTTATCACTTCATTGTAACCTGGAGCTCAGGCTAAGTAAGACTTTGGTGACCTGCTAAAGTGTGACAGAGTCCACACAGCTTGCCTGGAGCTTCTGAACTTCAAAAAGTCATTACCTCCTGCAATCTCTGTCTCTTCCCAGATTGCTTCCCAGGTGTCTTGCCCAAGGGAACACCCTTAGCCAATCTATTACCTTGGCTGAACTCAGTTTTGAATATATTTCTTTTGAGAGGTTCATCATTACTTTACTTGAACAAAAGGGATTCAGGTCCAACTTACAGGAACTGTATAAGCTCTTGAGTTAACATACCCTTACCTCATAATTCATCACTATTTTAGCAATCTTTTGCTGATTGATAAATTAGATGAAGGGTTCATTCTCTATGTGGCCTCTGTTTTCTCTGTATTGCCAATTATTATGAAATGGAACCAAATTGGCTAGAAGGTCCCTTTTATATACAGGACAAAAGTAGGCTTACAGTTGCTCATATGGGAAATAATACAATAATTAATAAATCATACAAGAATATACTCTGTTTCACGTACTCATGACTGCATACCTACTTTTGCCCCACCCTGTACATTACATAAGATTATTCCATAAAAGGTAGCTTTTTAAAAAGAATATACTGATATGTGACTATGATGTAATAGTTTATATTTTAATATGGGTTAATCTAGCCTCTTGGGACCTGCAAGTAAAATTAACATAAATGTTTACTTTGGAAACTTGTTTTTATTTATCATAAAACAAAATTTTCTACACTTGTTATTTATTATTATTCTTGTGAAAAATACATTTTCCCCAAGCACAAATTAAGAGGAAACTTTCATTTACCTCTCTCTTAGAAGACTTTAAACCACTTTCCATACTGTGAAACATTCATTCATTCCACAAATATTAATCAAGCACCAATATACAATGTGTACTGTGCCAGACTAGGTAGTAGAGGCAAATTCAATGATGTGCTACAGACTCTCCACTAGGCTGTTTCCTTTTTTTATACAGTTGATTTCAGAATCTTATGAGGATTATAAAAAAATTCTCCTTTAGGAACAATATATACATTAGGAATAATATACATATATACATGTATATAAATGTGTGTGTGTGTATGTGTATGTGTGTGTGTGTGTGTATATATATATATACTAGAGGCCTGGTGCACGAAATTCGTGCACAGATAGGGTCCCTAGGCCTGGCTGGTGATCAGGGCTGATTGGGCCTTCCGGCTTCTGGCCAGGGCCTTCCTTCCCTGGCTGCCGGCTGTAGGCTGGGGTCTTCCTTCATTCCGCACTGCCCCCTGGTTGTCAGTGCACGTTATAGTGAGTAATCGAACTCCCGGTCTCCTGGTCAAAATTCTGAGGGGACACTTAGCATATTAGCCATATATATATATAGCTACTAGAGGCCGGGTGCATGGGTTCATGCACCAGTGGGGTCCCTCAGTTTGGCTTGTGGGGATCAGGCTGAAACCAGCTCTCCAACATCCCCCAAGGGGTCCTGGATTGTGAGAGGGTGGTTCTTGGTTGATGCACCCTGGAATCAGGTTCCCTCCATTCTGGTTCTGGGTATGTCACCTGAGAACTGTTGCTGCCAAGTGACTGCAGCTCAGCAGCTCCTGCATTGAGTTTCTGCCCCCTGGTGGTCAGTATGCATCATAGCTACTGGCCAGTTGGCTGGTCAGCCGGTTGCTTGCTCAGGCTTTTATATATATAGACTAGAGGCCTGCTGCACAAAATTCATGCATGGGGGAGGGGGGCCCCTCAGCCTGGCCTGCACCCTCTTGTAATCTGGGACCCCTTGGATGATGTCCAACTAAAGTGGCAGTTGGACATCCCTCTCACAATCCAGGACCATTGGCTCCTAGCCGCTTGCCTACCTGCCTGATCGCCCCTAACCACTCTGCCTGCCTGCCTTATGGCCCCTAACTCCTCTGCCTGCCTGATCACCTCTAACTGCTCGCCTGCTTGCCTGATCACCCCTAACCGCCTCTGCCTGCCTGCCTGATCGCCCCTAACCACTCATCTGCCTGCCTTATTGCCCCTAACCACTCACTTGCCTGCCTGATCACCCCTAACCCCACTGCCTGCCTGCCTGATTGCCCCTAACCACTCGCCTGCCTGCCTGATCACCCCTAACTGCTCATCTTCCTGCCTGATTGCCCCTAACTACCTCTGCCTTGGCCCCCGCTGCGGCAGTTTTGTCCAGAAGGACATCCGGAATGATGTCCGGAAGGTCATTCAGCTGTCCGGTCTAATTAGCACATTATGCTTTTATTATTATAAATAGCATATCTCCTATATATCTCATTATATGTGCATATATACATATACTAGAGGCCTGGTGCACAAAATTCATGCACGGGCGTGGTCCCTAGGCCTGGCTGGTGATCAAAGCACGAGTGTCTGGCATAGAAGGGCAGGTCCCAGCTGACCTCTGGGCCCTGGGCAGCACCTGGGCCCCCATGCACCCCCTTCTGCCTGAGTCATGGTGCCTGAGTCCCCATGTGGAGATATGGTGAATTTAGCCAGACACTGCAAGGGGTACAGTGTAGGCCTCTGGGCCGCCCAGCAGCTGGGTGGGCAGCGTGCTCTCCCCTGGCCGGACTCGCAGACCAGCTGCTGCATGAATCCAAGGGGAGCCTGACTGGCACCTGTGGTCCCAGCGGCTGCGGCTCGGCTCACCCGGAAGAGGCCACGTGGGTGGAGGGTGGGCTCTTTGCGAGTGCCTGGCACCTGACAGTGGGGGCTTCCCTGGCACGCGAGCCCTGGTGTCCTGGGGTAGGGTGGCAGGGGGAGTGAGAGCGAGCTCGGCGGACATCCTGTATTCTCACTGCACCTCTGTCCCCATCACCCCCACCCCCAGGTAGCTGGTGAGAGGTCACAGCCCCCCGCCTGGGTGCCGTGGGAGGTTGGTTGCCTCCACCCACCCCCGATTCCCTGTCCCAATGCAGGGCCTGGCCACGATTGGGAGTTCAGGGCCTGGCCACGATTGGGATTTCAGGGCCTGCCAACCACTGGTCATTGTCTGCAGGGCGATTGGCGGGTCAATTGGGCCCTTGCTCACACCTGCCTTGGCCTGGTGCTGCCCACTCACCTGCTCCACCATCCTGCCATGGTCCCGCTCTCATCAGGGCCCATTGGGGCCAGCAGCACCTCCACTGCCACCCACGGCCAGTGCCACATCACCAATGCCCGCCATGTTCCGCACCGCCCCCTAGTGGTCAGTGCACATCATAGTGAGTGGTCTAACTCCCAGTCGAGGGGACAATTTGCATATTAGCCTTTTATTATATAGGACTAGAGGCTTGATGCACGAAATTCGTACAAGAGTAGGCCTGTCTTCCCCCAGCTGCCGGCACCAGCTTCCCTCTGACACCTGGGACCCGGACTTCCCTCACAGCCCCGGCTTCATCCAGAAGGTCGTCCAGAAGAAATCCAGTCTTAATTAGCATATTATGCTTTTATTATTATAGATAATCTCTAGCTTTGGCTGAATCAATTTTTTTATGTTTTCCTTTGATATAGTTTCATCATTGTTCTACTTTAGCAAAGGGAACACACACACACACACACCCCTATTTTTACATTTAAAGTAATATTTAGTCTCTAGGGTTTTTAGGTAAAGAATAAAATTGCCTCTGTGATAATGTGCCTGATTTTTGTTTCCTTGTTTTTTATCATATTCCTGCTTCCCTCCCTCCCACTCTGTCAAGCACCTTTTATCCACTACAGGTTCAGCGTCATTCTCAGCTCTGGCACCAATTCTGTTTCTGGATAGAGGATATAATGGCCTCTGGGCTAATCGTTCAGCATCAAGTCAAAGTTGCTGTCTGCTCTTATTCTAGTATCTGCTATCTGTCTTGCCTTCTTTCCCTATAGCCCACCTTCTGCCATGAAAACTGCCTCTGAATTCCCTGCCTCTAAAGCCATGCCCTCTTGTAGTGCCCCTGTGGGCACAGTGTCCTTCCTTGTTGGCTTCACCAGCTTTTCAGATAAAGCCTGACTACCTTTTCCATGGGTGTGAGTCCTCACTGCTGCTGACAGCCTGTGTCTACCTCTGGCCACAGTCTCCTGCCAGACTCCTAAGGAGATGCTGCCCTTAGCTAATTTAGATATGCCCTGGCACCTGGTATGCTCAGCCCTCGCACAGCCTCTTCAGCCCATCTGTGCCTCTTTGGCTTCACACTTCTGCCAAATAAGCTCCAATCCTAAAAACAGCATCTGTAGTAGTGACTGGTAAGCAGGAGTTAGAAATCTGCCATATCTGGCACACAGATGTATTTTGTTTGGCAAGTACGTATTGAAACACATTTTCTTTTTTAAAAAAATATTGATTTCAGAGAGGAAGGGAGAGGGAGAGAGAGAGAGAGAAAGATCAATGATGAGAGGGAATCATTGATCGGCTGCCTCCTGCACACCCCACATTCGGCTTTCGTTCTTTCTTGCTTGCTTACCTGAATATTCTTTAAATACGTCCAAAATCTCCATATGTTTACATAGATATAGCTACAATTCCATCTATATCTTGTGATTTCTCATAAAAAGTGAGGGTTTATTGGAAGTATAGGAATGAATATATTTTGATGCAGTGAAACTTGCCTTTAAAGGTGAAAAGGCAAGTCACAAACTAGGAGAAAATATGTGCAACACATACAGTTGACACAGGTCAACCTTATACACAGAAGTAGAACAAATCAATAGAAAAACACGCAAAAGATGCAGACATTTCAAACCAAAGGAATATGAATGGCTGCTAAATTATAAAAAGATGCCTAACCTTATAAGCAATCAGGGAAATGCACTTAAATCTCAATGAGAAATTATTTCTATTTATCCAACTGGCAAATGGTAAAAAGTCAGAAGGTAAGTGTTAGTGATGATTTGGACCATGGAGAGACCTCCATACAAGACTGCTGTTTTCTACAAAATATTTTAAATCTTTGAAGTACTGATGATAAAGCAAATAAAAAAATTAAACAGGTCATTCAACAAAGACAGTTTGAGAAGCACCATTCTAGAAAACTCTTGCACAGGAAGCTGTCAAGCATATTCATCTCAATATTGTTTGTAATCGCAAAACAACAACACGAACCTTAACACCAAAATTGAAATAAACCTACAAGAAGAAAAGAAGTCTATTAAAAGGAGACTAGATAAGTAATTTATGGTATATCCATATTATGGTAAAAATTAATGCCTAATATTCTAAAACTATAGCAATGCAAAATAACATGAATGAATCCTAGAAAAGTAATGTTGAGTGATGAAAGCAACTCCCAAAAGGGTCTATAGTGTGACACCATTTTATAAAACTCAATAACATAACTAATTAATTAATAACTAATTGGTTGATTAAGAAATTAATTAACATAGTTTTTAGGCATACATACTCACATGATAGGACTGTTTTGTTTTTTTTATAAAGCAGAAAAATGATGAACTTTAACCCAATACAGTGGATACTATGCTGAGGCAGGGGGATTAAGATAGGGGAAAAGAAATACTATAGACAGATCCATTTATTGATGATGATCTGGCTCTTGAGTTAGATGATGAGTTTAAAAATGTTTCTGTTATTACTGGGCTTTATATTTTAAATGAATGTTATAGTTATTTTTGGTGTACAAAATTACATAAAAAATTTCAAAACCATGCTCTAAATAAAATTTAATCTCTTTTAGAAAAGAACTGTCAAAAATTTAGTAGTTCAAGGTTACAAGTGAAGAGATTCTGACTAAAAACTCAGGATAATTAAAAACTTAGATTATGAAATCTATACAAATATTTGAAGTTAGGTACTATAGTAATACCAGTATATGCTGTTAAGACAAAAACATATAAGATATATGAACATATGAAACTGTCATGGTCTTTCTGTAAATCCACATATAGTTGAAAATACAAATAAAGCTGACAATTATATATCCCATATATGCAAAGAAAATCACAACTGGTGTTAGGAATTTGGTGTTCTTTCAGAGTTCAAATATTTCTCACGTACCTATAACACCTCCAGCATAAACCCAGGGCTGGAAGCACAGTGCAGATCAGTAGTGAAGACCCCACTTCATGGCACTTCAAGATGGAGGGAATTAGGAGACGCAGTGGGATACTAAATAAGTGATCATCCAAAATCATTGGGATATATGCTATGAAGATAATAAAACATGGGGACTGTGATAGAGATGACAGGGATGTGAAGGGGGGGGGGGTCTTATACAGAATTGTCAGAGATGTCCTCTATGAAGAAGTAGACATTAAGCAAAACATTTTTCTGCATAAAAAACTGCTCCTTCCATGGCCCTAAATGGGAACAGGGTTGAAGTATTAAAAGAATAGTAAAAAGATCTGTAAGGCTGAAGCCATGAACTTGGAGTTTTCCAGGGGAGTTTTCATGTGGCCCTCGCCACATGGGGAAGAGTTTCTCAGAAGTTTGTTCAGCTTCCTTTGAGTTCAGTCAACACACTTTTCCTGAACATTCAGGTACATCTTCACGCCACACAAATATTCTCAGATTGTTTTTGCATCTTTTGCCAGACAACACTGCTGATGTTCAGTCCCATATATTCAGCCACCAACTGGACTTCATTTTGTGTTTTCACTGGTTCCTAAAACTCAACACAACCCAAAGCTAGCACATTGCATTTCCCATGAATGCAGTCCCTTGTGTGGCGTTCCTGTCCTGTTCACTCAGTGGCCATTCAGAAATTGGAGTCATCTCTGACTCTCTTGTTCTACTCACCTCTCTACTTCATGACTACATACTCTTAATTTTAACTCATAACAGCTGTCTTGTGTTCTCCCCTTCATTCCTACCATGACTTTAGTACTTCTCATCTCACCTAGATTATTAAATTTGCCTTTTTACTGTTCTTTCTGCTTCAGGTCTTGCCCCATCTCCAATCTGTCTTCTACACGATTTTCACAGTATACTTCTAAAAGGCCAACTGCTTTCCTTGCCTAGAGGACAAAGTCCAAATTCTTTTTTAAAAAAAATATGAATAATTGATTTCGGAGAGAGGAAGGAAGAGGGAGAGAGAGATAGAAACATAGATGAGACAGAAACATTGATAGACTGCTTCCTGCATGACCCCTACTGGGGATCAAGCCTGCAACACGGGAATGTGCCCTGACTGGGAACTGAACCAGCAACCTCCTGGTTCATGGTATGATGCTCAATCAACTGAGCCACACTGGCCAGGCAAAATCCAAACTCTTAATGAGGCATGTAAGGCCTCTGGGATCTATTCCCTGACTCATTTTTCTGCCATTCACACACAATGCTCTAGCAGGATTGAGACCACAGTTCCCCCCATAGAAATGATTACTCATTGCACTGCACATAAACTTGCAATGAAGAGTATCATTGCTCCTAGTGGATAATTCACCTCTTCTTCATATGCCCTGTGGATCCTCAGTATTTAGGACAGAGTCTGCTAGTCAGGAGGTCCTGGGTAGCTTCCTATTGGATGACTCAGGAGTGAATTAAGCTCTGTCTGTTTAATTTCTAGATAAATCTCAAACTATTATTTTCTTTCCTCATCCCTGCCAATGCTTAGGCCTGTGTTTCATCAGCTCTTGCCTGGGTTATTTCAGTAGCTTCTGAAATGGTCCACTGTCATCTTTCCCAACACCATCTGCCAAACAGCTGCCAGAGCTAAAATCCATTCACATTGCTCCCTGCCTCGACACTCCAGCTGCTCAAAGCTTCCTGGCATAAGGACCCATGACAGTCCCTGGGATTTCTTTGCAGCCATCCCACATGCAGTGCACTCCAGTTATGTCAAACTACTTACAGTTTCCCAAATACAAGATGCTGCCTCTTGCCTTCGATTGAGTTAATTCCTTCTGCTTGAACCTGTCCCCATTTCTCTACCTCTTGCAATGTTACTCCCCAACTCCTTTCTCTATCTGGCTTAATTTTCTCAGCCATTAAAATTCAAATCAAGCATTATCTTCTTAGTGAACCCTTCCTCTGACCCCTACCTGGTGACCTTCCAATTCCCACCATATCCAATGCACACCTTGGTTATATTATTTTTCACCCACTTGCTTGTCTCCTTTGCTAGCTTTATTGAAGGCAGGGGCGTGGAACATTTCTTGGTGAATCTTGAACACCTGGCATAATGTTTAGGCAACACAGGGCCTTCAATAACCAGTTGGAAAACATAACTCCTCACATCTTCACCACTATCACCCAGTCCGAGCCACCATCATCTCCCATCTGTCTCCTACTGGTCTGAGCACTCTATCTGAAATATATCCTTTCTCTTCATCTTTATCTGCTTTACTTTTTTCTTTATGACACTTTTTGAATGCATAATATAATTTGTCTCTCTCCACCACTAAAATGGATGCTCCATGGAGTGAGAATTTGGCTCATTTTGTTCACTGCTGTATCCCCAGTTCCCCAGAACACCTTAGCCCATGGGAGATGTTTAACTATAATGCATTGAATGGTTGACAATAAATACACTAAGGTGAATTATAAAGAGGGTAATATAGTAAAAATAAATAAATATATGTTTGGAAGGGCAAAAGCAAAATTAACATTCTTATGTTTGGTCTATTGGTAAGGTACAGCCTCTAAACAACTATATAAGCAGAATGATAGTGGCTTTTTCTGATTTCTTCTGAGTCTGAAGATTAGCAAGAGTAACAGAATAATCTTCTGTCTCTCTTACCTTCATTAGGAAGCACATAATTAAGGCACAGTCTCTCCTGAGAAACACTAGCTTATTTCCAGGGCAATGAGTAGTGAATTCAGTACTATTTGCAAAGCCTGAGAGCTTTCTGCATAGTATTTCAGTGACAGTTTTGACATCCAGGGAAACCAATTCATTGTGATGTGAGGAGGGGGAGAAAAATGATGGCAATAAAACAAATACTATTACATTTGAATCTGTGAAAATTCGTGAAAGAACATGATTGACATGAGCTCCAAAGCTAAATTAAACAAACAAAAATATGTGAAGAGGAATTAAAAGTTTATTTTACAAAACTGAGATGCTTCTGAGGCTCATTTTCCAAAGACAAATCTCAACATCTATTTAGCAATTCACTTTGCAGTTCTTAAAAGGAATGAAGTAAATCTGTATTTGTTAGCATGAAATGTTTTAAGAGATACTACGAAGTGAAAGAAAATTAAAGTACAGAAGTGTACTCATATAATATACTCACTTTTATAGTCAAAGGAAGAAGCCCATTTATATACATGTGTACGTATATGTATGTATATGTATATAAGTGTATATGTGTGTATATCTATAGCTATCTATGTCTCCCCCCTACAGAATATTTCTGGAAAAATAAGATTCATAAATGGGTGACTGTGGTGAGTCCAAGGAATGGGCTTTAGAGTCTGATATTGGAGAGAAACACTTTTCATTGTTTACCCTTGTGTAGCTTGTGACTATTTAGCCACATGCCACATAACAATCAGCAGAAAAAACACAAAGTGTGAAAGAACATTTAAGTAAATAAAACCAGAGAAGATTGTGCAATTTAATTATTCGCTTTGCTTTAAGAAAACTATGCTGTTCTTACCACTGAAATATGACACTGTGCATAGAGCCAAAAATATGACATTTGTTTAGTTAAAACCTTCCATCATAAGATCTTAAATAAATCAAAGTGACAGTATTAATAGTTACCAGCAATTTCTTTCTTTTGTTTTTATTTATTTATTTTATTCATTTTTTTTATTTTTTAAAGTATTACAAATAGTAGAACATATATCTTCTTTTTCCCCTATTGACCTCCGCCTGGCCTACCCCACTCCCACACATGCCCTCACCCCCCCTAGTGTCTGTGTCCATTGGTTATGCTTATGTCCATGCATTCAAGTCATTTGGTTGATCTCACCGCCCCCACCCCGCCGCCAACCCTCTCCTGCCTTCCCGCTGAAGTTTGACAGCCTGTTCGATGCTTCTTTTTCTCTGTATCTATTTTTGTTCATCGGTTTATAATGTTCATTATATTCCACAAATGATGAGATCATGTGATGTTTATCTTTCTCTGACTGGCTTATTTTGCTTAGCACCATGGTCACAAAACTGCGGCTCATGAGCCACGTGCGGCTCTTTGGCCACTTGAGTGTGGCTCTTCCACAAAATACCACGGCCTGGGTGAGTCTATTTTGAAGAAGTGGTATTAGAAGAAGTTTAAGTTTAAAAAATTTGGCTCTCAAAAGAAATTTCAATTGTTGTACTGTTGATATTTGGCTCTGTTGACTAATGAGTTTGCCGACCACTGGTAGCATAATGCTCTCCAGTTCCATCCATGCTGTTGCAAATGGTAAGAATGCCTTCTTTTTTACAGCAGTGTAGTATTCCATTGTGTAGAAGTACCATAGTTTTCAATTTCAATAATATTTAGAAATAGCATTTTTAAACTCGGTTAAACTTTCCCTCTCAACAGGTGAAGGCTCTCTTTAAGAGAGTCAATGTCTTCAACATGTAAATCAGATGCCACATAAACCCTTAATTAGAGATTAGGATTCAGAACAATGCCCCATGTTCTTGTCCAGTACCTGCCATTGTCAACGTAATGATCCCAATCCTTTTTGTGCCTTATCAAAATATATAACCTGTATATTATATTTTGATTCCTAAGGCTCCCCTTCTAAAGGTGTCATAAAACTTATGACTTTTCTAATGGAAAAAAATACAACAAAGTAAATCGTTTAAAGATTAGAATAAATCACCATGTGCACCTGAACAGTTAAAACTTGGTGATCAGAACCATACCCTATGTACAGAAGCAGAAAAACCTGCATTTGCATCCAGATCTGTCACTTACAAACTGTGTGACCCCAGGAAAGCAATAGAGCTTCTTACAACCTCATTGTCCCTTTTAATAACTAAAGGAATAGATCACGCTAGGCTGTTCAAAGGATTGGTAGAAAAATGTACATAAATAATTAAGTAAATGGCATTTAGTAGATGTGCAAATGTTTTAACATAACACTGATAGTTGTTAATCGTAATACTCTGGTATTAGTTTCATAAAACAACTGAAATTAAGAATTAGAAGTAAGCATAGGGTGGAAGTAGGTGATCAAAATAAAGGAGTATAGCTTGGGGGTAAACCCAGCTTTTTCCACTGCTGCTCTCGCTCAGGCTGGTGGCTGTTCTTAGTGACCCTTTCACTGTCTTTTTCATCTTATGAACTTATCTCTGTGCTTAACTTCTGAAATCTACTTTTTGGGGTACAGTGAAAATCATAATAGTCATTAATTCCAAGTTCTTGACAATTAAAAGTATAAATTATATGTCCCATATAGCACCCAAGGCCACCCAAAAGTCACACATGTCTATAACCACAAGGGGTCAATTCCAAGACTGACTCTGAGAAGAAAAAACATATTACAAGTAATATGCACAATTACTTCATAGACGATTGAGAGTTTAATGAACGCAAAACTATTAAAAGTGTCTAATTCTGCCTTTGTCATAGTGCTGAGACTATGAGTCCTTCTTATGTCTACCAAGAGGAGCTTTTGGTAATTTGGTAAATGACTATATAGTCTTTTACATAAAAATCCCAGGACTCAGTGCTAATAACCATCTCTCCAACAAGTACAATTAAAATACAGAATGAGTCAAGAAGTACCATACCTTATAGTCCCATAGCAATTTCCAATAAAGATTTTCTGAGTAAATTATACCTAGCAAAGGACTTAGAAAGTATTAACTGTGACTTTTATGTCTTTGGGGAAAGACTACAGAAGTCTGATTCTGAGGCCTGGATTAGGTTGTCTCAGACTTTTCAAACCTTGGTGTTATTGACATTTGGGACTAGAAAATGTGTGTGTGTGTGTGTGTGTGTGTGTGTGTGTGTGTGTGTGTGAGTGAAGCGGGTATCCTGAACATTGTAGGATGTAGGAAATTTGGCAGCCATTTGGCTTCTATTGACTAGATGTATACCCAGCTCTGACAATCATAAATATCTCCAGACAGGCCATTGCAAAATAAAAGGTGTAGCTATTTATACCACCTTGTATTTTGGCACTGTGGCTTAAACACTAAGAATAATGGGTTAGCCCAGTTGGTGTGGCTCAGTGGTTGAGTGTCAACCTAAGAACCAGGAGGTCATGGTTTGATTTCTGGTCAGGGCACATACCCGAGTTGTGGGTTTGATCCCCAGTGTGGGGCGTGCAGGAGGCAACTGATCAATGATTCTGTCTCATCATTCTGACCCTCAACCCTCAACCCTCAACCCTCAACATCTATATTGATGTTCCTCTCTCTCTCCCCCTCTCCCTTCCTCTCTGGAATTAATAAAAATATATATTTAAAAAAAGAATAATTGGTTATTTTATATTATATTATAATCATTTACTAGTATTGTTTTAAATATTTTTCCTTGTTCTAGACTGTGAGCTCTCTGAGGTTCAGGACCCTATTTAACTTACTCACTGTGGCATCTCCAGTTCCTAGTACAGAATTAGCCTCATGATAGATGGCTTAAGTCTGATGAATTTATGACTAGCAGGAATAAGTATGCTTGTTTGAGGCTGTCTCTGAGCTTGGACAGCTTAAAGTTGAAATGGAAAGTTGATTCATTCAGTAGATATTTTCTGAATGCCTAATATCGGGACACTGGGTTTACAACAGCACAGATGTCTAGGCCGTGTAAACAGGGAGGTCTTCTGACAAAGCCAAGGGATTCCATTGTTTACCGAAAAGTCTGGGACCCTTAGCCACATACAACAAGTGGCACAGCACGAGTCATGAGCATGGAAGTCCTTGTTTGACTGACCCTTTTGAATGAGCCCACATTTCAGGTTGGTCAAACACTTACCCAAACAATCTTCCATGGGCCTATCAGTCAAGGAAAGGTCTGAGCTAAATTGATGATACCTTTTATGAATGTTTTATTTCAGGCATACTATATAGTGGAGAATTACACAATGCTGCAGACCATCCACATAATTGGCATGGATTATCATGAGGAAATCGGGCACAGGGGACTTTCTGTGTCTACCCCAGTTTAGATGTGCATCCCTAGAAGTGAGGAGATAAGTGTTTGCCTGTGGACATTTCCCTAAAGTATCGGCCAACTAGAAGAGCCATAACTTTGCTTGAGCATTCTCTAGGCAGAGGTCTTGGGTGGGGGACAGGGAGGGCCGTGCGGAGGGAATCCCACAGTTTCATCAGTACACACAAGCCCCTGCCCTTCCTTTAATGAGAAATAAAGGTGTTAGGAAATATCTTTTCATTTCAAAAAAAATTTTTAATACTCCGTGGGATTTAGCTATTTCCATTCCTCAGTATGTGCTCATTTTTAGAACTGAAAACATTTTCATGGAACAAACTAAAAACATTACTTTTTATATTATATTCTCCATAATGATAAAGTTGGGATATATTTCTTTCAAACTTTGTGAACAATTTAAAGTTGCAAATTGTTAATGTGGTGGTAACAATTTAGGTACATATTTCCTTTCTTGGTTGATAAGGTGCGGAAATTGTACCTTATTGCTATATTTCAAAGCATATATTTATAGAATTGAGAACAGCAACAGTGTATAATCATAATAAAGCATCCTACGCTCTGAAATAATCTTTAGAATAGAACAAAACCTTGTTAGTGCATCTTCATGGAGAAAAAGCACAAAAAACAGGTTAACCCTTAAGCAGCTGCTGCTAGGTTCAGAATTTCAGCATTGGCAAGTTCCTTTATTTATCTAAATTGAGTACTTGAGAATTTTGTGACTGTCTAGTGCAGCGGTCGCTAACCAGTGGTCCGCGGACAACTGGTGGCCCGTGAGGTCCGAAAGGTTGGCAACCACTGGTCTAGTGTTCCTAATTTATGACTTAAATATAGTCATAAGTAACATGAAAATAAAATAAAATACTTTTATTCATAGCGTTATAGAAAATGACTACCAGATAATAACTGAGAACAAGACAAAATTATGCTGTAGAGTTGATGGTTGTTATTAATTAAAGAGGCATCAGTGCTTAGTAGAAAGAACACGGCTGTTGACTCAGACAGATCTAGGATGCATCCCAGAATCTACAGTTTATTGAGTAGGCAAGTCTCCAATCTCTCTGCTCTTCTTCTTCAGATTTCACATGGGGATATGACACTTAGCTTGCAGGGTAGGTTGTTTTAATGACTAGAGATCATGCAGGAAAATGACATGGTGTATGGCATAAAATAGGGGTCTACTTTGGAAATGTTAATATTATTGACATAATTCCCTACAGGTTGAAATTTAGAAAAAGGCAAAGTCCATGATGATTAGCTTAAGAGAGGAATCTGGTCCGAGTCACACTGACTCTTGCTACAGCACTTTTGCCTGGTGCAGGATGTTTGATAATATCTGCTTGGGAAATAAAGCTGCTGCTAGACTCAGATTAGATGCCCTGATCGTGTCTGCTGATGTGTCAGAGAAAAATAGATGCAGCGTTTGCTGGGCGATGCCAGCGTCTTCCTTGTCCTTTAAAAGATGGGGCAAGCTAGGAAGCGCTAGCAGAGCCATGTAGCCCTGAGCAGCAGCACAGAGCAAGGCCCTTTTGTGCATCTGCTGAAGTCAGATAGAGGTGGTTGGCAAGTGAAGTAAGAGCATAAAGGAAAAAAGACAACAATGACAAGGTGACCCCACAGTTCCTGAGGGTACTTTTCATTCCTAGATAATTATTCAAGTGCCTCTTTTATCTCAAACTGTCCTGGTTTGTATGATCTAATACAGTCATGCCACTCTTAAATTATAGGGGGGAAAAAATGCCAAGAAATGAAATGTGAATGACCTGACCATTCACATTCTGGCTTACCAGGGCAAAGACATGAAATCATAAATTCATAAGATCAACATGCACGCCTCAGCTTCCAGACAGAGCAGGGTCTCTTGTTCCCTCATTCTCGTGCTCTCTCACTGTCTTCTCCTATAACACAATTACAAGCCAATCTTATCACTGCAGGAGAAAAAAGGACCGCTGGACAGCATTCTTACTAGGAAGCGCTGCTTAATGCCACAAGCAAATCATGTCTCCACTGATTCAGAATTGGTTCCTTCACGACTATAAACATGGCCCAACATGTTGCAAAAGGATTTGGAAGCAAAGCAGCAAGATTGCATGTTACAGCCTCAGATGCAACATTTTTCAATAGAGCCTTATAAACCAACAACCCTGGTCGTTCTTCCTCAGGTAAGGTTAATGAGCCCAGCAGAGGCCATTCAGCAGGAAATCAATACAGACATATTTAACGAGTACCCACAATGTGTTAGGGACCATGTATTGGTAAGAAAACTATACTGGGGACAGACATGAAATCAGTTCTCAGGCAACCTCACATGTGATTATTAATTAGAGTAGCATTTGTCAAAGGACAATGAGAAAATAAGTGTATAAAAACATAGGCAAAAGCTAAAGCCCACGTATTAGCACAATAAACAATATCAAATATATCAAAGAAGTGTGGGACGGAGGTACCTCGAGAGCTGGAAGGTTATAGTCCAGCTTAAAAGCTTGGATTAATTGTGCCCCTTTTATTAGCTACAAAGTGGGAGGGATGACATTCCTGGGACTAGTTTGCACAATCATAAGAGATAAATTCAAAAAATATAAAATTCAGGCCCCCTCTATAAGGAAATCTTGGAGAGTAGCACATCCTTCCAAGAGCAGCTCTCTGGGACCACTTATCTGTTTTGCCACCATCGATTCAAGACATTCAAAGGCAAACACAACTGTTCCCCAGTGACCGTCACATTCGTGCACAGGTTTGGGATCAGAATGGGGATCAGGAGGCTAAATTTTAACCCTCTGATTCATGCCGTAAATAGATACTTATTTGGAGTTCGTCGCTATCTCTATATTGAAATTTCATTATTCATAGCTCAGCATTTCCTTCCTAACCCTTCCTCTCATTCTCTAGGGATGAAGTGAAAAAGCAGAAAAATGCAGCATGACGGACACTCAATCCAATTATTTTTTAAACAAGCATTCTCTTGGCTAGAATTTTTACTGATATTGAGAGCAAAATGTGAGAGATGTTTTAAGAATAAGGAGAGAGAAATCACACTTAGAGCCAAATTTAAAGAGCTACGTTTCTGAACAGTACAAGTTCAAAGTGCCTATTTTTAACATTCTTACCAAAAGAACTTTTTAGCAAATTGAAGCATGGATAGATAAACTTGTAAGATGCAAACACAGTCTCCTGTTTTGTAGTCATGGTATGAATATTACTGCTGCTGACTCCTTCGCAGTAGGGTGTTTCCACAGAGGGATTTTGGGGCAGAGAACAAGGTATATGGAAGCCGAACTTCCCAGGCCGAGGTTGGTCGGCTTAGCAGTGATTTCAATGCTTGGAGACACTGCTTTGCCACCAGGGTGCCCATCCTGTAGACATCACTTATAAACCATCCAGCAAATCCCATCCTCTATTTTATGATCTGACTTTTCTGAAACTTAAATGGTTTAATCCAGTGGTCGGCAAACTCATTAGTCAACAGAGCCAAATATCAACAGTACAACGATTGAAATTTCTTTTGAGAGCCAAATTTTTTAAACTTAAACTTCTTCTAACGCCACTTCTTCAAAATAGACTCACCCAGGCTGTGGTATTTTGTGGAAGAGCCACACTCAAGGGGCCAAAGAGCCGCATGTGGCTCGCGAGCCGCAGTTTGCCGACCACTGGTTTAATCCATTCTCTGATTTTCCCCCATTGCTCTTAGAACTGTTTATCTTAATTTGTTTATATTAATTTTGTCACCACTGTGTTACAAGCTATTTTATGGCACTAACTATGTGTGTGTGTGTGTGTGTGTGTGTGTGTGTGTGTGTGTACTGACCCTTGGGAATGTGAGAGAAAAAGCAGTAGCTGATGTGTCTTACAGACTTATTTGTAAAATCACCATATACATTAGATTGAAAATGGTGAATTTAAAACCTATTCTTTTTCTGAAAACGACCTCCCTATTTGGGACTCAATAGATATGGTTTCAAATATCTCCAATTTTATTTTTAACACTCTGGCAACTCTTTAAAATGACTCTTTTACTTTATAAATATTAGGTGGAAATGTTTTTAGTTTATGGCTCTCTTGGCCATTGGGCCTTTAACTAACCTTATTTTTTCTCCACTTTCTGAGGATGGGGGTCACACCTACCAATTCAAGAAAAGGCCAGTGGGATGTATTCTAGCATATTTGTTCCAAGTGCATGAAATCTAATGGCTAGACAGCATCTCACACCACAGAAAAATTACCAGGTGGTCAGTCAATATCACCTCTCTGGACCACTAATGTGAGAGCAAATGGACAAGAGGAACACTCCTATGTAGGCAATTATCTCACGTTATATGCTGCTTCTAATATGTGTTGGTATAACATTTAGAAGTGACATGAAAGGAAAGTACACTATCCTATACAATAAAAGCCTAATATGCTAAGTGTCTGGTAGGCTGTTCAATGAATCAAAGCATAATATGCTAATGATATGCTAAGGCTGCTCAACCACTCGCTATAACATGCACTGACCACCAGGGGGCAGACAGTTGACCAGTTGACTAGTCGTTATGATGTGCACTGACCACTAGGGGGAAGATGCTCCGACCAGTAGGTGAGCTTGCTGCTGGGGTCTGGCCAATCAGGACTGAGCGAGATGGGCCAGACATGCCCTGGAGCCCTGGAGCCCTCCCGCAGTCCCTCCCCGGCTGGCCAACCTCCTGCATCCCTCCCTGGCCCCGGTCGTGCACCGGTGGGGTCCCTCAGCTTGGCCTGCACCCTCTCACAATCCAGCACCTCTTGGGGGCTGTCAGAGAGCCGGTTTTGGCCCGATCCTGCAGGCCAGGCCGAGAGACCCCACTGGTGCACGAATTCGTGCACCAGGCCTCTAGTACTTTAATAAACTTACTCCTGGCTGACAATAATCTCTTTTCTTTTATTGTGAACTATTTAGGTAGGCCAAAATATTTATAAGTTTCCTGGAAATCTCTATTCAGTTTGGAAACTGCCATAAGCAACATGACCCTCAACCTAACAGCCAACCCTAGCTGTTGTGTAGCCACACTGTGGAAGGAGCACCTCTCTTTGAAAATGGACACAGATATTTTCTTCCAGACAGCATTGTTAGAATTGGTGCTACTTGCCACAGGCTCTTAGAGAACAACAATGTCTGCTTTTTTCTTCCTCTCCAGTAAGGCTTCAAGAACAAGCATAAGTGGGGAATCATTCCTCAGTAAGACAAGAACAGCCACACAAAACAAAAGTCTGCTTAGATAAGACCCATCTTTTGCTTTGCCCAAATCTTAAAATCTGAAAAGAGATTTAATTCAACTCCAGGAAGAAATATGGTCTAATAATGATAGAGGGGGAAATAACAAAAGAAGTAATACATTGAAGAGTGCCTAAATCTGCTGTTATCACAGATTGATTTCATGTATGTGTGTACTCATTTACTTATTTACTTATTCGTTCATGTATTCATGCCTACTTTGATATTAGAGACTTTACGACTGAAAAAGGGTCCTGCGGTCACCCAGCTCACTGTACTTACGCATCCCACCTTGGGTCCAGGATCTTTACACACAGTAAGCACTCCATAAATACATGCCTGTTGGATTGATGAGCTGTGCAGGGAGGGCAGTGAGGCCCAGAGACACTCGTCTAGGGTCACTTGGCCATGAACCGCCAGGGCAGCTCTTGCTTTCAGCCCATTGCCAGCTCCATTACACCCAGCCTCATCCTTCTCAGCCTCACTTCCTTCACTTCCAAAATGAGATAAGCAATTTGGAGATAAAACAAATGTGTTTTCCTTGATTGCTTATCCATCACCAATGATAAAGTATGCACTTTTTGTTATTGCTTAGAGGAAAACAAGTAAATATTTAAATGAATGGGTTCAAGTCTATTCAACAAGATTATTGCCCTAAATTCCTCAAAAATTACATAAAATCACAGCACACAAACATTTCACAGTAGTTATTGAACATGAGATGTACCTCATGTATATAGGTATGTGTAGGCTCTGTGGACGTGTCTTTATGGTTAGGCCTACAGAGAAACTCCAGGGAACACAGAGAACTCCTCTAATGGATTCACAGGCTGGTCCTGAATTGTGAAAAAAAATTCACCATTCTCCTCTGTCATTTTATCTTTACTTTGCATCTTTTCTCTCAATACAGTAGAAAAATAGATATTTAGGTCTCTGCTGTGTATGAAATATGGCTTCATCCCTCCATCCCTCCTTTCCTTCCATTTAGCCATCTAGCCCCTGCTATATCCGAAGAACACTTCTAGATCTGAGGACCTTGCTATTCAAAGAGTGGCTCAGCAGCACCAGCTCCCAGAACTACTGAATCAAAATCTGCATTTTATAAGACCCCTCGCAAATGAGTCATATTTGAATTCAAATTAGGGAAGCAATATAAAGACAATCCCCACCCTTGAGATTTACAGAGCAGCTGGGCACATTTTTATAAGGTGCTGATCCCCAGATGGATGAAGCCCTATGGGCACATGGCTTGGCAAGTGGAGAAATTTTTGTGCAAATTAGAAAAAGGAGTCTCTCCTTCCAGGCAGTCCCAGCCACATGCTTGGACTCGGGGGTACAGAAAGCAGCATGCACACCAGATTAGGGCAACTGGTTGACTTGTGCAACCAGCAGTGTTATCCAATGTGTCCCTGAGACAGTCACATTCTTTCTTCTTTCTCCCTCCTTCCTTCCCTCCTCCTTTCTCTCTCTCTCTCTCTCAATAGATTTTATTTTATTCTGGGAAGACAATGTCATCTGCAGGCAGCAGAGAATACCATAGAATCAGTCCAAGTTGTGCTATGATCAGGTTTGTTTTTCAGGAAGAGACCTTAGTAGCAATGTAAGAAAAAAAAAAACATAGCAGAGTTACTTGAGGGAAGCCCCTAAAATTATCTAAACAAGAGGTGATGAGGCCCTGGAGGAGGTGAAGGACACCAAGGAGCAAGAATGGAAGCCTCTCTATAGAAATGAGAGGATGGGGGTTGCCAGGGTGCAAAGCAGAGGTTTCTAATCTAGAAAACAACATGGATGATGAGTCAAGAATACAAGCAATGAACCTCTACCAGGGGAAAGAAATCCCTGCAGTTGGGAGTAAAGATTAAATGTTCAAACAGAAGCTTGGAATTCAGGTGAAAACTCAGAGCCCAGGCTACTCCAGGTGGGAGAGGGCAGATGAGTGGCCATGAGGGGTTCCCGCCTGAGGTCTGAGGCCCTTCAAAGGCATTTCACACACTAAACACCGACATAATGAATCAACCGCACAGAGAACTAGCTGGGGTACTTAGCACAGTTCCATTGTCCTTAAACATTCAACCTTTACCCCTGCAATCGCAGCCACAAAACGGCATGTTTGTGCAAACAATCTGGGAAATGCTGAACTGCACAGAAAGAAAATATAGAGAATCTGCTCTTAGGTCGGCCAGTTCAGAGCTGAAATCGTGCACATTCCACTTTTTAAATATGACCTTGGGCAAATTATTTCTCTCTAAATCTCAGTGTTCCTACCTGTACAATGGGAGGGTCTGATGCCCTTGTCTGGGGGTCAAGGATGAGATGGCTACCCTCTTGGTGTTCCCAGGATAGTCTTTGTTTACCTGTTATCCGAGTAATTATCAACAGTGCTGTCATTTATTCTAAGATGTGTCCAGTATGAAAGCAAACTGGACTTCTGGTCATCTCTCTCCATCCTCCTCTCTGTACATGAAAGAAGAGGGAGACTTGGCAGGATCTTCATTCCCGCAGCCTCGCCTAATGCCACACCTGGAATACCAAGTGTTGGAGCCCTCCTATTGCATGGACCCTTGGCTAAGGGATCACTTAGCAAAGTGCTTTATCCAGGGTAATTTAGGAAAGAAAATTTCACTTCCATGAAAAGACTAGGCACAATTCTTCATTTTAAGGTTATATGTGCAGAAAGAAAATTGATGGTAATTTGTAATAGATACATGGTATGTTTGATACTAGATGGGTTATTTATTCCTGCCTGTCAGTATTGAGCAATGAGATCCCAAAGGGACTTCTTTGGACTTACATTTCATTGGCTATAAACTAAATGGTTTGGAACCATTTATAGTCAATGAAATGTAACACATCTTTTGGGCTCCTCTGCATCCTGGAGGCACATCAACTCCATCACTCCTTCACTCCCACCACTTCCTTGTTCTCCACCAGGAGGGCCTCTGGCTTTCCTGGTGCCCAGACGGACCTCCTATTTGTTCCTCATCCACCAAGTGACAGGTTTCTGTGTTCTCCTTGACATGCTTCCACTCAGCTCTGCCTGAGTGCCGAGAGGTTGACACACTCACACTGTAGGAAATAGGATGCTCTCCATTCCCATCTCAACTTTTTCATCCAGCCTCCAAAAGGTAGTCTGTCTCCCCTGAAATGATGCCAAATTATCTATATATGTTGCAAAATATAACACTACTCAGTCTACAATTCTGTTTTTACTGCAATAATTTCTTTAAAAGTCAAATGATTTAAGCTAAAGCTGAAAGGTGATTTCCACTTAGGATGAGTTAGTCAAGTCTTTGAGTATCTGACCTTTGCTGGCAAGGCCTTCAGGCTGGCTTTCCGACTAGTGCCACACAGATGGACGCTGCGTGATCTCAGGCAATCCGTACAGGTAGCGAATTCTGCATTTCAGGAGGAGCAATGGGCTAATGAAATCAGAAAGGATCATTCATTCTACTTGGAACCAGCCAACTGCCCACAGAGGTGGAATAATTCATCACAGCCAACTATGGCAACATCAGGAAGAAAACCATGTGCCAATTAAGCTTCTTGCCCAGATTATTAAAGTTATAAGATTAATACTGCCCATGAATCTTCCTGCTCTTTTATTCCAAGGAACTCTTGTTTAGACCATAGGAACAGACATGCCAGAAGAATTAAATATTGGATATAAAAAGTGACAAACTTCTTTCTAGAATATATTTAAAAGCATGGTGCTGACCTGGACCTAGAAGACAGTATTTATAGCCTGATTGAATCAGAGAATGAACATTACAATTAATAATGTGTTCTTGTCACATTTTTGTGAACTCTTGTGAGATAATTAGTATGATTGCTTAAGGCTGTAGGAGTATAACCCTCCTCTTTTTACTGCTGGAAATGCTATTGTTGCTATTTGGGTCAGCTATCTTAAAACTTCCCAGAAAGAATTTTCAGAAATAATTCTGGGAGGAAAATGAGGGAATCGCCAGGGAGATTCTGGAGGAGAAAGGAGGCACTGATGCACATAAGCTGTGTCACTTTGGGCTAGACCAGTGGTTGGCAAACTCATTAGTCAACAGAGCGGCAACCCGCGGCTCACGAGCCGCATGTGGCTCGCGAGCCGCAGTTTGCCGACCACTGGGCTAGACAATGAACTGGGGATTTAAAAAAAGCCTCCTCTAGACAAGAAATGAGCACCTCCTGTGTGATCAGTGAGGGGAGACAACTTGGGAACAGGAGGAGAGGGAATCTTAGAGCCGTAATAAGAGGAATCTGCCCTGAGGCCCGGAAGTCCCATGCTGGGCTTCCCTAGGATGCTAGTCTGGAAGAAGAGCCCAGGACAGTTTCATTCCAAAGAGCAGCTCTGCTCTGAGTATCATCATGCAACCTGACTGTGCTGAGATCAAACGTTAGTTAGCACTAATGACGACATGCACTTTGTTCCTATTTGTTTGAATTTCACAAATACAGCTGGGCACAGCCAGTAAGTCGGCAGAGACAATGCTCCAATACCCCAGGTGAGAAAAGGATAGGTGGGTTCTAAATTAATAGTGTCACAGATTGGGGCAGAAGATCTCGTGTAAGTATAAGTAGCTATAGGAACAAAGAGAAAGCTGAATCATTGGTTTAAGAAATTCTGGGAAAAGCGGGCAATAAAGTATCAGATTCTGGCTTGCATACAATGATCAGGTCTATTGTGTACAAGGAGCCTCATAAATAGTACAGAATTTGGTGTTTTAAGCTACGGTAAACTGGAGATATAAAACATAATGTTAGAAAACGTTAACATGGATAAACACTTTCTAGAAATGGAAAATTCATGCTTTGCAGTGACCTTTTCAAATCTAACATTACAATTTAGGAATATAAACATATTTCCATCAAAAATTAAAATTGATTATTTGCTCACAAAATGATTCTGTTTTCTTTATTCATGGAAGTAAAAATATATAAAAAAGAGAAAACTAAAACCTTTCTTTTTGAAGCGTGGAGTGGGGAGAGGGGATGAGATTTGAAAAATAAAAAGGTCTTCTCTGCAATCATCTTTCAATATCATTGGGGAAGGTTTGTAAAAAGAAAATAGAATCATCTAAGTCCAATAAACACTTATGCAATATTTGCTTACTTTTTTCTTGCATACACACACACACACACACAGTTTGCATAGTTGCGATCATACTCGACATACGAGGTTGTTGACATAATTCAGGTTTTAACATGTGTCAATTGCACATTCCAAAGGGACAGCTACAGACCCCATGGAGAGTTGACAGATCCAGGACTGATTTAGAGAGAACTGTTCCAGCTAGAATGGTATCTTCAGGAGTCCGCCAAGGACAGATGTTCCTGCAGGCAATCAGCAGGAAGAGAAATAGGTACAAGGAAAGGGAGCAGGAGGATCATGTCACTCAGCCTGGAGCTGCTAGACAATATCCTAAAGGAGAGCGAGAAAGGCCATCTGAAGAGAACATGCAGGTATTCTGAAAATGGCGATTTAAAAAATGAAGTGTTTTGCTTCAGGAACAACACATGAGAAGGCTTTCATGGAATCTGCTTCTGGTGAATACATTATTGTACTGATCAAACACGGCCCTTGAACTGCATGTTCATGATATCTCTATGAGGTGGACACTCTTATTACTATGAGTGTGCAGGGATTAAAAAGTATTACACGCTTTCACATGTCTAATCTAACTTAGGAACTTTTTTAAAATTTAATTTATTGGGGTGACATTCATTCACAAAACCAGACAGGTTTCAATTGTACAACTCAGTAACACTTCATCTGCACACTGCAGCACGCACCCAAGAGCAAAGTTTCTTTCCATCCCCATCCAACCCGCCCCCCCCACCGCCCACCTCCACCTACCCCCTCTCTCTTTCCCTTTGGCTATCACCACACTGCTGTTGGTGTCTGTGTGTTTTATACATAGGGTGTCACACGAAAAACGTATACACACTTTAACAGCTGATAGTTCAATTGATGCTTCTTTCTTTTCCAGTTTTAACCCATTGGAATTAATAATGGCAGTCAAAGTATGTATACATTTTTAGGATACTATATATATGATTTTTACTTTTGCGTAATACCTTCACCTTCTTTCATCCAGTCCCCTGCATCCCTCCCCTTTGAGAGCTGTCAGTCTGTTCCATATATCCATGACTCTTTCTATGTTGTTCATCAGTTTATTTTGTTCATTAGATTTCATGTATAAGTGAGATCATATATTTGTCTTTCCCTGACTGGTTTATTTCACCTAGCCTAATATTCTCCAGGTCTATCCATGTTGTTAGAAAAGGTAAAAGTGGTATTCCATTGTCTATACTAATAAAATGGTAATACACTAATTAGATGGGAGACCTTCCGGACAACCTTCTGGACAAAGCCATGGTGGCGGGGCTGAGGCAGAGGAGGTTGGGGCGATCAGGCCAGGAGGGGAGGGCAGTTGGAGGTGATAGGCTGGTGGGGGAAGGGGTCAGTTGAAGGCAAGCAGGCCGGCAGGGAGGGCAGTTGAGGGCGAGCAGGCCGGCAGTGGGGGGCAGTTGGGGTGAGCAGGCCAGCAGGAGGGGGGCAGTTGGGGACAAGCAGGACAGCAGGGGTGCAGTTGAGGGCGATCAGGCTGGCAGGGGGGGCAGTTAAAGGCAAGCAGGCCAGCAGTGTGGGGCAGTTGGGGGCTATCAGGCCAGCAGGGGGGGGGGCAATTGGGGGTGAGCAGGCTGGTGGGCAGGGCAGTTGGGGGTGAGCAGGCTGGTGAGCGGGGCAGTTGGGGGTGAGCAGGCTGGCATGGGGGCACAGTTGGGAGCAAGCAGGCTGGCAGTGGGGGGCAGTTGGGGGCAAGCAGGTCAGCGGGGGGGGCAGTTGGGGGTGATCAGGCTGGCAGGTGGGGCAGTTAGAGGTGATCAGGCTAGCGGGGGGGGGGTGGTTGGGGGCAAGCAGGCCAGCGGGGGGGGGGGGGCAGTTGGGGGTGAGCAGGCCACAGGGGGGGAAGTTGGGGGCGAGTAGGATGGCAGGGGGGGCAGTTGGGGCGAGAAGGCCAGCGGTGGTGGGGGGCAGTTGGGGCAATCACGCTGGTGGGGCAGGCAGTTGGGGAGATCTGGCCAGGAGGGGGGGCAATTAGGGGGATAAGGCCGGCAGGCAGAATGGTTAGGGGCAATTAGGCAGGCAGACAGGTGAGTGGTTAGGAGCCAGCATTCCCGTTTGCAAAAAGGATGTCCGAGGGGTCCCAGATTGGAGAGGGTGCAGGCCAGGCTGAGGGACCCCCCCCCCCCCCCCCCGCACCGCGCTGCACGAATTTCATGCACTGGGCCACTAGTATAAATATATCACAGCTTTTTTGTCCACTCATCTACAGATGGGCACTTGGGCTGTTTTCAGATCTTGGCTATTGTAAATAACACTGTAATGAACATAGGGGTGCATATATTATTTCAAATTAGTGTTTCAGGATTCTTAGGATACATTCCCAGAAGTGGGACCATTGGGTCAAAAGGCAGTTTCATTTTTATTTTTTTTGAGGAAGTTCCATGCTGTTTTCCATAGTGGCTGCAAGTCTGCATTCCCACCAACAGTGCACTAGGGTCCTCTTTTCTCCACATCCTCACCAGTACTTATTGTTTGTTGATTGATTTATGATAGCTATTCTGACAGGTGTGAGGTGATAGCTCACTGTGGTTTTAATTTGCATTTCTCTAATGATTAGTGAGGTTACACATTTTTTAATTTGTCTATTGGCCATCTGTATGACCTCTTTAGAGAAGTGTCTCTTCAGGTTCTTTGCCCATTTTTAAGTGGGTTGTTTGTCTTCTTGGTGTTGGGTTGTATAAGTTCTTTATATATTTTGGATATTAACCCTTCATCAGATGTATCATTGGCAAATATGTCCTCCCATTCATTGGGTTCCCTTTTCATTTTGTTGATGGTTTCTTTTGCTATGCAAAAGCTTTTTAGTTTGATGTAGTCCCATTTGTTTATTTTTTCCTTTGTTTCCCTTACCCGAGGAGATATATTGGCAAAAATATTGCTATGAAAAAATGTCTGAAATTTTACTGCTTATGTTTTATTCTAGGATTTTTTATGGTTTCACGACTTACATTTAAGTCATTAATCCATTTTGAGTTTATTCCTGTGTATGGTGTAAGTTGGTGATCTAGTTTCATTTTTTGCATGTATCTGTCCAATTTTCCCAACACCATTTACTGAAGAGACTGTCTATGTTCTTGCCTCCTTAATTGACCATAAAGGCATGTGTTTATTTCTGTGCTCTCCCTATTCTTTCCATTGATCTATATGCTTGTTCTTGTGCCAATACTACACTGTTTTAATTAATATGGACTTGTAGTACATTAGTATAGTTTGATATCAGGTAGTGTGATACCTCCAACTTCATTTTTATTTCTCAAGATTGCTGAGTTTATTTGGGCTCTTTTGTGGTTCCATATAAATTTTTGGAATATTTGTTCTATATCTGTGAGATATGCAGTTGGTATTTTAGTAGGAATAGCATTGAATCTATAGATTGCTTTGGGTAGTATAGACATTTTAATGATGTTGATTTTCCTATCCATGAACATGGTATATGATTCTACTTATTTGTATCTTCCTCGAGTTCTTTTTTCAGTATATTATAATTTTCTGAGTACAGGTCTTTTACCTCCTTGGTTAAATTTATTCCTAGATACCTTATTTTTTTTGTTCCAATAGTATATGGAATTGTTTTTTAAATTTCTTTCTGATAGTTCATTATTGGTTTATAAAAATGCCACTTATTTCTGAATATTAATTTTGTATCCTGATACTTTGCCAAGTTCGTTTATTAGATCTAGTAATGTTTTGGTCAGTCTTTAGGGTTTTCTATGTACAATATCATGTCATCTGCAAATAATGACAGTTACTTCCTCCTTTCCAATTAGATGCTTTTTATTTCTTCTTCTTGTCTGACTCCTTTGGCTATGACATCAAGTACTTTGTTGAGTAAGAGTGGTGAAAGTGGACATCCCTGAATTATTTCAAATATTAACTTTTTTTAAAATATATTTTATTGATTTTTTACAGAGAGGAAGGGAGAGGGATAGAGAGTTAGAAACATCGATGAGAGAGAGACATCGATCAGCTGCCTCCTGCACACCTCCTACTGGGGATGTGCCTGCAACCAAGGTACATGCCCTTGACCGGAATCGAACCCGGGACCCTTCAGTCCGCAGGCCGATGCTCTATCCACTGAGCCAAACCGGTCAGGGCCCAAATATTAACTTTTATTTTTTGCCCATTGAGTATGATGTTGGCTATGGGTTCAATCATATATGACCATTGTTATGTTGAGGTATGATCCCTCAATTCCCATTTCACTGAGAATTTTTATCATAAATGAGTGTTGGTTTTTTACCAAATGCTTTTTCTGCATTCATTGTTGAGCATGTGATTTTTAGCCTTCATTTTGTTTGTGATGTGTCACGTTAATTGATTTGCAAATATTGTACCAACCTTGCATCCCTGGAATAAGTCTCACTTGGTCATGGTGTATGATTCCCTGACTGGTAATTGAACCAGCGACCTCCTGGTGCATGGGATGATGCTCAACTCATTGAGCTACACTAGCTGAGCTGTAACACTATTTTTGATGCAGCATACTTTTATAGGGGATAATTGATTTGTATGTGCCTGTAAAAGAAAAGGCACTAAAAAATGATTCCAGCCTGGCTGGTGTTGCTCAGTGATTGAGCATCAACCCATGAACTAGGAGGTCACTGTTTAATTCCGGGTCAGAGCATGTGCCTGGGTTGTGAGTTCCATCCCCAGTAGGGGGCATGCAGGAGGCAGCCTATCAATGATTCTCTCTCATCATTGATGTTTCTATCTCTCCCTCTTCCTTCCTCTCTGAAACTAATAAAAACAATTTTACAAAACGATTCCATTTGCTGATGGATATGGCTGGTAAAACAGCTTAAGATGTAAGTTTCTGTCTTTCCTGTAAGTTGGTTTCTCCTACAACTCCTGGGAAGCATCAGATTGTTGAATATTTCAGACAAAGAAATCATGCGACAGGAGCAGAACTCATCAGACATCTGATGCCTACCTAGTGCCAAGTCATGAAATAAAAATGTATCCACTGATATTTATCTCACATCAATGTTTCTCTTTCTCTCTCCCTCTCCCTTCCTCTCTCTAAAATCAATTTTTTAAAAAAGTGTATCCATATTACCTAACTGCTAGGTCTCTTTAAATGCTCCCCAGGAAATTCTAACATTCAGCCAGAATTGGAAACTATTCTAGAAACCATGGTATGTTTCTAGAATACAAAGGTCATATTTTGGATCCTTTGTTAATCAATGTAAAGAACTTCGTACTGAATAGAGCAGAACTCTACTGCCATATACAGAGCTATTTAGAAACCTGGGCTGACTGCATAATTTACTCACAAACTGAACATTTGGATCTTGACATATCTGAGGCCTTGATAAAATCAGCCATATATATTCAGGGCTATAAAATGTATACTTTCAGGCAATCTATTGCAATGTGTACAGAATTTTAAACACCTGACTGATTGAAGAGGTGTTCCTTCAATCCTGGCAATACTAGCGAAAACACAGCCTAGCAGATTCTTGTCCTTTGAGCATTTAACATTACTAGTTTTCATCCTGAGGGTGCATAACTATGGCGATTTGTACTTTACTGAAACATAGATTTGAAGGATTCACGCCATGGGCCTGGTGAATTGGATTCAAGCTGCTGAACTAGTTAGTAGTGAGCCTAGCCCATCAGGCAGCAGACTTTTCCCACATTCATCACGTATTCAAAGATAAAAACGTGCAGGTTGGTGGATGGGTAATAGGAACACGTCAGAAACACAATGTCGGCAAAAGTTGAAAAAGTAGCTGTAAAAAGCTACTCCCAGCAAAATTTCAATACTTTTGAATTTTGAATACAACAAAAGCAGAGGACTATCCAAACATTTTTAGTTCCCAAGCCTGGAGATTTCTAAAGATCTTATAAATATTCTTCTTTGGAAGATATCAAGAATATGCTGTACATAGACTTTAAAGATCTCAAATGCTACATATTTTATTTAGATCTAATTAATCCCCAAGTTAATAAAATATAAAGATGCAATGCTTCTTACATGAAATAAAAATAAGTTGGAATCATTTTTTTTAATCCAAAAATACTGCAAGAAAGTGTCCATCCACTCTGAAGATTATCTCCCTAAGCCTGGAGACGGATCACATGAGGTCCGAGCTTCACACACTGTCAGCATAAAACCCTCTGGGCAGAAGGAAAGCCACAGATTAGATTGTGGTTTATCTGAGTTCTCCCTTGAGAAAGGTTAGAACATATTTCTTATGAATTATAAAAACTAAAGAAGCAATAACTCTCAATAGCTGCTCCTTCTCTGTGTGTTTTTATAGGAATGGTAGCAAGCTGAAGAAAATCAGATCAGAAGTATTATTTTCTCAATCCTAAATTTAGGTATCCATTGCATTTAAAACACAACTTTTTATGGTGAAAGTTCTGACTAAAGGCAAAACTTCAGTCAAATTTTTATCAGGAAATTAAATGAGAAACAATGGTGGCTATATCAAACTGATGCTCACCAGAAGCCAAAACTAATTTTCAAAGTCACTATGTAAACAAGGTTCTAAAGCATTTCTTTTAGACAAAACCCAGGGGAAAAATCAGAAGCAGCCAGCTCTGCTCTTGATGCCCATGATCTCTCAGTGTTTCTCTTTATCAGGGAAATCACAGGTTGTTTTATTTCCCACTTCTGTACTTCAAAGCCTTTTACTTTAGTAAATGATTAGTGATGGTTTTCAAAGTGATTCTGAAGCTCCGATTCTCTATCCCATATCATAACTGCCTACTACGCCATCTCTAGCCAACCTCCCCTTTGGAGTTCTGCAGTCTTCCAGTCACTTACGGGCTACACAAGAAAACTGTGAAGACTAAATGAGACGATGTATGAAACCCGCCTACCACAATGCCTGATTCTGAGTAGGCGCTAGATTATTTTCAGATTCCAACCTATCCTCAAGTCTCCACCCAGTATTTTCAATATTCATCTGCACACTATTTTACAAAGTATTACATATGCAAAATTTTGCTTTGAAAATTACTCTCTTCAGAATAGGAAATTTTGTTATTTAAAAAGATGCAAAGGTGAAGCCCTCTTTAATGGAAATGCTACGTATATTCTACACTGATGAGAAAAACAGCTTGAACTCCTGAAATTTGGAAGTTGAAAAAAAATGTAATAAAGATTTTAAAGTTCTTGTTGGAGACAACTCCAAAGGTATTAATTTTATTTTTTCTTACTTTTACTTAAAACATTTTATTTGAGAGCTTTCTACCAAGAATTTCCATTTTGCGTTGGTAGGAAGGGCCACAGTGTGTTTCCAAACCTTCTCTTCTTACTACTTTCAATGGGAGATCACCCCCTAGTGGAAATGTAGTAGGGCACATCATATTTCTGTGCTTCACTGGTGATAATTTAAAGAACATCCATGATACTTAAAATGATGTTTACACTCCTAAGCAAAGACTGAAAAGAGACTTTTTGGTAAGCAATGTAGGTTTCTAAATTGTAGTGAGTCCCCATTTGCATAAGAACAGATTAATAGTTTTAAAGTTTCTTGGACTTGTTTCCCAGTTAACAATTAATGCCTCTTTCCAATAAACATTTATCTTATTTTTAGAGAACTGTATGACTGCTAAGGTAATTTATAATATATAACTGTAATAGATTGCAATATTCTATCTTCCCAAGAAATCTGAGGGCTAAGACATACTCAAATTGAGTAACGCCCATGCTTTAGATTATTTAGGCTCCTTTGTATAACAAATTGTTCACAAAATATGAAATATTAATATTGACCTTATATTGATTAAATGCCATATACCAGGACCATTCCATGGGCTTGAGAGATGTTAATCCATTAATAAACCTTTAAAATACTTCTGGATAAAATGCTTAGTTATTGTCTCTATTTGTGGATCCACTTCTGAGATGATAATATAGCATTTAAATATTCTAGTGAAAACCTAAGTATCAAAGAAGTTGTTCTTTTAAATGTTTTAAAATCTTATTATATTTATATAGCAAGATCAATAAATTCAATCTCACCTTTGATCAAACCTTACATTAACACATCACAGCCTCACATAGATGTAATAATACAAGTTTGACAACGCACTACAACTTGGATTAATTGTTAGTTTTACATGGTATAATCAATACATCATTATATGGTATATTGGTTAAAAATATAATTCCTGAAAGACTAAAACTTCCATCTTAGGTAAATGAGATATTACCACTTAAAATAAATTAGCCAAAGAAACTTACTTAATTGTATTAAGGTACTTTACATAGACTTTGGGTTGCCCTATAAAATCTCTATATATAAAAGCCTAAGCGACTGTTATGACCAGTCACTATGACCCACACTGACCACCAGGGGGCAGTGCTCAATGCAGGAGCTGCCCCCTGGTGGTCAGTGCGCTCCTACAGCTAAACTCCCTCAACTGGCCAATCACCTGTGGTCCCACTCCCCCCGCCCCCCCCCCCCCGCCCCAGCCCAGCCAGCCCAAGGGACCCCACCCGTGCACGAATTCATGCACCGGGCCTCTAGTGTATGTATAAAGCAGAAAGAAAAAAAATTTCAAATATATTTTAATATTAGTACTGTTTCCTTTATATAGACATACGATAGACCTATAAGGAATGCTTAATTATTTAGGAAAAGGGACTTCAAGTAAGTCACCTTCATTAAAAAATATATATTACTTGTTTTGCTGAGCTGGTGGAAACTCTACATTACTATATTAACATTAGCTATCAGAACATTGTGAAGAAGGTCAGGGAAATTTATCCTTTATATAATACTTGGATGGCAGAACTGCAATTCAGATGAAGAGTAAAGAATTCAGGCTCTGATCCAAATAATACAAATTATGCAAGTACAAATCATTTTGCTTTGAAAAACACATTAACTGAATAACTTTGATCAATGTTAGGCTATTTAAAGTATGTTAATAAACTTAGTTACTCCTATTTTAGTAAACAATCTAAGATCATTCAATGGTAAAGCCAGAATTGGAACCTTATGGTGACAAATTGACAATCCTAATATATAAAAAGCCAGGGGCTGTTACAACCTAAACAACCGGACGGACGACTGAACAAGTAGGCTCCATTGATCCGGGGATGGCTAACAAGGGAACCGGGGTCCCTCAGGCTCTGATGAATCTGTGGCAGCAGCAACTGGTGAGTGGGTGGAAGGCAGACCGCTTTGTCCCTCCCCTGGCCTGCAGACTCCCATTGATCAGGGGATGGCTAACAGGGGAACCGGGGTCCCTCAGGCTCTGATGAATCCATGGCAGCAGCGACTGGTGAGCAGACGGGAAGAAGGCAGACTGCTTGGTCCCTCCTCCTGGCCCTCAGACTCCAATCAATCGGTGGCAGAGGCGGGGCAGAACTGGGGACTGGCTCCCTTAGTAGTCCTGCAGGTTCAATCTCCAGAGGACAGGCCAGGCTCCGACAGACCAGCACCACTGGCATGATCTTGACAGTGCTGCCGGCCTCCTAGAACTCAGCCTTGGGCACTGCAGCCGCTTCTCCTCCCTAGACACTCCACAAGGAAGAAAGGATACCACCAGCAATTCCAGGAGCGACCAGCGGTGACTGCTCTCCCCATGCTTCCTCCAGGTCACTTGAGCTAGGCCCCCACCTGCCCCGCTCCAGCTGAAGTGTAAGCACTGCACATGGAAGGAATGTAGTAAAAAAAACAAAACCAATGACCAAGAGAATGGTGCAGTCAATGTCTGGAGTCCGGCTCAGGAGAATGGAGAGAAGGGAGAATTCCATAAGTTGGCCGATGCCAAGATATTTCTGAGTGACTGCCTGGTGTGTGACAGTTGTGTGACCACAGAGGAAGGAGTCCAAGTTTCTCAACAGAACACCAAGGACTTCTTCCGTGTTCTGAACCTTAATAAGAAATGTGATAGCTCACAGCACAAAGTACTGGCAGTGTCCATGTGTCCTCAGTCTCTGCCTTATTTTGCTGCTAAATTCAGCCTCAGTGTCACTGATGCATCCAGAAGGCTCTGCCGCTTCCTCAAAAGCCCTGGGGTGCACTGTCTTTGACATGAAGATAGCTGCGGACTTCAGCATCCTGGAGAGTCAGAAGGAATCTGTCCATCGGTACTGCCAGCACTGTGAGGAAGAGCCCCGGCTACCCATGGTGACCTCTGCCTGCCCTGGCTGGGTCTGATATGCAGAGCGTGTGCTGGGTCACCACATCACCCCCACCTCTGCACAGCCAAGTCTCCCCAGCAGATCATAGGCTCTCTGGTGAAGGATTACTTCGCCAGATGGCAGAACCTCTCCCCAGACAAGATTTTCCACGTCATGTGGCCCTGTGTTATGACAAGAAATTTGAGGCCCTTTTGAGAAGATGTTCCCACAGCTTTGCATAGTTCCCAGGGTGCTGACTGCATGTTAACCTCAGGTGAAACTGTCCAGATAACGAAGCAAAGTGACCTTGTCTTGAATGACGCAGCCGTGGACACTCTGTTTGGAGACATGAAGGAGGAGGTGAGGCTCCACGAGGGTGCCAGCTCCGATGGGTACCTTGCGCACATCTTCAGGCACATGGCCAAGGAGCTGTTCAATGAGGACGTGGGGGTGCTCACCTACCACACCCTGAGGAACAAAGACTTCCAGGAAGCCACCCTTGAAAGGGACAGAGAAGTTCTCCTATGCTTTGAGGCTGCTTACAGCTTTCGGAACATCCATAAGTGGTCCTGAAGCTGTAGAGGGGCAAATTGCCCTGCCACTTCATGGAGGTCCTGGCCTGCACCGGGGATGCCTAAGCAGCAGGAGCCAGGCCCAGGGGAGGACAGGTGTGCAGATAGGGCACTGCTGTGGCAGATGGAAGGCATCTACGCTGCCAGCCCGGTGTGGCCCCCGGAGACCAGCGCCCATGTGCAGGAGCTGTACCAGGAGTGGCTGGGGGGAAGCGGGGAGACTACCCCCAGGCCCAGGCAGCCCTGCACACCACCTAGCAGGGCCCAGGGCAGCCTGCCAGGACATCAAGTGGTAAAGGTCCAGCAGACGTCCGGCCTGCAGGCCGCCTGAGGAGGGGTGTCAGATGCGTGAAGGAGAGGCTTAGCATCTCTGTCATCACTTTGGTTTTCAGAATTCCCTACTCCCCATCTGTCGGCTCCCTCCCTCTGAGGGGTGCTGTCACCGTCACATGGGTGCAACTGGAATATTGTATCTTGAGAGGATTGCCCTGATGTACGTATCCTTTTATCCAACGATGAACAAATCCCAAAGAACAAGAATGGAGACAGACTACTGTCCTTTAGGCTTAAACAAACCCCGGAAGTGTCCTGTGAAGAGCTGAGACTTGGTTCTGTCCACGTGCCTCAGAGAGACTGGATGAGGAAATGGCCCAGCTTGGCCCTGAGTTTACCCACTTAATTTACTCTTGAAGGTGTCTTTGCCACAATGTGAATAAACTGCCACCTTTTGGAATTGGGGCTCATACGAAAGTCTGCATTCCCAACTTTTCTTGAAACAGATCTATGTTTTGCAGCTGTGGCCACTGTCCTGAGATCAGGTCCTGTAGACCAGGTCCTGTTGCTGGGAATCAGGGGGCACTGGAGTGGAGGCTCCCCCCCTGCCCTTTTGCATTCAGGGATTGAGCTGAACTCACTTTGGAGGAGGCCTGGCAAGGGTGACAGGTGTCACAGATGGAAAGATGGAGAATGGAGAGGCGGACACCCTGCTCGGTCCCTCCCTGGGTGGGGTCAGGCAGATGAAGGCCAGCCAGCCCGCCCCACAATTGGGTGAGATAGCATCCTCTCTGTCCACCTCTCACCCCGTGGGCCCGGCCACTCCCCTCAGCTCTGGGCAGCCATCTGCGTTCCACAACAGCGTACTCTGCCCTCACATGCTGCTCACCCTAAATGAGAAGGAAGAGAGCAGTTGACCCACAGACAACTGCACAGAAAGATAGGGCTCACTACTGGCGAGCACAGTGGTGGTGGCAGAAGCCTCTCTTGCCTCCGTGGCAGTGCCAAGGAGCAGCGATACGAGTGGTAAGGAGCAGCAAGCAGGCAGGCACTAAGGAGCGAGGGGTCCCAGACTGGGAGAGGGATTTCCAATTGTTCCCCACGGGGAACGGGCCTAAGCTGGCAGGTGGACATCCTCTGAGGGGTCCTGGACTGTGTGAGGGCATAGGCTGGGCTGAGGGGACCCCCCCCCACAGTGCATGAATTTCGTGCACCGAGCCTCTAGTAATTAATAATGTCATTCAATCTCAACTCTTCTAAGCATAGCCAAAAAAGGTCATTGAGAATCTAGAGTATATGTCACATAAAAACTGCTTTGACCAAAATTATCAACCTTCCTTAACATTCATGCAGAGCTGCCTTGATTCTTACTTAGTGTCATTTTTCTTACCAGGCTAACTTCTAGGTTTTATTGCCCATGCAAGAAATAAATGTAGTAAGTGGCACACCTCTAGGTATCATGACTTTAAGAACAGTAACCACCTGAGATTATAAATCTGGGGACAGGCAAGCATAACTGTAACAACGTGCCATACGATTATGAATATTTATAATAGATGATGTCAAGTCATATCCAGGGCAGGTGAAGCTGTGTTTAATACCTTCCTGCCAACCACCCCTTCTCACTCCTATCCCACTTTCTTTCCTTGAGAGAACTTCATCACTGCCTGGGTTTACTGGCAGTGTCCCTGCAGTAGAATAAAAGCTGCTTGAAGGCAGGACTTGATCTATTTTATTACCTGCTGTATCCCCAGTGCCTGCACATACAAGGGTGGTTCTATGTAACTGGTGTGCTCATGGGGTGTGAGCTGTCCTCCTGTACAGCAGGGGGCAATATGACCTGAACATGAAGTAAAGGATTTTGTGACAAAGTGGATCATTTACACTATTCAAAAGCATATTCTGAAATTATGTGAATTAATGGAAAAGCATAAGTGCATGGTAGTTTAATACACCCACTCAAGCCATTGCAGAGTTAAGCATTGTTTCTTCATACGACTAATAAAATTCTCTTACAATTAATATGGCTGATTAAATGCATCCTACGGTACAGTAAAATAAAATAAAATAAATTTACTATTTTTTCTGAAAGGAGCCTGAGACTCTTATTCTCATATCTAGATCCACTTGGACTTGTTTGCTTTGAGAGGCTACATAAGAGCCTCAATCAGAGTGAAACACTTTCACATATTCACAATGAAAAATATATACAAACATAAAACTATTCACTAGAAAGAAAAACAGTAACATCCTAGTTCTTTGGGGAATGCTAGGGAAAGGCATTTTGAAGCAATTATGACTGGACATAAGTAAACTAATTATTGGGACTTTGAGAACAGAATACTTGAATCGTTACATACCACCTTTTCAAGAATAACTCGATCTCCACCTTTGTTTTCATAACCTTGCTTTACATTTGATGTTTTGATAAGATAATCTGGACATGATTTAATAGTCATAACAATGACATAAACACAATTGAGAAGTACTGATTAAAGATGGAATACTTCAGTGACCTCTGCCAGAATTTAACCAGAGTCAAGAGGCTAGTAGCTACTGTACAGGAATGTGAGTATGACAGCATAACCATAAGCTATTTTCAGAAGGAAACAGCATGTGATTAAAAGTTATGCTTAATTCCATGACACTTCATTCTAACAATGTGTTACTTCATGCAGGCCTCTAAAAGAATTCTCAACATACGTTTATTTTAAACCTTCATAGTACATAATGAATATAATAAATGCCCATATAATTTAGCTTAATGTTTACAAAACCAATATTGAATAGAGCTCTGTTCCATAACGCAGGCTTTTCTTAAGTTAGTAACAAATCTCTGTCTGTCACCTTTGTACATCTGACCTTTGAACAATGCAGGGGTTAGGGGTGCTGACCCCCCCCCCAACACACACAGTCAAATATCCACATATTACTTCTGACTCCCCCCAAATTTAACTACTAATAGCCTACTGTTGACCAAAGTCTTAGTGATAGCAGTCTAAGAACATATTTTCTGTTATATGTATTATATACTGTAATATTAAAAGAATTATAAGGAATAAAACATATTTTTATAGTACTGTACTGTATTTATTGATATCATAAGTTTACATTGTCTATTTATAAGATGAATTGTTTGTCAGTACCTACATCAATATAATTCAATCTGATACAAAACACTGTAGATGCTATACATATTACTAACATTAGACATCAATGAAAAGATAATGTGAAAAAGCATACAGGGTTACAATTATATTCATAGTATAATATTGGAAATACCGTTAAAAAAAACCCCACTTACCTGTGATGATAGACTCATAGGTAGTTTCTCCAATTACAAGAGAGTGAAGCATACTGTATGGTAATGTGATTCTTTGAAAGCAGTTATAAAACAGTAAGAAAACTAACACATTTTAAATTTCATATTAAATATCACTCACATTACGCATATGCAAGAATAGGCCATCTATTTCCATACAAGTCTTGCACATAATGTTCTTCATGATGAAAACTTAGGTGATGGTGATGATGACACAAAAACGTTTCATACAGTTCTTGCTACATAGTTATTAATTGTTCACATAAAGACATTCACACACATGTACAAGTTTATTAACTATTCAGCATGATGATTATTCCCTATTCATTAAGTGGAAGTGGATGGCCACAAAAGTCTTCAGCCTTGTCATCTCACATTGAGTAGGCGGAGGAGGAGAGAGGCGTTCATCTTGCCATCTCAGGAGCAGAAGAGGAGGAGGAGGAGGAAGAGGAGGAGGAGGAGGAAGGAGCGGTAGGAGAGGCAGGCATACGTCATCATTTCCATCTAGCGTTTTTGCTTTTTCATCTCTCTAAAAGTGTTTCTATTTGGTACCAAGTATTCTTCTACCATTTGCTTTAGTTTCATGTCTGTATCAGAGAAGGTCTATGTCATAAAAGCAGTCAAAAGCAGTCTTGAATAATCAGAATGCTACCTCCAGATTGCCTAATGTCAGTTTGTTTTCTGGCACTGCTTCTTCTACATCTTCTTCCTCATCATCGGGCACTGGGTTCAGCAGCATCCATCACGTGGCCTTCTATTAATTCCTCTGGTGTGGTGTCTATTAGCTCTTGAATTTCTCCAAGTGCCATATCTTGAAACCCTTCACCCATCCTCCCCCTTTTTGCCATATTCCCAATCTCATGATCTTCTTGACTGGCTCTGTAGTACATCCTGTGAAGTCATGCACATCTGGACACAGTTTCCTCCAGCAGGCATTCATTGTTTTAGGCGTGATGGCTTCCACAGCTTCTTCTGTAACAACGATGGCATCTTCAGTGGTGTGATCCCTGCAGGCTCTCATGATGTTGAACTCGCCTGCTGCTTCTTGCTTGGCAGAAGCTGCTTTTCCTGTTATCTTGACATCTTTTAAGCCACCTTTTTCTAAAATTATGACCATTTTTGTGTGGCATTAAGTTCTCCAGCTTTAAATCCTTCACCTTCCTTTTGCTTTAAGTTGTCATATGAAGTGACTTTGCTTTTACTCAAATCATATGAGTCTTGAGGTGTACCTTTCTTATAGCAACCCTGCACCCACATAAAAGCTGCATTTTCAATACAGGATAAAAAGGTATTTTGTAAAAAGTTCACACATTTCCTTTTCTTTTTCTTTTTTTCAATGGTCCTTTGGACTCATTTACCTTGAATGTTGGGAGACTGCAGCAGCAAACTTCAATCTATGGTACACAGCCAGCAATTCAGCTTGTTCTTGTAATGTCATGACTTTTCTCTGCCTCTTGGGAGCACTTCCAGCATCACTAGTGGCACCTCGTGTGGGCTGCATGGTGTTATTCAAGGTTTATGGCACTGCACTAAACACGATGAAAAATATGCGAGAACCGAAAGAGATCACTCCTGACTGTGACACACAATTTACTGGAGAGGTGAACTGCTCACGTGGAGATGATTAGTGTCACCTGTGTTTTAAGTGGGTATTAGGAACACATGCTCACCCCAACAGCAACAGGAGGTGGATACACAATTATTACAGTAGTTCACTATGTGCTACAGGTACTTTTATGCAGTTATAGTTTAAAATTGCAGCTTTACATTTGGTTATATTTCTCCTGACTGTGAAGGGCATCAAGTACATAAGTTTTGATAAATTTTAATAATAGATTTGTGTATATTTTATGGTAGAAAAATGATAAAATACACTAGTATCTACATATATTTATGCATTCATGACATACCTAAATTTTTTTTTAATCTCTAGGCTATGTGACTTGTCTCTGAGTTTTTTCCAATTGTCACAAATCTCCAAAAATTTTTCTAATATATTTATTGAAAAGAAATCCTTGTATAGGTAGATGCAAGCAGTTCAAATCTGTGTTCAAGGGTCAACTATATGTAGTCGGATCTGGATCAACTCAGATAGCTAACTATAAACTTTGACACAGTGCAAATGTGAACCTGAAGCATGAAATGAACTGCAAACTTTACTTACCAAGGGACCATTTCTGTCTCAATGAATGACTCTGGTAGCGAGACAATTATCTTGTCTAAACCTTAGATATCTTAAAACAGTATTTTGCAGTTCTGAAATTTTTATGTTCAAATTATTATCACTTTTACATTTTTAAAAATGTCTTTACTGATTTTTTAGAAAGAGAAAGGGAGAGAGATATGGAAACATTGATGAGAGAGAAACATCGATAGGCTGCCTCCTGCACGCCCCCCACTGGAGATCGACCCCGTAACCCAGGCATGTGCCCTGACCAGGAATTGAACCAGTGACCTCTTGGTACATGAATCAATGCTTAACCACTGAACCACACCAGTTGGGCTCAAATTATTTTAAGAAAAGAGAGAAGAGGGGCAGAGAGAGAGAGAGAGAGAGAGAGAGAGAGAGAGAGAGAGAGAGAGAGAGAGTCTAGGGCTGTATTGCCGAAAGAGCTCACACTTAGCCCTTAATCTCATATTCATACTTTCCACTGCCAATTGATCGACATGTTGTGGTCACATTAATCATCCCTAGAAACTACTTAGGCCACTCTGCTCAAACAGCAAGAATGGTTTCTTTGACCTGAATCTAACCCAAATTCCCCTATCAACTGAAGCCTTACCCTATTTATCTCACATTAGCACCTGTGATAGCACCTTAAAAAAAAAGTCCTGGAAAATCCAACCCTAAGCACCCCACCCCACGAGTTTGCTCCCGCAGTGCTCTCTTCCTTCTCTCTGGTAACTTGACATCTCACGCTATGACTTTTGCTCCAAGTCTCTCCCGAAATAAGGCAATTTCTCCCCCAGCCCCCAAACCCCCAATTTTTCTTTTTTGAGTCTCATTATGTTTCATCAACAAAGCACATTAGTGATGGAAGGTGGTATTTGAAAACACATTTAGTTAATTTGATGAAGAGTGTTAATTCATTCCCAAAGCCACACATGTATGTGTGAGAGCTTTTTAGTGAGAAAAAATTCCCATAAGAAAACATCACAGTGAAGACGTGCTGAAATATGTGTTTAATCAACAGCTTCCATTTTAATCTGCTGGGGAAATCGTGGAAGCATTTTTTTATTAATGTGAATAATCAAGCTCTCTATGCTTCTGCTGAGCTTTATGGGCTGGTGATATAAGCAGTAAAAGGTAAGCCTCCCAAAGCAAAAATCAATTTAAAAAAAAACACAAAACCTAAAATAAAATTAACATAAAAATGTGCTTTCAAGTTTAACTACCAAAAGAGCAAATGCATTTAGCCATTTATGAAAAAGGAGTGCTTAAAGTCCATCAGCACACATTTAGTCTCTGCCTAGAACAACTGCTACTTTTAAGATTTAAGACATTTTAAAGATATCAGGGACTCCTGGCAATCCCATTATCAATGAATTCTCACAGAGCAAACAATGGATCTTCACAAGCTCAAGAAACGTGGCATGTACAAAGCAAGGGAGAGCCAGAATTAGGGTGATATTTTATGAACAGAGTGAAATGCTAATACATAAAAGTAAGGCTTGCCTCTATGTGAGAAGCCAAGGTCCTCAGGTAAGCTTATGAATAACACTGAGAATCCCCTATTTGTACTAATACATTAAGACTGTTCACACAAAAAAGATTTAATTTTCAGTAAATCAAAACAAAACAAAACAAAAAATCCCACCACATTTTATACGCACATACACATACATATCTCTATTTTTTCCTTCCAACTGTGCGAGTTTCCTCTCAACACATGTGATAATAACACAATTTCCTAGGTCTAGAGAATGCTCAGCAAAAGGGTGGAACTCAATGGATCAACATATACAAAGATGATTATAATAATAATGAAACTGCAGCTCATAAAGGGAACATTTATGCATGCCTTATAAGACATATTTAGCCTTTCCATATTTACCTTACTTTCTGCTCTCCATGTGGTACAAGGCCATAGAAGCCAAAAAACTCACTGAAGGAATTTTAACATAATCTTCACAATATCTTAATTTCAGAATTCCACAAATCCCTTCACTTCTGGATTGCGTACAACCAACCCATCTCCTGCATAAGTAGGTTTGTCACACAACTTGCAAGTGTGGCCAGAAGGTTAAATAAGACCACAGAAGATGCTGTTGCTAGAAAATGTCAATATTCTAGCAATGGCTCTGAAAGCGCGTGGCTTGCTCCCAGTGAGAGTCTTTTAATTAGTCTCTGCCTTATGTTCAGCTGGCTGAATTCATAGTTGTTTCTAGGCAAAAGGAAGCTAAGCAGCCCTATTTTTCTGGGAGGGCATGTAATTCAAGTTTTTGTGAGGCAAATAACCCTTTTGTTGCCCTTTGAGTTCGGCCTCAACTGGAATAGTTTGCTAGAGTCATTCATTATATAGTCTTCTCAGGGAGCAAGCTGCTAGGAAAACATGTAGGAAGAAGGTCCATAAGAAAGGGAGCAGAAGATTCTTGGTAGCCCATTCTCAGATTCCTTCTCCACAACCAGGCCAATATGTAGACTCCTAAATTCCAGCTAATCCATATTCATAACTTACGCTTCAGCTCTAGAGTCAAGGATTATTCATAGTCACAGCATTATCCCACTCATTATCATCTCATATCTAGCAGGTAAAATATCAGGCATGTGCTTAAATACCAGCAAGGTAACAAGCCCCAGCTGCAAGTGGAATCATTGTCTTGCTCTTCGTAGACCATAAAGCAAATGTGGTTTCTGATAAAATGGCTGAAAATATTACTGCTCACAAGGTGGAATTTTATTTTATTTTTTTGATAGGAGGAGAGTGGCTAAAAAACAAAAAGAGAATCTAGCTCAGTAGTTAACTCCCAGTAAAGTTTTTGAATTACATTAATTTATTAAACAATTTCAAATTACTTTGACTTATTAAATAGTAAACATTTTACTGTTGTTTTAATTAAAACAGTATTCACAACTGATGATCAAAAAGATAATCTTTGAAAGATTTTAAAGTCCAATGTATTAATACATCAAGATATAAGGAGTTACATTTTAACTTAGATGAAATTCAATCTTGTGGTAGATACTGAGCTCAGTTCTGTGTGTGTGTAGGTGATCACTTTTCTGGTTTTCCAGGTTTATGGCGATACCATTGACATAACATTGTGTAAGTGTAAGGTATACAGTGTAATGATTTCATATACCCAGAACTTATTCATATTATCACTGGAAGTGAAACACTTTGACCATATCTTGGTGAAAAAAATATAGCTGACATCTTCAAGGTAATAACGAAGCACTTCAATGTCATAATGCTACAAACAATGATGTTTTTCTTATTGCAGTCTCATTTTCAACATCCCTTACAAGCTGCAATGTAAAAATTAAATATTCTGATCCTTTCAAACTAAGGCAGAGGGAACAACTGAATCATGACAAGGCTCATAAAAAATTGAAGAATGATAGAGAGTTAATATGGCGTAATTTTCAGCCATTGGCAGAGTTCAAATACTTCCTAAGTCAAAATACTGAAAGTAATTGCAATTAAGTGATTTTCCAACATCTTTTTATTATATAATGACAGAATTATGTACCTATATGTAAATTTCTAAATATAACGACTTACTTGAGCTATCTTACTTGGGATACTTAACCTTCAGGACTGATATAATTTGAAAAATATCTTACAGATTTGATGGATATGGTCATGTCATTTCGGTGATTTATTTTCCAGGAAAAGCTTTTGTGCTGTGCACTTTCTCAGAAGTCTGTAATAATTGCTCTGTCGATGGTAATGAAGAATAATAGTACATATTCTGTTTTTCGATGTGGAAAGTGAGAAAGAAAAAGGTGGCATTTATTTGGTGATTAATCTGGTTGGAATTACTCTTTGACAATGTTAAATAGAAAAGCAAAACCATGGATGACTTTTTCCAGATTTTGCAGCATTGTGATCACTGGTGAGAAAATGGGGGTATGAAGAAATAGTCTGCTGAATGCCAGCCCCTCAGAGATTCTCCAGCTGTCAGACAATTGCTAGCAGCCCTAGTTTTCAATTAAAGAGCACTTTAGAGACTGTTTAATGTGTTTAGATTCAAAAGGGTAGTTTATCTCTTTGGGGCACCTCAACTAGAGAAATTTAGACCAGATAAGATAAGTGAAACATTTATATTTCAAAGCAAAGTCGAAGTGAGCTTTTTCATTACTGGTACAGCTGATGTTTGATTAAATCAATATATTTACAATCTGGGTTAAGTTATTTATCTTCTTTAAGCCTCAGTTTACTGTATTATTATCATGAAATATCAGCTTCATAAGGTTAGTTTGAGGATTAAATGATACAGTTCATGCAAACTACTTAACACAGTGCTTGGAGCATAATAAGTACTCAATTAACAGCAGCTGTTTATTTAACTACTAGAGGCCCAATGCACGAAATGCATGCAACGGCCTTGGCCCCAGCCCCTGCTCGCTGCCACTGTGGCTGGGGGGCCTCTGCCACCTCAGCCTCGGCCCCCGTCTGCTGTGGCTTTGTATGGAAGGACGTCGGGAAGGACGTCCAGTCTAATTAGCATATTACCCTTTTATTATTTACATAGATTATCACTAGGTGACCTAAATTTGGCTTTAGGTGAAATCTAGATAAAAATCAATTATCAACTGACAGATACTTTGATACATGAAGCATAAAACATATAAATAAATTAGAAGTGAAAGTCTTCAAATAGCAGATACTGAAAGCCTCCTTTTTATACTGTGTCCCTGTGCTCACAAAAAATTCTCCCATGAATCCTGATGTTTTCCCAAGTACAGTATGTACTTTCTAAGTTTCTCCCTGCAACACTGTCTCTATATCTTGTGATCATTTCAAATAAAGTGAAGAGTAAATGGCAGATGCCCAGGGACTCCTTACAGATGACTCTGCCCACCTGTGACAAAGCCCGACTTTAGCGGGGCCAGTGTTCCTGCCATACTCACCAGGCAGCTCTGACAGCTTGGCAGAGTCTGGCGTCAAGAGATTGATATGGTTCTTAGGTGCCATGGCTTACCTCATGATGTTAGCCTGAGAATCTCCGGCAGGAAGACCCCCTGTAAATGCTTCCCCATTTGCCTCTGACCCAATTCTAGGCTCACAAATGCAATTTATAATAATAAACACCTCCTCACATAAAAGAAATGAAAAGATCAATTGCTCAACATCACTTTTATAGGCATTGACTTGCATATTTAAAGGAATAAATTACATTTAAAATCATTCTTACACATTCATATGTGAACCAATATGTTATTTCACTTATAAAGGCAAGGATAATTCATATTTCATTGTCATTGTTAAACCATGTGGGTTTTGAGAATTCTGTGAGATGTCACACAACCACTAAATCCCTGGCATGTGTGGTACAATATGGTCCAGTTTTGGTGAAAGAAGGTATGACTAACAATGAGCACATCTCCTTGGTTCCATGTTGCTAGCAGCCAAAGAAGGTATGGACAATGGAAAGCATTACTTTGCAAATATTTGCCCAAAGAGACCTGTTTGGAAAGGGGCATTGGAGATGCCAGAAATAAAAACAAATTCAATATGATTATTCCATTTTTACCAACTGCCAAACAAGCAATAGCAGATAGTCTTCAAACCGGTTTATAGGAGGTAGAATTAAGGTTTATTTTTAGGTGTATATAGCTGCATGACTCACCAGGGGGGAATAAATGTGTTGATTTACCAATATGTTATATCAATTACAGACACTGCTCTGCCCAACTTCTCTTGAGACCTGCATGCTTAGTAGAAAATGGATTTAAATCTGTCCAGGCGCACATTTAGAGCTGAGCTGTGAAGTCAAGTCAAGCCCACATTTTAAAATAAAGTCACTTTTAAAGGGAAATTCTAATACAGTTAAAAAATCTCAAGGACACTGATAGGTTCTGATTATAGAAAATGAAAAGCAAATATGACTACTCACTGTTATTCAAAGTTGGTCAAGGATCCTTTCTAATTTTTGGTCAAGGATCCTTTCCAATTTTAATTCTAATTTCATATTTTCAAATATCTTGATGATTCCTTTTGGTGAATAACCTTATATAAATCTGATTTTTTTTTCCTCCTGGGTTTGAGAAAGTAGAGCTAGGAATTTGGGTTTTCTGATGTCACTTGCCTGTCCCTCACTTTCTAAACTCTTCTGGAGTCACCTCCATCAAGTAACAGTTCCAGAAAAATTAGTAAGTACTATTGCTGTTCTGAGTCATTAACTTAAATCATTTCATGTCGTTCTCTCTCCACACTTTAAGGTAAACATCTTTATTGTCATTGTCCTCCCCTACACTGATGAGAAAATTTTATTTCAGAGAAGTCATTTGTCCAATGTCACACAGCCAGTAAGAGGAAGAGTGAATATTTGATCCCTGATAGGTTGGTGCTGAGACCTATGAATTGACCACCGAACTGTGAGTGCACCGACTCTCACAAACACCCAACTTGTCAGACTAAAGTCTTTAAATGTGGCAGCATCTACCTTCCGAGTTATAGGAGAAAGACTGCCTTTCATTGGAAAGCAGGCAAACCAACCTCTATGAATTGTCCAATGTAAAGGTACTATTTTTTCTTTTGTAATCATTAACTGTTTTGCAGGAGATACTTTGAGATGATACAAATCTCCCATTTTTGCTTACATTTTTAAATTTTGGATATTGCCTACAGCAATTATTACTGTGGTATTCTAATAGAGATTTTCTATTTATAATTTACTAGAGGCCCAGTGCATGAAAATTCATGCACTGGAGAGGAGGGAGTCCCTCAGCCCAGCCTACACCCTCTCACAGTCCAGAAGCCCTCAGGGATGGGAGGCAACCTGGCAATCAGGGGAAATCGACACCTCCCATCACACCTCTGCTGCTGCCACTGCCGGCAGCGCAAGCCTCAGCTGGTCCTGGTTACCTGAGCCTCGGGCAGCCCTGGGCAGCTGGGCAGCCACCATCTGAGGCTTGCCTGTGCCTCAGGCCTGCCCTGGGCAGCTGGGGGACAGAGGGGACTGGGGGACTCCAGAGGCAGGCATGCAGCAAGGCCGGGCCCGCCTGGGGGAAGGCTCAGCCTGCCATGTGCCTGCTGCCCCAGCAGGGCTGAGGGGACTGGGCACCACCATCTTGTGGCTGTGGGTGCCCCCATCTTTTAGGGCGTGGCAGTCAATTAGCATATTTCCTCCTTATTGGCTGTGGGCACTGCCATCTTTGAGGGCGGGGCAGTCAATAGCATATTCCCTCCTTATTGGCTATGGGCGCCACCATCTTTGCAATGGCACGAGGGTCAACTAGCATATTCCCTTTTTATTAGATAGGATATTTCTTTTTTAAAATAAATGTATAGGAGTGACACTGCTTATAAGATTATATAGGTTTCAAGTCTACAATTCTAACCCTAACCCTAACCCTAACCCTAACCCTAACCCTGACCTTCAGTCTCTTCAGTGAAGAAAGTTAGGAAATACATTAATGTATATTAACTCATGCATACACAAGCATCTATATTTCTCTCTGGATATTTGTATTTAATACATCCAAATTAATAGTTCTGCCTCTAATCCAGTAGGAAACCTGGCCTTCATTATCTATGACATATTTACTTATTTGTTCTACTCTAGTATACATGTAAATTAATTTTAAAATGCCTTACTAGTAGGCCTATGAGAAACACATTCACAAACTAGGTGACAGTCCTTATGCACAGTACTTTTTACCAGATGGTAACCAGCCAAAGCACTGTTTTCCAAAGTTGCTTAAGGTCAGCCCCTTTCTTCCCCATCCCTTTCAATGTGGTTATGTGGTTTGTCTATAATACAGTTAGACTCATTTGTCACAGGCTGCATTCTATCTTTTGCTCCATCTCCTAATTGAGTTTTTAAAAAACTGTACACCTACTTTTTGTGGTATACAGTTCTATGGATTTTAACAAATGCATGGAATTGTGTGTCCACCTCCACAGTCCAGTCCTATAGGACAGTTTCATCACCCCCAAAATTTATCCATGCTACCCTTCCCCCAAACCCCAACCAAAGCAAGCTTTTGCTTCAGTTATCCTGGTATATGGTTTAGAATTAACTAGAATTAAGTAGAGCATTTTAACCACATAATGATGGTGATGGTGATGGTGATGGTGATGGTGATGGTGATGGTGATGGTGATGGTGATGGTGATGATGATGATGTATCTGAAAGTCAGTATAGTAAAAAAAGCCTAATCTGTAAAGCTACAAGATGCTGTTGTTCTAAACTATATTAGTGCTTCTATTTGGCCTTTAATTGGGGCTAAACAGCTCAAAATTTTACACCATGGATTTTGTTGTTGTTAATTTTCCCTCTTTGATTGTTTACATTTTAAATCTTCAGAGCAGTCCATGGTTCAGCACGAGTGCTTGCGGAAAAGGAAGGGAAACTCTCTACTCCTCCACGTGGTGGCAGACCGTGTTTCTGGAAAGCAGTCAAAGATTACCAGAAGGGCTGCCAGGCCTACCCCTCCCAGCCTCTGGAGAGTGTGCTAACACCGAATGGCTCATGTAGACAGTGCTAGTGCATTTGTGTATGAATTATATTATTTTATTATTATTGTGGGTAGCAGCGGATGATGGTAAAGGGATGGAAAACAAATAACTGGCATGGTGTAAGAGAAGGAAATAAAAGATATGTAATACTTTGTAGTCAACAGAAAACAAGTTTCCAGACCACTTCTGATTATCATTGTGTGGACTTCTCCTATGCCTAAATAGCAATTTTCTCAGAGTGTGCTTCCTGGTGGTTACTACCTGAGGCTACAAAAAGATACAAGGATGGAAAAAACACACCATTCTTTGAGAAGATGCTATCTCCTTGAGGCATAAACAAGCAGAAAAGGTCATGTCCAAAGCATGAACTTTGCCGTTACCCTGGGCCAGCGGCGGTGTGATTCTGGACAACCCACTACACCTCTCATAAGTTTCCTTCTATGCAAAATAAGTCATATGATATATAACTACCAAGGTTATTATAATAAGTAAGCAAGTTCAAGCATATGTAGCACCTAGTACAACTAAGTATGCAATAATAATAATAACAGCAAATATTAATACTAGTGTGTGTGTATATTTTCTTAGGTGATAGGGAAATCTAATTATATGGGAGTAGCAAGCAGTGTTTAATATCCTATATAATAAAAGCATAGTATGCAAATTGTCCCCTTGACTGGGAGTTGTCCGGGAGTTCGACCAGGGAAGTCTGGGGCTGGCCAGGGAAGGGAGGGAGTACCCGGCCAGCAGCCAGCAACTGCTAGGGACCCTACCAGTACATGGATTTCATGCACTGGGCCTCTAGTTTTATAAATAATATTAAACACTTTTAAATAACCATGATTACAAAGAACTTTTATGTGGTTAGATCATTCAAATAAACTAAATAGTACGTGTTTTTCAAAAATGATAAGATAGCATGCACTGATACATCTAAATATCTGTCTGTTTCCAGGAGGCTAAACCAGGCCTTTTTCATATTTGTATCTCCAGAGCCTTCCAAAGTAGATAAAAGAAAACACTCTAAATTCAAACTGAATAATAAATGTCTTATAGCAATGGCTAATACATAAAAAGAAAGGCGGTTAGGAATGTCTTGGGTACATTAAAAATGTCTATATTTGGCGCTGGCTGGGTAGCCCAGTTAGTAAGAGTGTTGTCTGCCAGATGCCAAGGTTGCGGGTATGATCCCCAATCAGGGTACATATAAGAATCAACCAATGAATGCATAAATAAGTGGAACAACAAATCAATCTCTCTCTCTCTCTCTCTCAAATCAATAAATAACTTTTTAAAAAGTCTACATTTTGGAACTTTAAGGAATCTAAAGAACACTCTGTCTTTGGAATAGAGAGTATATAGTCCTTTTGAGTTTATACTTTACAGTAAAGGAAGCTCTAAGTATTTTACACAGAGTAGAGGTCCTAGCTCAAGACTGCCAAAATCACAGTGGGCTTTGGCCAATTTATGCAAGTCTGGCCTATTAGTGGAGGAGGCCTGCCAGTACACTTCCTATATTATGACATTTGTAACTCAGATTTGTCCCCCAAACTAACCTCTTTGCCAGAGTGTGACAAATGGAGCAGGACAGGGAGAAAAGCATTCTCCCATAGCTTATGCAAGAAACCAGTCAGTGTTTTTTTTTAGGGCTCCCAAGATTATGGGTCCGCCTGCCGCCTGGAGAGGTCCGCAGCAGCAGCACTGAGGTCCACGCCAGCAGAGGGCTTCCACGCCACTCAGTACCAGACCTCACTTAGAGCAGCAGGACCAGAGAGGAAGAAAATGACAGACCCCAGACAGCCACTGATGGGGTTTACTCATGAGAATAAATGGGAGCAGATTCCCTCTCTGGGGATTTCCAAATACAACTGCTGGTGACCTGACTTGGAATCCTATTTTAAATCCCAGGCTGGTTAATGTTATTTTACGATGGGGTACCTAGAAATATCAGTTAACTTTGCAAAGAGGACAGTAATATTGGAATTTTAAGAAAATTTCTTGACATACCCTTTTCTCAAGTCCAGTTTTAAAATCACTATTATAAAAAAAATCTAAATATAAATTATAGAGAAAACAAGCATTTATTTCATATCTTATTTTAGGCACTGTTATATGATATAATATTCTTATGAACTTTATGAAATACAATTAATTTAATCTTACAGTAAAGAACCTGGAAATTAAAGAAATGCAAAAAAATTTTTTTCAGTGATGTATGTTCTTAGCCACATTATAGGACTAAGACCTAGAAGGATCTTCAGAAGATCTTTTGGCCTAGTCCTGCCAGCAAACATTTCAGCTACTTGCAGCTGTTTTGCAGATAAAGCAGTGGATGCTCAGAGTTTTCCCCTTCTTTTTTGGGGTTATGTTTCAGATGAATTCTCTTTACCAAGTAGGGATTCCAATCCACGTGTTTACATTCAGGATCACAATGGCACAAGGGAAAACACAAAGCTTCAAAAGATTTCCAAAGCTGAACAGCACTGCTTTCTGACAAAAATAGAGATTTGCACTTTAGCAAATCGAGGACACTGGGATAATTGCACGCTGAAAGGACTGAATCACAGCCCCGATAAGAGGAAAGCAAAAGCCTACATAATTAAACTGAACAAAAGCAAAGTCTTTTTTCTCTCTCAAAAAAGTTCAGAAACAGCAGATGTGGTGCTTTTGGCAATGGTTCCAATTCATTTGTGGAAAACAGAAATCATAAATACTTCATAAACAGAACATCCCCAATGGAAAAACAGATCTGAAAGGCAAGAACGCACCCAGGAGTCAGCTTCTAGCAGGCTGTACTAACAACGTGCTTCAAATAGCATGTTCATTCGCTCGTTTCATAGACAAAAGCGAAGTATGAAGGATTTATGAAGTCCCCATGTTGGGAAGTATCAATGTGACAGGAGGCACGTCTCATGAAGTAATTGCTCCTTTCTCTCCTGCAGGTGATGTCACAAGGCTGGCACTCTTAAATGGAGACAACTCAATGTTACCCATGTACATCCTCAGTACATAAATACGCGTGTTGAAGTCCACGGGCAATGAATGTAACCGTGGAGGAGAGAATGTGCAGGCTCTGCAATGGGATACCTGTTCACCAGAGTTTGGAGGATGCAGGGATTGGTATAACCCAGCCGTGGGCAAACTACGGCCCGCGGGCCGGATCCGGCCCGTTCGGCTGTTCTATCCGGCCCGCAGAGCCGAAAGAGCAGAGGGTTCTCTTGCTCTCCCCTCCGCTCCTTTACTTTGAATTTATATTAGTTCACACAAACACTCCATCCATGCTTTTGTTCCGGCCCTCCGGTCCAGTTTAAGAACCCATTGTGGCCCTCGAGTCAAAAAGTTTGCCCACCCCACCTCATAGCTGAACATGTTTCAATGCTCAATAGACCTCGAGCCTTCAGAGTTCGGAGAGAGCAAACAGTGGTGAGGGGGGAGAAAGACCAGAGGTGGATCCATCAGAGAGGGAGCCCACCTTGTGTTTTCCTGAAAGCCACACCCCCTGGTGAATTGGTAGATGGGAGAAGTGACCACAAGGGAGGCACTGATGGTCAGGCACTAAGAAGGAGTTAGGTATAGGGCCGGACTGGTGGGGGCTTCTTCAGGCCAGGGAATTGGAAGACTCCAGTGGGGGCCCTCAGAGGAACCCACGAAAGCAACTGTAAAGTAAAATAATCTGGATAGCCAACTCTCTCAGAAGGCACCCACTCCGTAGCCTTCCTCCCTTCTCCTCACCCCACTCTCTAAAGCAGAGGCACCCTTCCTCCCTTCTCCTCACCCCACTCTCTAAAGCAGAGGCAGCCATGAGCAGGGGACAACAGGAATTTTCAATTTAATAGGAGACTGAAGCTTTGATGTTAGGCTGGAGTGGACTTTTTATTGCCTGAAAACAAACAAACAAACAAAAACACACAAACAAATTCTTAGTACCTGCACTAAATGCAAAAGCCATGGGAACTGTGAAGGATTCTAGCCCTGGGCATGAGGGAAAGAGTGGTATGAAAGAATGCCCTTTACTGTGTTCAGCCAGTTCAATAAATCGGTTACAAATGCATTTTCACATTGAAGTGTAAATACTGCATGAACAGCCTTGTTAGCCACAGGTGCTATCTGAACACATGCTGGCAATAATAAGCTTTCACTTCCCTGTCATCAGGACTTCATGGATACCAATTTACAGAGCTCCACGTGGCATTTATGCGTCTGCCTACACACACCCCCACAGAGAGAAATGTATGTAATTACACACACACAAATAAACCACAGAAACCCAGTTCTCTAAATAGAGGAGAAGAGGTCCAACAGGCATGGTCAGGCGATGCAGATTCTTCTAACATCAATTCAGCAAGTAATTTTCAACCTATCCACTGTCCCAAATAGATAAGATACTGGAAATTTAAGTCAAGGTTCTACAACTGAATACACTTTGCACATTTGCAAATTGAAACTACTGTTAAGAAAAATTTTAACACCCCTTGAAGGCAGCATTTTTTTTTTCTGTAGGTCCCTTGATGCTTAATGAAATCTATTAAAAATGAGTTTTCTTTTATTAATAAAATAACTTCATATCAACCAAGATAGAAAATGCCCTGATTTACAAATCATAATTACAGACAAATTTTCTGACAGTGAGTTGACTCCTTTTAACCTGCTCATGATTTTTTTCAAGGCTGCTTTACATATTACATATCCATGTCACTATTTGATTAACAACATATTTACATTTCCTATTTAAAAGTCTGTTATAAGAAAGTCCCACTTTTTGGAGAGAGTAAATTTTCAGCAATTTCAACTATCTGAAACATAATCATAAATGTAGAAGTCAGTGGAGAAAGGGCCTCTCTAAGGGTATCATAGAGCTAAAATAAATAATGTTAAGAGGACTATGAAACATCCTTACACTATAGAACACTCCAGTTGTAGCCAAACTACATTACTTGATTTAAGACAATTAGTTATTTGGTTAGATTAAAGACAGGTAAATATGAGGAGTAGGCAGTAGGGCTATTAATGAAAAAGCATAGGAAGAAATACCTATTATCTAAAACATTGATAAAAATGTACATTTTATATTCAGAAGGAGGAAAATACTAGAATACAATCTCCAAGGTGAAAAAGTAAAAAGAAAACAGAAAGACTAGCACAAGTCTATTTATAAAGATGCCAAAAAATGTACACTCTGAAAAGCTTCTGAGGTGTTACAATACAGAAAAAAAATAAAACAACAAAAATTATTTTTTAGGATGTTCTTGAATCATCATAAAAATGTTTACCGATGCCCAGCCAGCATGGTTCAGTGGTTGAGTGTCGACCTATGAACCAGGAGGTCCTGGTTCGATTCCCAGTCAGGGCACATGCCCAGGTTGCAGGCTCAATCCCCAGCAGTGGGCGTGCAGGAGGCAGATGATCAATGATTCTCTCTCATCATTGATGTTTCTATCTCTCTCTCCCTCTCCTTCCTCTCTGAAATCAATATATATATATAAAATGTTTACCGGTAATTGGAAAAATATATTTCAAAAATTCATAGAAATATAAATGCATTTTAGAAAGATGTGTTGAAGAAAACATACTATAATGAAAAAGCATAGGAAGAAATACCTATTATCTAAAACATTCATTTATATCCATCATCTAATTGAATAATGACACCAGATAAATTAGATGTTACCACATGTAATGATTCAAATTGGTTTGAGCATTTTTCTTGCCTTACTAATGGCTAAGTAATAATACCTGCTTAAAACATGGGATTGTTAGCCTTAGGAGAGTGGATATGAGTGGGAAAAGAGAACGATAGGATGTATTTTCCTATGCTTACATTTCCATAATATGCCAACATAGCGGAGACATATCCTAATATATAAAAGCCAGGGGCCATCATGACCAAAACAACCAAACGGACGACCCAACAAAGGTGGCATGGGGCGACAAGGCCGGTATGGGGGTTAGTAAGGGATGACCAAATGACTGAACAGCAGGCTGCATGGGGCGACCAGGGTGGCAGGGGGTTTAGTGAGGGATGACCAAATGACTAAACAGCAGGCTATGTGGGGTGACTAGACCAGCAGGGGGGTTAGTGAAGGACGACCAAACAACTGAACAGCAGGCTGCATGGGGTGACCAGGCCAGCAAGGGGAGCAGTTGGGGGTGACCAGACCAGCAGGGGGGGGGGCAGTTGGGGGCGACCAGGCTGGTGGGGGGCAGTTGGGGGCGACCAGGCTGGCAGAGGGGGGAAGTTGGGGGTGACTAGGCCAGCAGGGGGGACAGTTAGGGGTGATCAGGCTGGCAGGGGGGCAGTTAGGAGCCAGCGGACCTGGATTGAGAAAGGGATGTCCAGGGATCGGGCCTAAACCGGCAGTTGGACATCCCTTGAGGGGTCCTGGATTGGAGAGGGTGCAGGCTGGGCTGAGTGGACCCTCCCCCTCATGCATGAATTTCGTGCACTGGGCCTCTAGTTTAAAATAATAGAACAGGATCAACTGAAAAAGATGCATTGCCAGCTCAGCACTTGCTCTATTTCCACATAAATACATATGCAGGAAGATGAGGGATTGGTAAATGAATTGGCTTTCCTGATGATCAAATGTACATACCCCAAATATAAAGTAAAATAATAATTTATTATATTATAAAAGAGAAAGACAAATATTCAGATCTTGGGCAAGTTATGTTTCCACACTGTAATCAATGGGAACTTGCTACACTGAAAATACTTGAAGCTCCTTATTTCTGTCATCACTATTTCTATGACTAACACAATTCCTTCTTTAAAAAAATAAAAAGGTCTTTAAACATCAGGAATTGGCAGAGGGATAAATAGGTGGAGCACAGAGTATTTTTAGGGCATTGAAAATACTCTGTGATACTATATCATGTCATTATACATTTGTCCAAACCCCAAGAGTGCACTCTAATGTAAATGATGGACTTTGAATGTTTATCATGTGTCAATTTAATTCATCAATTACAACAAATGTCCACTCTGGGAGGGTATTGATAATGAAGGAAGCAAAGCATGTGTGAGAGAAGGTGGCATATGAGAAGTCTCTATGACTTCCTGTCAATTTTTAAAAATTAATTCATTTTTATTGAGATATAATTGACATACAACATTATGTTAATTCCATGTGCACAACATGATTCAATATATTTATATGCAAAATGATCACCTCAATAATTCTAGTCAGAATCCATCACTGCATATAGTTACACATTTTTTCTTATGATCAGACTTTCAAAAATTTTATTAGCAACTTTCAAATACACTATCAGTATTAACTATAGTCACCATTCTGTACATTACATCTTTAGGACCTATTTATAAGTAGAAATGTGTATCTTTTTTTGTTTTGTTTTAATTTTTTTCTTTGAATTTTGCTGTGGTCCTAAAACTGCTCTTAAAAAATAAGTCTTTAAAAAAATGTTCTCCAGCCTCTTAGGAGAGCTCCTGAACCCAAGCATGTGCGAGTAACTATATACACCCGTTTCTGCAACTGGAAAACTAGTGTTTGTTATGTGTTTGTTGAAGACTTTTTATAAGCACAGCCAAGAACATGTAAACATGCCTCCTCACCCCTGCTCCACCCCTACTCAACCACACTCTTTGGGCATAAACACAATATACTCAGTAGGGAAAGAGTCACTTTAAAATCAGGAGACAGCAAATTTGGTCTGATTTTTTGATGAGGGTTTAGCACTAATGAGATTTATTCGGATAAACTATTATAACAATAGAAGAGAAGAGACTCCTTCCACAGCATTCAGTACCAAATATAAAGCATCACGAGAAAATGCCCTATTAAATCAAACACAGGATCTGAAACAAACTCTATTGGGATTGGGATTTCTTATTTCAGAATAAAATACACTAGTAACTGTCTTATAGATTTCTTATCTATTCATCTACTGATGGGCACTTGGACTATTTCCAAATCTTAACTATTATAAATAATGCTACTATGAAGACAGGGTGCATACACAAGGGAATACTATACAGCTGTAAAAAAGAGGGATCTCTTACCCTTTGGGACGGCATGGATGAACCTAGAGACTATTATGCCAAGTGAAATAAACCAATCTGAGAAAGACAAATATCACATGATCTCACTTATTTCTGGAATCTAATGAACAAAATGAATTGTCCAACAAAATAAGAATGGAGGCATGGAACAGACAGGCATGCCTCGATGTGGGGATGGGTGGATGAAAATAGATAAACTGAAGAACTTATATACTTATATGCATAGTCCATGGACACAGGCAATAGGGTAGTGAATACCTGGGGGGATGGGTAGGCATAGCCCTGGGAGGAGGGAAGTAAAGGGGGGGGGGGGGAGGGAAGACATCTGTAATACTATCAACAATAAATATATATGTTAAAAAAATATATATATATATATATTAGTAACTACTTCTCAAATTTGTCACATCCAGAATCCCTTGTATTAATTTTTTACAGAGAATTCATGTTTTTTAAAAAGTAATGAATCATACTGGAATTATCAACAACTTGTTATTTGTTAAAATCAAAGGTCTTTTTCATATAACACATAACCCAGAATTCAGCAGTGTACTCTAAATATCATGTCTGCTGGGCTTTGGAAATAGTGACCGTCATCATCACAATTCCATAAACCTCTCGTGGAGATGACCAATGCTAACACTTGGATTTGCATTAGTTTTAACTCAGGTGAGAAATATCATAATGCATACACCAGACTGTGGGTTATTCTTGGAAAAAGATTATGTTCAATGCAGAATATCTTTAGAATTTACTTTTTATTAAAGTCACATAAGCAAAGAGAATTTCTAGTTTTAGCAATACCTTAAAGATGCTTTCCTTAATGCCTCTGTTGGATCTTTGTGTCAAATATTTTAAAGGGGAGGAAAAGAATATAGGCTGGGTGCAAGATGCTGTTTTGAGATGTTATACAATATTTTGAATTTAATCCCCGCACTATGCCATTGGGTATATAATCTTCAATTAGAAACAGGGGCTTGGAGAATTTTAAAGACTGACCAAGATCACACAGTAAGTGAGGTATCTCAGAGCACTCAGCTCTTTTCTCCTGCATGCTGCCCATAATTTTTAGGTATTAATGGAATGAGACTATACAGATGGTCTTTTTAAAGAGAAGCCAATCTGTTCAGCTCAGCACACATTGATTTCTGGTCTTGATTATATTCCAAAGATTACATTAAATAATGACTAAAATTTTGTTTACATTCCCAGATTTTATCTAGTACTTTAAGAACAGGGCCAACACATTATAAACAAAATACTAGACTCATTTGAAAGTGGCCTGTTTGCAGAAATAAACTGTGAGAAGAAACAGATTCTTAGTGGGCTTCAATTGGCAACTAACAGAAATCAACCCAGTTATAAAACAGTCCTCAATCAATATGGACAGAGTGCCTACTGTGCTGGGGATGGGCAGACTAGGTATTACAAAAATCACAGACCCGTGACCACAGAGAGGGATGGGCACACAGTGCAATGGGACTGTGCAATGGAGGAATGACCTCGTCAGAGAGTAGACAGGCTTCCTTGGTAACTGTTTGGAGATAAAAAGAAAGGATACATTTTAAAATCTTAAAAATTTAAAATTGGGAGTTCAACTCATACAAACACTCCATTTTATAGATGAATAACCTGAGGGCCAATCTACTCATTTTGGCCACGGAGTCATTAAATACATTGAATTCTTTAGGCTTGAGGTGCCAGCCTCATACAGAAAGATAGATCAATGATAGATAAATAGATAGATAGATAGATAGATAGATAGATAGATAGATGTGTATGTATATATGTATTTGTTAGTATATATTCATAGTAAATACGTTTAAGTGCATGTGTATGTATATAATGTTCAGGTGCATTTCTTTCTTTTAAATCCTCATCTGAGGATATGTGTTGATTGAATTTTTTAGAGAGAGGAATGGAGAGAGAAAAACTTGGATGTGAGAGAAACATCAATCGGTTGCCTCCTATACTACTATGTGCCCCAATGGGGGATCCAACCTGCAACCTAGTCATGTGCCCTGACTGGGAATCAAACCCACAACCTTTTGGCGTATGGGACAATGCTCTAACTAACTGAGCCGCCCAGCCAGGGCCAGGTGTATTTCTTAAGGGCTGACAATATTTCCCTGAGTATGGCCAACCAGGAGCCTGCCAGAAAACAAACAACAGAAAAATGTAATGGCTCCAGAAGGCCATCTAGATCCTAAGAAAGAAGCCAGAGAGAGAGCAGTGTTAGTGTTCTAATTCTTGTACTGATGTTGTGCCCACAGACTTCTTTGCTTCTGATATGTATTTTAAAAGCACAGAAGCATCATCATTTGAAACTTATGCTGAGTATTTCCAATGAATATCTGGTTTCTTTATAACATCTCTGTGCAACAAGCATGATTTTTCTTCTATGTTTACAGAAGAAAGAACAAAACAACAACAAAAAACCCCATAAAGGTAGCTAGTAAATGGCAGATTCGGTATTTTGAACCCAAGTCTGTAAAATGTTTATCTGCATCCTTGAACTGTCTTCTGCCTCTCTTCAAAACAATTTTCAATGGATCCTGGTGAGAACCTCATTCTACATATGAGAACAATCATTGACATCACAAATGCAAGTAGCAAAAATACTGCTTTTAAGCCTAATGATACAACATTGTTCTCTACATACAGCCTGCAATACATCCCAATGTCAAAAATCAACACTACACAGCCAGGATAAAGTTTTCCTTGTAAGATGTGATCTCAAGTCTTTTTTAGAAAGGAATATTCACTTATTTAAATACATCTATAGGTGCATAAAATCTATTTGAAAGGAAACATTCTTCTTAGAAGAGATGATAGCAATACAGGTCAGAACTAAAAGCCTAAGGAAAGCAGCTGGGGACTCAGCTTTGAGCTCTGTCCCCTTTACAATCTACACTCAGGCTGGGAAACTGTTAGAATGAATGCTGCCCAGGGTCTCAGAAGCAGAAATAAGAAAAAAGCAGAGATGAATGGTGTTTTGCTTGCAATGCAACAGCCCTGGTTGTGCAGCCGGTACTTTCGTTTGATGTTTGCTGGAATCTTTCACAATGTAATCTCATCAATCCTCAGAATTACCTTTGGAGGAAAAGGAATCTCAGTATTTAACATCCTGCTTTGATGACTAGAGCATCTTGGACAAGGGAGCGCAGAGGGTCAGGTGATTAGAGGGAGGCTGAGCTTGAGAGACAGCGTGGGGTCAGGCACCAGCTGATCCCTCTGATCCTCTACCGCTTTGCACAGCGTCCCCACAAGCACAGCTATTTTCTAGGCAGCTGCCTGTCTTCTTACCTCTCTTCTGGATGCCATTGGGGCATCAGCAAAGGTTCAAGCACTGAGCAAAATACTCAGGGCTGCTTTGATGAAGCCAACAGGAATTTACTTTGGGGTTTTGTGTTTTATGTGTGTGTGTCCTACTTTTATTTTTCAACCACAGTTTATATTCACTATCATTCCACACCAGCTTCAGATATACACTAAAGTGGCCAGAAAACCATGCACTCTGCAGAGTGGTCCCCCCATGGCTCTGAGCCCCATTCCCCATGATCTCAACATCACTGATTGTATTCTCCATGCTGCAATCTGCATCTCTGGGCTATCCTGCAACTACCAATTTGCACTGTTTAATCCCTTCATCTTTTGTTACCCAGCCCCCCAAACCTCCTCCCAGGCAAAGTTGTCTGGGTGGCCCCCCAATGTGGCGTATTTGGAATTTGGAGTCAGACAGCCCAATTTAAAATCCTATTGCAATTACTTATAAGCTTGGATGAGTTATCTAAGTTTTCACATACACACACACACATGTATGTATGCACACATATACATATATATTTCAAAACTTCTAATAGATTAATTAAAAAGCTGGACACAATAATTAATCATCATGTATTTAGGGTTATAGGATCTTTAATGGGTAACATGGGTACTTCTGAATTATCCCTGTTGATATTCAGATTTCTTGGATAATCTCAAATTTCCATTTATCAGGATAAAACACCTGCTTGTATATAAAATATAATGTGCATTAAGAATTTTCCAGTTCCTTTTCTTGCCTACTTCTCTCAACTAAACATACTGTCTTGAATGGTGGAGAATATTAATTGTTTCATAAATCCTTTGCATATGGCATACACAGATGTTGTTGGATCAACACCTTCACAAAGGCAATGTCCCATATTTATTCTACTTAGCCTCATTTAAAATTTCTGTCTTGGCCATACTCTAGCCATATTATGGTATCTAGCTACTGCAAGTTGTAAGGAGGGGGAATTGCCAGTATATTTTCCTACTGTATATGTGGTTGAAATGAAAACAAATTCCTGAATCACTGGAAATGTAGGTATGGAATTTGAAAAATTCTGTGAAGCAGTCCATAATTCTCTTCCAGCTGTGTGGGTGCTATTTATGTGTCTCTTCCATCTATTTTGTCACTATTTTTCCTAGTCTAACATTTTTAACTCAAAGGAATGACCATCAACTCCCCCACCCCAAATGTTAAATTCAAATCCCAGCAGGAATAATGGAGCATCCTTAGAAAGAAGACCTGATTATTTTTATTTGAGAGTAAATTTCAAGTAACACTCTACATGTATGTGTATCTAAACATATATTTTTCTTTAGAGAATTTTTAAAGTATGTATGTAGGAATACTCTAAAATTAATATCAAGGAAATGTTAAATCATTTAAGTCTGAAATTATCTATGGTTAAGCATTCATTCATTCATTCATTCATACACAAATATTTATTACTCTCTTACTCTATATGACTCAGGATACCAAAATGAAAAGAAACAGTCCTTTTCCAGTAGGGCATTTTAAGGTAGTTAAGAAATAAAGAATGTTCTCAAGTAATTATAATGTGGTGTAGTATGAGATGGAGCCACAAAAGAAGTAGAAATTGAGGTCCACGGGATTTTGAAAAAAGAGACTCACTTTAGCAGGGAGGACGGGATGTCCTGAAGCCCGATGCCAAGGTCCATGGTGAAATGGAGGACAGGCAAGGTTCATGGACAAGATTGCACCTGAGCCAGCTGTTTACAGCATCAGGAAATAACTTAAATAACTGTAAAGGAAGGGCATTCGGGGGGGGGGGGGGGAGGGGGGCCGGAACAGATATGCAAGGGTTCAGAAGAGCTATGGCATAGGGTCCATTCACAAAGTGGGAAGTAGTTCAAAGTGAGGCCTGAACCAGGAAGGCAATAGGTAGACAAAATGTAGTTTCCTATAAGACATAGATTCGGCCCTAGTTGGTTTTGCTCAGTGGGTAGAGCGTCAGCCTGTGGACTGAAGGGTCCCAGCTTTGATTCTGGTCACATTCCCAGGTTGTGGCCTCAATCCCCAGTAGGGGGCGTGCAGGAGGCAGCCAATCAATGAGTCTCTCTCATCATTGATGTTTCTCTCTGTCCCTCTTCCTTCCTCTCTGAAATCAATAAAAAATATATATATATTTTTAAAAAGACATCGATTCAGAGTCTGGCCATGGAGAATGGGGAAGAATTAAAGATTAGGAAGACTTTAAGCCTCCATAGCTGAGATGAGGGTGATACCCTTACAAGAAGTAGGAAAATCAGGTTAAATAAAAATAGTATTTTAGGAAACCATGATAAATTCAGGTTGTATATCCTTAAATGTGAGGTACTGAGATAGCAACATAACTCTCACAAGTAATATGAATAAATTATTTTGGCCCATATGGAAAGGACCTCAGGTGGCACAGGTCTTATTCAATCTCATGCCACTGACATGGCCCTGCCCTCCTCAGAGATGGCACCGTAAGCACTGTCTCATTTCCCAAGGCACTGCTGTCTTCTTTGCATTTTGTATTTCATACACATCTTCCACTGATTTACCTTGACCCTACTAGATGCTAAGCAATGTGAAGTCAAGATATATACCTGTTTTGTCATTATATTCTTCATGGTGCTTAGCAAAATGTCTTCTGCATATAATAGCCACTTGAAAAATAAAAGTTTGAATGAGTAGGGAAAGGAAACGAGTCCACCTGGAGAATCTAAAAAAGATCAGGAGGAAAAGAACAAAGAGGAACTCTGCTGTATTCCAAAAGGAATGTTTTTCTATTGACTGAAGACTATTGTGTTAGCTAAAGTAATTAAAGTATATGATATGTAAATACAACCAATCTCTTTAAATCTCATACAGCTTTATTGTGTTCTGACTATATTTCAATTAGTTTTAAGGTATTCTGAACACCAGAATGTTAAAAAAGCAAAGTGTCTTATTTTAACTTCAGGTCCAAGATTACAAAAAAAGGAAGTGTTTAAATTTTTCCTGTAAAGCAAGGAAAGAATAATGAGTTCACTGGGCCTGAAACATTTTATGCACATTTAAGGTCTGTATACCAAAATATCCTTTTTCTGTTGTTGGAAAAAATGACAGTAGTTTTAAAGCAAATGGTACAGCACCTCACTGTATGTGAGACTTTATAGTCTCAAAGTCCTTTTAGTCCATTTCATCCTGACAACATTCCAGTAAGATAGGAAATTCTGATTTTATTTACAAATGATGATGAAAGCAGCTCAGGGTAACTTGTCTGAAGGCATGTGGTTATTAAGCCAAAATGCTTGATAAGTGCTCCCCATCTTCTGACTTTTTCTACTTAATTATTATTATTACTAGAGGCCCATTGCACGAAGATTCGTGCGTTAGGCCTTCCTTCCCCTGGCTGCCAGCACCGGTTTTCCTCTGGCACCCAGGACCCAGGCCTTCGCTCTGGCCACTGCCTTCAGTCTTAACTCCGGCCGGAGCCTTCAGTCTTCGCTCCAGCTAGAGCACCGCTCCTATACCTCCCTCTGCTCTCCGCCCTCCCCCTCATAGCAGGCGTCCCGCCCCGCCTGGCGGCTCCGCGCCTGCATGCATGCTGCGCAGAGGCCTGGAGCGGCTGGGGGTGGGGTGGGGGGAGCTTCTGCCATCTTTGCATACTCATTCCTGATTGGCTGGTGGGTGTCACAAAGTGATGGTCAATTTGCATGTTTCTCTTTTATTAGTGTAGATTTTGTTTTTTTGATCAATATAAAAGTTTATTTAACAAAAGTTTAATGTGGAAATGGACAGGACTCTATTTTTATATTGTAGCAAAACAGGTGCTGTGGAGAGGGGACGTGTGGAAGCAGTTGATTTCTCTGGTAACTACAGCCATTCTTTATACTCGTTCCAAGGCTTCTAACATGATGATACTATTTCCTCGTATTACCACCATTCCAATACTGTTCTGTTGCACATTCATCTATCACAAGATTCATAAAGGGGTCAAATCCCCGTAATATTCCTTGGACGTGTCTGCCACCATTTAATTTCAATGATAACTTCTTGTCCATAAATTTTTTTAACTTGGGAGGGTGAGCTTTGCTCATGGTGTCCAAGTGAGCTCAAAGATACTTCCAAACGGAATTCGTGGCCTCTCTCTAGTGTAGATTATTGTTACATTTTGTTCAACGCCAACTGGTCACTCTCAGACACTCATCTTTCCTCTTTATCTATATATATAAAGGCTAAGCGACCATTATGGCAGGACGACCGGTCACTATGATGCACACTGACCACCAGAGGGCAGATGCTCAACACAGGAGCTGCCCCCTGGTGGTCAGTGTGCTCCCACAGGGGGAGCACCGCTCAGCCAGAAGCCGGGCTCACAGCTGGTGAGTGCCGCTGCCATGGTGGGAGCCTCTCCAGACTCCGCAGCAGCACTACCGAGTGGCAGCAGCAGGCATAGCTCTCCAGGATGAGCGTCATGGCGCCCAGCCCCGATTCGGGCTCCTCCCTGGCCGCCTGCTGCCTGGCTCACTGCTATATCCCCTGAGGGGTCCCGGACTGCCAGAGGGACGTCCGACTGCCAGTTTAGGCCCAATCCTGGTGCCGTTCTCTGTAGAAGGCAGTCAGTCTGAACAACTCAGTGACTCAGGGAGGGCAGGGAACTCTGGGTGAGCCTGCCTCCACACTTGACTCACCCACTCAGTGGTGTTCACAGGACAGACTGTGGTGGCCCAGCCTGTGCATGTGCAGCAGCTGCTGAAGCTCAAGCAGCAGCAGAAGACCATACAGACATAAGCTTGCAGGCAGACATCCCCTGAGGGGTCCCGGACTATGAAAGGGTGCAGGTCAGGCTGAGGGACACCCCCCTCCAGTGCAAAAATTTCCTGCACCAGGCTCTAGTTTAGTATAAAAGCAAAGCTTCCACCTGGCAGGTGTGGCTCAGTGGTTGAGTGTTGACCTATGAACCAGGAGGTTCGATTCCCGGTCAGGGCACATGCCTGGGTTGTGGGCTTGATCCTCAGTGTGGGGCATGCAGGAGGCAGCCAATCATTGATTCTCTCTCATCATTGATGTTTCATCTCTCTCTCTCTCCCCTCTCCCTTTTTCTCTGAAATCAATATAAATATATTAAAAAAAAAAAAAAAGCAAAGCTTCCAATTGCACTCGATAACTGTTGGATCCTAAGTGTAGAAGCAAGATTTATGTGTGGCAGTACTGAACATTTATGCCACTAGTAGGTTAATGTAAAAATCTTATAGTTATTAATAAATTATTTCTTCTCCCAAGACCACTTACTAGAGCAAACTGTTTCCTATTTTCAGAGCCAATAAATAGGAGTATTCCAAATATTTTCCACACATATATAATTTGATCTTTATATATACTTTTGGAGGAATTATATGGCAATTCCATATTCTATCAATATTTTACTTTCATCAGTTCCAAGATTTGAAGACAATTAATTTGTTTATATCCAAATCTATTCTCTTATTTCCCTGTGTTGTTAGTTTTATTCTACAATGTTGCTGTGTCTTTTAGAAATGTGTACCATATCTCTTCTTAGGCAATGTACTGTAAAAGAGTTGACAGCTGAATTCCAGCTGAAAGAGAATTGTTAGATTATCTAATGTGGTTTCATTTTACGAGAATAGAAAAGGAAACAAAAAGTCAAGTGAACTAAAGTCTGACCCCCATTTGGAGAATATTGGTCTTTATCCAGAAGTTTTGTAAATGTAGGTTTGTCACTTCAAATCTCCATTATCTCATTTCTCCTATCTATGAAAGTTATTATGAGAATAAGGTAAAAAATAAATGTGATTATGCTTTGAAAACTTTGTGCAATATACTCTCCAACATGAAAATTTGGAAAATACCATTATACTCATTTCAATTTTGCCAATGATGATATTTTTCTACTCAGCTGTATGAACTTTGTTCTGTACTATGAGGTGAAATAAAACTGCTTAGTTTTCTCACACAGACATGGTGGGTTTTTCCTCATTTATTAATAACTAGAGGCCCGGTGCCTGAAATTCATGCACGGGGGAGGGGGTGTCCCTCAGTCCAGCCTGCACCCTCTCCAATCTGGGACCCCTCAAGGGATGTGCGACTGCCCGTTTAGACCTGATCCCGGTGGGATCAGGTCTAAACGGGCAGTCGGACATCCCTCTCACAATCCAGGACTCTTGGCTCCCAACTGCTCGCCTGCCTGCCTTCCTGATTGCCCCTAACCGCTTCTGCATGCCAGCCTGATCACCCCCTAACCACTCCCCTGCCAGCCTGATGGATGCCTAACTGCTCCCCTGCCAGCCTGTTTGCCCCTAACTGCCCTCCCCTGCAGGCTTGATCGTCCCCAACTGCCCTCCCTTGCAGGCCTGGTCCCTCCCAACTGCCCTCCCTTGCTGGCCATCTTGTGGTGGCCATCTTGTGTCCACATGGGGGCAGGATCTTTGACCACATGGGGGCAGACATCTTGTGTGTTGGAGTGATGGTCAATCTGCATATTACTCTTTTATTAGATAGGATAGAGGCCTGGTGCATGGGTGGGGGCCAGCTGGTTTGCCCTGAAGGGTGTCCTGGATCAGGGTGGGGGGTCCCTTGGGGCATGAGGCGGCCTGGGCGAGGGGCCTGTGGTGGTTTGCAGGCCGGCCACGCCCCTTGGCAACCCAAGCGGAGTCCCTGGTATCTGGGGTTTATTTATCTTCTACAATTGAAACTTTGTAGCCTGGAGCAGAGCCAAGTCTTCTGCTTGCTCCGTGGCAGCAGCCATTTCTCTTGGGATTTATGTATCTTCTATAATTGAAACTTTGTAGCCTTAAGCGGAGGCCTGGGCCAGCAAGGGCAGGCGGAAAGCTTGGCTTCCTCCATTGCCAGGGGCAACTCTAGCCTCCTGCTCTTTCCAGCTCCGTGGCTGCCGCCATTTCTGTTTGGATTTATGTATCTTCTATCATTGAAACTTTGTAGCCTTGAGTGGAGGCCTAGGCCGGCAAGGGCAGGTGGAAAGCTTGGCTTCCTCCATTGCCGGGGAAACCCAAGCCTCTCTCTTGCTCTCTGTGGCTGTAGCCATCTTGGTTGGGTTTATTTGCATATTTGTTCCTGATTGGCTGGTGGGTGTGGCTTGTGGGCATGGCTTGTGGGGTGTAGCGGAGTGATGGTTAATTTGCATATTACTCTTTTATTAGATAGGATGTCCAAACTGTTCAAAGGATGGGCTCAAATCTCCTGAAAATATGCAATTGTCGTGTTTAAAATTTAATTTTGAATGGAAACCTTCTTTCATTTCTAGGCAAACATCTAAATTTAAGACTAGGCCATACCAAAAAACTAGCTACTATTTCACTGTACTTTTGGTATACAGTTATAAAAATGTGTCTTTACTGTTTTCCAATTAGTTAAAAAAAACAGATGTGCTTATGAGGCTCTCTAAATAGTGCTATTAACAAGAGAACATTATACTGATTTATTGTCAATGTCAATTTATTATCATACTAGAGGCCCGGTGCACGAAATTCGTGCATTCGAGGGAGGGGAGAGGTCCCTCAGCCTGGCCTGTGCCCTCCTGCAGTCTAGGAGCTGTCAGTTGGACATCCTTAGCGCTGCTACGGAGGTGGGAGAGTCTCCTGCCACCACTGCTGTGCTCACCAGCCATGAGCCCGGCTTCTGGCTGAGAGGCGCTCCTCCTGTGGGAGCGCACTGACCACCAGGGGACAGCTCCTGCATTGAGCGTCTGCCCCCTGGTGGTCAGTGTGCAACATAGTGAACGGTTGTTTTGCTGTCGGTCGATTTGCATATTAGCCTTTTATTATATAGGATTGGATTTCACTAATTTTTTAAAAGTTGATATCATCTTTAAAAAGATATAGTTAAAAGGCATTGACATAGGAACCATGCATGAAACTTCCAAACCCTATCCCCTGGAAATAAAAAAAAAAATAAAAAACTGACTTCCAATCTTTACCAAAAGCAGTCAAAATCTGACTGTTCTTACTGTGTTTATTCCTGGCCAGTTTTATTTTGCTGCTAAAGACAGTTGGATTTATCTTACTTTTACTAGCACTTCAACAGTATTGAAGATCTGTATATTTTACCAAAGTATTAAAAGTTGAATTTATTTTTGTAAAACTATAATAAGTAAGTCAAGAATACAGCCTTTAGCCAAATAAATGAATACTGACTGAAAAATTATTTTCCAGTTTCAACTTTCAATAAAATCAATTGTATTTAATCACTTCAAAACAGCACTGACTTCTATAATTAATTGCGTGTTTGTACCTAAAAGCTGTTTTTATTTCATGATTTTAACCAGAAAAATAAATGGGAATGCACTGTGATGAACCAGGAAAAGTAAATTTGGAGTGTTCATTCATCCAAGTCTTTGCTTTTCAATCATGTGTCCTAATATTGGCTCATTTTTGGCTAAACATCCAATTTTCTAGTCTTTACTAGCAAGTAGCTTAATAACACAATCAATATCTAATCAATTCTAGGAACAGCTCAAATTACTTAATTAGTTAAATAGCTACAATTTCTTGGAGTGCATAACAATGAGTGCATACCAATAATCCAAATGAAATCAAAATATTTTTTTCTTGAGAAAAATATATCTTATCTTTATTATATATGTATATATGTTTTTCATGAAGAGAAACATTTGCCTAGACAATACTCCCATAGGTTAATATTGAATGGAAAGATGTTTCTGAAGTTCTAAAGAATGTACTGTGCTTGTAAGATAGCCCATAAACTATAAAATCCAATTTTTCATTATATCTACTATTAGTGCATTTTTCTTAGACATGTGATCTCATTGTTTCTAATTCTATAACCATAAAATAGATAATATACACAGAAATATATGTGCATATATACACATATAAGTGTCATAAAAATGTTAATGCTTCTACAAAAATTTAAAATAAATTGACGAACAAAATAGATCCAGAAACATACATAGAACAGACTATAGAACTTCAGAGGGAAGCTGGGGGAGGGTGTGTGGGTGGGAAGAGATAAAAGAACTTGTATGCATATATGCATAACCCCTGGACACAGACAACAGGGTGCTGACGGCCTGAAGGTGGGGTTCCAGCGCAGGCCAGAAGGTTTCAATGGGGGAAAAGGGAGGACATATATGATACTTTCAACAATAAAGATTTAATTTAAAAAATTAAGATAAATGCCAAATGCCAAATGCAAATACTATAGTAGTAATGGTAATAATGTGACCTCTTATTGAAATATCAAAAATTTCAAAGGTAATTCATTATGTTTTAGTTACAGTGGAATTATCAACCAACATCTTATTTAGAAAAAAAATTGGTGATTAGAAAGGGAAACATAAATGTAAGTAGTAGAAATTTTTGTTTTCCAAATTATGAGATTCCTACCTACTAGCAATCTCTGGAGCAGAGTATAGAATATGTTACGTATCCTGGAACTTTAATCCAATAATAATAAAACAAAGAAGAAGTCAAGTGGTATATAATGAATCATGCAAATACAGCCTAAAATTACACAAAAGTTAAATATCCAAGTCAGCAAAACTGCATATGAATATACTTGCCTAAGAGGCCTTGGCACACCAAAGACAAGGAAAAAGTTCTCTGAGAAAACTGTTTATGTAAGCTCTTTTTGTTTAATATATTTAATGAAATGGAGATGTATATTTTGTTCCTGACCATTCTTTTAGTTGTAAATGAATATTAAAAATAACTTCCTCCTACACAGTCTCAGATCTTCAAATACATTTATGTCCCACATCTGGAAAGATGATATGCAGGTGTGTGCCCGTGTGTACATGTGTTCATGCACAGTCTCTTTGATGACAAGCCTGCACTTGGACATTTCTGTCTCTTTGATAACATTGTCTATTTAATGAGCTAATTAGTACTCAGGTTCTAAGCTCTGCTAAATTAATTTAAAAGTGATTAAAACCTGGATAGCCTAAAAGGGAATAAATGAATTTTCTATGACAACATGCTTACAAATAGAATAAAATATGTGCACATTTATTTACTCATTCAAAAAATAATTATTGAGTTCTAGACTGGTAATAGACTCTGGCACTAGATTCAATGGGTGCTAAAATGGCTAAAACTGAATACTTTTCCTCAACATGTTTGCACTATGGTTGTTACTGAACTAATACAAATCACCTTTTTCTCCACCTGAACTGTGATTTTTCTTTCTGACAGTAGAAAACACAAGCATGAACTAGTTATTCAAATAACCAAAAAACGCCTTGCCAATCTCGTTTCTTTGGCCAGTGTTAATTCCAAACGCTAGATGAACAAAATCAATAAAATGTAGAAGTCATTCATTGTAATATGCAAATATTAGTAAATGTTAACCAAGGTTTACACAATACGTTATCCAAAGCAGAATGAACATATGTTCTCCTTGGTGTGAGTGTGTGCGCGAGTGTGTAAATCCTTTAATTGGGTGGAATTTCTCATTTCCTTTCTAGAGAAGCTGATATGAACAATTATTGCAGATACTCCTAAAGATGGCTGCCCACTCACAGTCACTCTCCTTTCTGTAAAACGGTCTTTGGTGCCTGAGGATATGAGTGCCCCCAGCCCTGCTCCTGACCGGAGCTTACCTACTCAAGGTGAAGACCCCTGATCCAAGCTGGAACACTCAAACTCTCTCCCCTGGGAAGTTCACATTTGGATGGAGAAGCCAGGAACAGGCAGGCATTGGCAGGGAACCACCGCAAAGGGCCAGCCCCGCGTGCTGCCGTGGCTGCCGTGGCGCCCGGATCTACCTGAGCTCTTACCTTCCCGAGCCACGTTGGTCAGCTCTTCCTTCAACCAAGCAAGCCACCCAGGCTTTTCTCAAGAAATCCTCAAACCCAAGAGGGCTGTGTCCATTTATACCACTTGTAAGACAGATAATTGATAAAATATGCAAGTAATGGGATGGAGGGAAATGGAGGAACAAAATAAAATCACTTAGTCTCAGGTCTGGTATTCATTACAGATGATTTTACCAAATGCGAGATGACAATTACCCCTCTAAAGAACCTGGCTGTTCAGAAAATATGAAACATCAACAGGATTAAGAGTACCATTATAAAAAAGAGGCAAGGTACAATGTGTCTTTCTAACTTTATAAAAATAAGTAAATTTCAGTCTACTTAATTTAGAACTGAAGGTTAAAAAACTCACTTTAGTGAATGTTTATCATTTATGAATATCTTTGACTTGAAAGTTTAATCTATGACATAAAATAATCTAACATTGCTATACAGAATCCTTGTATACATTTTACTTAAATACTATTTAAGTATTTAAAAAGAATCATTCTCATTTAAGCCACATTTTGAAGGTTTTGTTTAGTAGCAACAGCCTATAACAGAAAAAAATAAATGGTATAAAAAATCAATGTATACCCAGTTGAAGAAAAAGAATAGTGTGACTGATGGCAGAAGGGGGGTCTGTGAAGAAAGAGGAAAAATATCTCCTAATAAATAAAGTAAAAAGTTCCAGGCTTTTACATTTTTAAATCTCTATGTCTTCTTCCTACCACCATCATTTGTGGGGAAATACAGAATTAGGTTGGCTGAAAGTGATTTGGATCATTTGTCATGCTGTAGTGACTGTGTGTAGAGAAACAAATATGTGTCCAAATAACCTGCAGAAAAATAAGTCTTTGATACTCAGAAGAAAATTTGGAACAAATCACAGAAAAGGATTTTAAGTCCATGATAAGTCCCCCAAATTTAAATAATTAAATATTATTCAGATATATATCAAACTATCTTATTTTTTAAAAGACTGCTCCAAAATAAGTAGCTGCTGTTCTGTTCAATGTTTATGGAAATTAGGATGCTTAAAGAATAGTTGTATTTCTTTATAGGCACCGTTCCTAATCATGCACAGAGACTATTCAAGAATCCACTTCTTTCTCTGGCCAGGTGGCTTAGTTGGCTTGGTGTTGGCCCATACACCAAAAGGTTGCTGGTTCAATTCCAGGTCCGAGCACATGCCACATGCCCTGGTTGCCGGCTCAATCCCCTGTAGGGGGTGTGCTGAAGGCGGCTGATCTATGTTTTGCTCTCACATCAATGTTTCCCTTTCTCTTTCTCTTTCCCTCTCCCTTCCTTCCTCTCTAAAAATCAATAAAAAAATCTTAAACCAAAAAAGAATCAATTTCTTTAACTTGTGTTGGGGACACTACAAACCATTTTCCCACTTTTGTATTTACGATTTCTTGGAGGCTTGTCTGGGAGTTGCACACTACCAGTTTCAGTTCCAGTTTTGCTAATAACTACCTTTATGTATTTGAGCATTTTCATTAACCTGAAATATCTCCATTTCATTTATTTAGTATGTATTTTAATGAATTCCTGCTGGAACCAATAAACTCCATTACATGGAAATGTGTATTTCTATGATATCCTATATAATAAAGATGTAATATGCAAATGGTCATTACGCCGTGAAGCGTAACGACCGAATGAGTAATGACTGGATCATGGATCAGCAAGAGGGTGGGGCAGCGAGCTACAAGCGGTGGCAGAGAGCTACAGGAGAGGGCAGGGCAGCAAGGTATGAGAGGGGGGGGGCAGGGCAGAGGGAACTACAGGAGGGAGGGGCAGCAGGTGGAGAGCTGCAGGAGGGCGGCAGCAAGCTACTGGCGAGCTACTGGTGCACGGATTCGTGCGCAGGGCTACTAGTATCTACATAACAAGATTTCTACCCATTTTCCTGATATAAAACTCTGTGGAGGATATAACATCCCCGAGTGTGTATTAGAAGTGTAGCAAGACAAGAGGGTACAAGGAGAGGTGGGCTGCTTGCTCCTCGGGTCATTTATGGTACTGACATAATAAGCACTCAATAAAACATTTCAAATCAGTAAACAAACCAATGAAATAGTAAATATATAAGACTACTGGAAAAAGCTCTAGCAAGTCATTAAACTAACTTAGGCATAAGCTTCCTTCTTGAACAGCTTGTTCATAAAGAACTACATCTTTGAGGCATAATTCAGGGTGGGCACTCAGGTCAGAACAAGGCAGGAGAGTAAGACCCTAGGAAAACTCCTTGACAAGTGGAATAGGGAAACTGAGACAGATAGCTGAACAAACTAGCTGAGCAATTTACAGCCACGTACAGAAGGTCACCAGGGTGGAAAGCCCCAGGTGCCTAGCAACAGGCAAACCTGGTGCCGGACCTTGCCCCAGGGTAGCCTTTCCTCCTCTGGCAATGGTCAGCGGAAGCTCATCCCAGGCTAAACCTCTGAACCTGTTCTCAAGGCCCCCTTTGCTCTGACTTCCAGAGAGCTGACAGCAGCCCCACGTGGCTCACTTCTTTCCCATAATGTTTCTAGAGGCCACAGCAGCCGCGCCCTGGCTCTCTCCTGTTGCTTCTTTTATCCTAGGCCCTTCCTTATTTTACTGTCCCCAGCTTTAATAAACTCTCCAAGGCACCTGGGCTCATATTGTGAAATCTTTCCTGCATAAGGTCAAGAACCCACACACTACAGGCTGGCCTGAGGCAAACCTGCTCTGGACCTGGTCCCTCCCTGTCCAGTAACATGACCACCTGCTCTGCCAGTCCTAACACCTACCAGTACTAGCTTGGTGACATTAAGAAAGTTACTTCTGGATTCTGTTTTTTTTTATCTGAAAAATGAATTTGGTAATAGTTCTCACCTCATAGTGTTGTTGTGAAAATTCAATGAAATAATACATAGAAGGTGCTTAGCACAGCACCTGGCACAGAGAACGGTCAATAAGTGTTAGTTATTTTTAATACATTCTATCAGCTTACCTAAAGCAAAGGGTCAGATCTTTGACCTAAACCCTGACAGTGGCAGACTACAAATATGTTGACTACAAACATCACATATCAGCATACCTGGTGAATGTTGTTAGAAAATGTTTTCATAGAATCATACTATTCAACACTGTGCTCTTCAGAAGGAAACATTATGGTGTGACCTTGCTTCCTATTATCTGCCCAGACTTTTCTGCTTGGCATCCTTTTTGCCCTGCTTTTTCCCTCCCAAAACTCACCCACAGATGGTAAGTGAATTCCCCAAAGATTTTTATATTAGAAGAGAGAAGAGGAATTTTGTTAAGTAGTCTTTTGTGCTTTAGAGGAGTGTGTCACACTTTTTTTGGCAACTACTAACAACTAGGAAATTGGCACAACTGGAGAGAGCCCATCCTGTGAGCACCTGGACCATAATTTACAGTCGGAGGCATCAATTAAAGCAGCAGAGAGACACTTCAGTAATTATGAAATCTTCTGAAAGTGAAATAGGCAATTAGTGGATTTCCATCGTATTTGTAAATCTTTTTGGGAAACTCAAGTGTATTCAATTCTTCCACTTGCAATTATAGGGCTAATTAACAGAATTGGTGGCGCTCTGTGTATGATAATGACAGTTGTTGGCTGGGAAACCAATTGCAAATGAAATTTAACTCAATATGAAAATAGGGCACATTGAAGAAGGGGTGAGAAGAGGTGCTGGCAATTAAATATTTAACAGTGATACACAATATATGCTTATAGTTTGCCTGGACATTTATGTGCCAAGTATTGTTATTCAATGGGACAGTTATTTATAAACTGACAAGCATTAAAGTTTCACAAACCTAAACTATGGCTCAGTTATATTTTCTAAAAAGTTCTAGATATTTTTGGGAACCAATATAACATTAAGTCATTCAACCATGCTTTATTGTGATAGATGCTTGAAGTCCAAAGATTAATGAAATGTAGTCTATGCCTCTGATATTAAAATTGAGTAAAAAAGAAAAGCCATAGATATGTCAGCATCCATAACCATTCATATTCTCTACCTGAACATTCCTTTCACCTTCTTGCTCTACCGTCCTTGCTCTAACCCTCTCTGCCATGAGGGCTTCACTTTCCCTGGAACCTTCTTGAGAAGTGGCTGTTTTCTCACCTAAAAACTCAGCACCATCAAGTAGAGAAATTCAGCAGATATCTTAACTGCCACTGCATATATTCCCCTTTTCTCCTCCAAAAAACACCCAGTTTTGAATTTCCTATCATCAAATTATACCTACTATCCCTTCCCTTCTTGTCACAGTCAACTATGGCAACCCTGGACCATTGTTCCTCAATTCTTGACAAATTTAGCCCCTGGTTCCTCTAAATGTCTTCACTACTGTCATAATTCTTTATAGTGACAACATCCACAAAAACTAACCTTCCAATATTTTGGCTTCTCAAATCCTTAACCTCTGACCTCTAATAATATAAAAACTCATCACTACTTTACCTCACCCCTTCTCTCATAAGCTATACTCTCTATCTTCCAATAAATGCAACCAATAATCTCAATTTCCATTAACCCATCCTATGACAACTAGCTTCTATTATTCCAACTCACTCTTTCAGTATCACCACAACTATTCAACCCCTCTAGAACCAACAGTTGATTAATCTAATCATTATTTTTACTTATACCCTTACTTGCCTCCTTATTTAGCTTAAAATCCATGGAATTTTATTGTAATCTTTATAATAATATACACCCTCAACTATTGACACTCATCTGCTCACTCATTCAGTTTTTGAAAACATATCTATAAATACATTCAACTCTCTACCTGCATGGTTGAATAAGTTGGGAGAAAAAAAATGCTTTCCATGTCAACCTTATCATCTCAAGTTCTCAGGTCAAAATATGTGGGGTCATCTCTGACTCGTATATTTCTCTCACATCCCCGCATCCACTTCAACAGCAAATCCTGTTGACTCTAAAACATACCTAGCACCTAACTACTTATTACCATGTGTACTGCTGCCAGCCTAATCCAAGCCATCATGTGTCCTCCATGGATGAAAGGATTTCTGCTTCCTGCATTGTTCCACTCTGGTATTGTCAACACACCATCCTCTATACTCTCCGTCTTGCTCACTGCCTACCAACCATACTAAACTTCTTGTTATCCTTAGAGTTATCCAGGCACAAGTCAGGACCTTTTTGCACTGACTTTTCCCTCTGTCTGAAATGCCCTTCCCCGAAAGAGCCACATGGTGCACACCCTGAGATTGGATGGTATTTATAGTATCAAAATTAAGAAAATGGGAACCAGCCCAGTGTGGCTCAGTGGGGTGAGTGTCATCCCAGCACCAAGAGGTCACTGGTCCCATTCCCAGTCAGGACACATGCCGGGGTTGTGGGCTCAATCCCCGTGGGAGGTGTGTAAGAGGCAGTGGATTGATGTTTCCCTCTCATTGGTGTTTTTTATCTCTTTCTCCTTCACCATTTCTCTTTCTCTGAAAAAACAATAAAACTGTACTTAAAAAAAAAAAAGAAAAGAAAATGAGAACCAATAAACAGTTTAGAGAAAAGACAGCAAGAACTTTTGGATGGCCAATTTAGCTAGGAGGAATGAAAAGAAAAGCCAAAAGAATCAAATATGGGGAAAGATGTTATAAAAAAAATCAAGAAAGAGAGTATCCTGTCACCCCTGTAATGATTTTTCTAATTAGAAGGCATGCCCTTAAAAATATAGATGGATCAAGCAGAAAATAGTCACATAGCAAAATGACACTTTAAAATAATACATTTGGTTTAAATTAGTGCCACATTTTTTGTTTGTTTGTTTTTGCATGGAAGATAACAGGGTTGAGGGGGAGCTCCAATCTAAAGATTTGACACCTAAGAATGACAATTATTTCATCTAGTTACTCAAAGAATTGGTTTCCTTCCTATCTCCCTCCAATTTATATACTATAAAAAACTTCAACTTTTCTAAATAAACATTTCTACCCCCAAAGACTGTTTAATATAAATATTCCAGATTCAAGCTTTATTTTGCATCTATTTGAGAAGTTGGGAGAGAGAATAAAATTTTATCTCAAAGAGTCATCCAATTAGAAAATATCTGAATGCCCACTGCATGCAAACCATTCTGTTAAGTTTGCGTAGGATATGCCAATTTTATAAATAGCCTCTCCATGCAAACTATATTACAAAAGAGAACTACAGAGACATAGCTAATAAAACATAAAAAATGGTATATTCATAGAGAAGTTTATAGGATACTAAATGATTGTGAAACTTAATGGAAACAGAACTATTTGCCTAGTGCAGTGGTTGGCAAACTCATTAGTCAACAGAGCCAAATATCAACAGTACAACAATTGAAATTTCTTTTGAGAGCCAAATTTTTTAAACTTAAACTTCTTCTAACGCCACTTCTTCAAAATAGACTCGCCCAGGCCGTGGTATTTTGTGGAAGAGCCACACTCAAGGGGTCAAAGAGCCGCATGTGGCTCGCGAGCGCAGTTTGCCGACCACGGGCCTAGTGGAATTAAAGAAGACTTTAGGAAGGGGACTATTTTGCTGTTGTTAGCATTCCTCCTTGTGAGTTTTATTAAACTATAATGTGATTACTTTCGTAAATAATCAATTCCCATCCAAAGTCACTACAACTTGTGTTGTACAATATATATACATAGATATATAGATATATAGATAGATAGATAGATAGATAGATAGATAGATAGATACATATATACATATATACATATACTAGGGGCCCAGTGCATTAATTTGTGCACCTTGAAAGGAACTGTGGGCCATGAGGCTGCAGTAGGAACAGGAGCAGGTCTCGGCCCATCCTCCATGCCCCCACTCGCACCCACTGATGGCATGGAGTGATTGGGGCTGGTGCCAGCAGTGGGTGCAAGCGGCAGCTGCAAGCGGCGGCTGCTGCACCGATTGCCTCTCAGGAGCAGGGGGAGGTGGAGAAGCCTTCAGGGGTGATCAGGGATGGCAGCCGCCTCTCGCTCCTGCTGATGGCGCTGAGTGATCAGGACTGGCGTCGGGCTCCAGCAGCGGGTGTGAGTGGGGCAGGCATTGGTAGTGGGTGTGAGCAGTGGCTCCAGCATTGGAAGCAGGTGCGAGCGGGGCCAGCACTGGCAGCAGGTGTGAGTGCTGGGCGGGACTGTGGCACGCGGGAGCAAAGAATTTTCGGTAACCATCAGAGGCTCGCTCCAATGAGCAACTGGCGCCCTGCCTCGGTCTGGTACCCCTACTCACCTGCTCCACCATCCCACTGTGGCCAACGCCACCATGTCCCGCAAACGCCCCCTGGTGGTCAGTGCACATCATAGCAACTGGTTGTTTGGTTGTTCCAGTTGTCCTGCTGTTTGGTCTATTTGCATATTAGCCTTTTATTATATAGGATATGTTTTGTTTTGTTTGTTAATCCTCACCCAAGGGTATTTCTCCACTGATTTTTAGAGAGAGTGGAAGGGAGGGGGAGAGGCAGAAGGGGAGAAACACTGATGTGAGAGGGAGACATCGGTTGGTTGCCTCCCACCTGAGCCCCAAGTGATGGAGCCTGCAATCATGGCATGTTCCCTCAACCAGAATAGAACCCAGGACCCTTCAGTCCAAGGGCCAACACTCTATCCACTGAGCAAACTGGCTAGGTAACCAAATACATTTTCCTATCTAATAAAAGAGCAATATGCAAATTAACCATCACTCCGCTACACCCACAAGCCATGCCCATTTGCCAATCAGGAGCAAATATGCAAATAAACCAAATCAAGATGGCTGCAGCCACAGAGAGCAGGAGGGAGGCTTGGGTTTCCCTGGCAATGGAGGAAGCCAAGCTTTCTGCCTGCCCTTGTCATCCTAGGCCTCCACTCAAGGCTACAAAGTTTCAATGATAGAAGGTACATAAATCCAAACAGAAATGGCGGCAGCCACGGAGCTGGAAAGAGCAGGAGGCTAGGGTTGCCCCGGGCGATGGAGGAAGCCAAGCTTTCCACACACCCTGGCTGGCCCAGGCCTCTGCTTAAGGCTACAAAGTTTCAATTATAGAAGAAACATAAATCCCAACAGAAATGGCTGCCACCACGGAGCAAGCAGAAGGCTTTGCTCCGCTCCAGGCTACAAAGTTTCAATTGTAAGAGATAAATAAACCCCAGATACCAGGGCCTCCGCTTGGGTCGCAGGGCGGGGGTGGGGAATGGCTGGCCTGCAAACCACCACAGGCCCCTCGCCCAGGCCACCCCACGCCCCAAGGGACCCCCCACCCTGATCCAGGACACCCTTCAGGGTAAACCAGCTGGCCCCCACCCAAGCCCCAGGCCTCTATCCTATCTAATAAAAGAGTAATATGCAGATTGACCATCACTCCAACACACAAGATGGCTGCCCCCATGTGGTCAAAGATCCTGCCCCCATGTGGACACAAGATGGCCACCACAAGATGGCCAGCAGGGGAGGGCAGTTGGGAGGGACCAGGCCTGCAAGGGAGGGCAGTTGGGGGCGATCAAGCCTGCAGGGGAGGGCAGTTAGGGGTGACCAGGCCTGTAGGGGAGGACAGTTAGGGGCAAACAGGCTGGCAGGGGAGCAGTTAGGCATTAATCAGGCTGTCAGGAGAGTGGTTAGGGCGTGATCAGGCTGACAGGCAGAAGCGGTTAGGGGCAATCAGGGGGGCAGGCAGGCGAGCAGTTGGGAGCCAGGAGCCCTGGATTGTGAGAGGGATATCCAACTGCCTGTTTAGGCCGGATCGGGCCTAAACAGGCAGTCAGACATCCCTCAAGGGGTCCCAGATTGGAGAGGGTGCAGGCTGGGCTGAGAGACAACCCCCCCCCCCGGCCCCGTGCACAAATTTCATGCACCGGGCCTCTAGTAAAATAATAAAAATGAAATACAGGCAGGATGAGAAACTGAAGTGTTACCTTGCCAAATTCTAAAGCATTATTATGCAACACATTTCTGATATTATCAGGTCACTGGAAAGGAAACTAGCGCCAGGCCTGGCTGGCAGAAGTCCCGTCTAGGATCAAACAACACCTTCGCTGAAGTAGTCACCATGAGCCTATGACTGACCCTAGTTCTGAACGTGTGCTAATAAGCAGGGTCAGAAGTGGGGGGTGCTTGTGTGCTCACGGGCAGCCTGCATTTTAGGCCTTTTCCTGGTCTGAAGAAGATGACTTTTCCTTTTCTTCATGGAAAAATTAGATTATATACTGAAAATCACCTAAAAATGTCAAATTGCTTATGCAAGTTAAATACAAATCATAAAAAAGAACAAGTAGACTCAGTAGATCTTACCCACGGAGGTGAAGGGTGGAAGGGAATATTAGGGTTGTGGGGAAGCTGTGCCTTGGTTTTTCCTCACATTCTTTTTGCAGCAGCCAAGCCCTACTGTCCCAAACAGCCGAGTTCCATTTTGTTTTGAGACCACTCTCGAAAAACCTGTGGCTCCACAGAGGTATGGAAATAACATGGGACTTGCCGTAAGGGGTCCCGAGTTCAAATTTCATCTCTACTAGGTGTGGACCTTTGGACAAGTCTCTTAGCTCTCATGCTCCTTAGTTCTCTTATTATTCAAAAGGAGGAAGGTTGACCAAGCAGTTTCGGTGGCCCCATCACGTGCTATCATTTTGGGGACAACACAGGAGTATAGCCAGAGCGTTCTGGAATAACACCTAGCATAGCTATGTGTGAAATCGAAAGGAATAGAACTCAATTAATCACCTCTGTATCTTCTATAGGGGTGGGGAACCTTTTTGCTACCAAGGGCCATTTGGATATTTATAACTTCACTCTCGAGCCATACAAAATTATCAACTTAAAACTTAGCCTGCTATATTTGATCAAACATTTAATGAACTCACCTCTAATGCCTTGGCAGGGCCAGACCAAATGATTTCACGGGCCTTATTGGCCTGAGGGTTGGACTCTTTCCACCCCTGCTCTAGAATATGATAAAAGACAGAAAACCATGAATAGGGATATTTAAAAGGAAGTGATGATTATCAGAACCTCCAACAGAAGTAGCAGAAAAAGCGGGTTTGAAGAAGTATGGAGAAGAGAGGGCAAAATTCCTGACTTGTTGTGTTGGTAGTCTCAGGAGACGGGATGTCCAATTTTGGATTTATTTTCCATGGGAGAAGCCAGTATGTGCTTGGGAACAATGAATTAATTAGTGCAACACCACTGAAAGCACATTGGGGAGATCTTAGTATAACATAAAGCAGCATGCACACGGAAACTGTTTAGAATTAGGACAATGAGGGCCTGAACCAATGTGACAAGGGAGGGTACCCTGTGTGAACCAGACATTTCAGTTTACACTACTAAGCTGGGATCTCACCAAACCGCAGACGCCGATGAATAGCTGTGATTAAATAATGACGCTAGGCCATAAATTTAGGAATGTATTAACAAATTGGATCAAATGTCAGACTACTTCTTCTTTCTCTCATCCTTTTATACTGTGGTGAAACAGTAGCGATAGCTGAGATGTCTTACACTTAACCAGCTTTTCTTTTAGGGGCAGCCTTAAGTCCTCTGTGATCTCTACCCGTGTCTCAGAGGCCCCAGAACAAAAAGCTGTCCCAGGGAAGAGCCACATGCAGGTGGACCTCAGTAAGCTCCACACAAGCATCTACCTCATTGTACATGAAGAGCTTTAAAATCCCTGTAATCAGCCTGGCCAGCGTGGCTCAGTGGTTGAGCGTCGACCTATGAACAGGAGGTCACGGTTCAATTCCCGGTCAGGGCACATGCCTGGGTTGTGGGCTCAATCCCCAGTGTGGGGCATGCAGGAGGCAGCCAATCGATGATTCTCTCTCATTATTATTGTTTCTATTTCTCTCTTCCTCTCCCTTCCTCTCTGAAATCAATAAAATATATTAAAAAATAAAACAAAATCCCTGTCATCAGAATTGCCTCCGGAAAGGAACAGAGGAAGGGCCGCTGTCCTCCCTGGCTTGTTTTTTTGTTTGTTTGTTTTTGTTTGTTTGGTTGGTTTTTCCTGTTTGCTTTTATAAGCATGAGACAGAGAGCTGAGAGCTGCTACTAATTCTTCAATGAGTTTTCAAACATTGCTAAGGGAGCACTTTGCAAACCAGTTAGTTCTAAATGTCAAACTTGTTGGCCAGCAACAGTGCCCATCTTCCTTCAAAGTGAATTTATTCTTTCAAAATAACAAACACCAAGTTTACATATTAAAGGCAAACCCGAACAAGCATCACAATAAGCAATGGATTTTTAAATAAATTCAGTTGTTCTGAGGCATTTGCATCTATTGACTCAGTAGTAGCAAAATAATGGACTTCTTCCAGATGAATGAGTTCCAGAAAGCAAGTTCTATTTACAACATAGACAGGAGAACATTGCACACAAAGTAAAGAAAAGAAGAAAAGGAAACTTGCAAGCTGATGTATGCAAAGTAGAAGACACGACCCCTGACTGTTCAAAATAAAAATATTCTTCCCAGGCAGCTAGCTACTCAGAGAGGCACATCCTTAAACTTAACACAAAGGCAGGCGCATCTCAAGAAGGGAAAGAAAACAGTGTTTCGCATGCTCCAGGGGTACTTGGTGACCTTTCCAGCCTTTTTCTGTTCTCACGGTGAATGACTTCGGTTGCATTTAACTTTCTAGACCCTGATAATTATTCGGAAGAATTCTGGGAGCAGCCCTTGCCCTTGGGAACCCTGTCAGATTTAATTCTAGAGAAGATTCAGGCATCGGCAGATTTAAACATCATATATTCACTATGTAAAACATGAAGGCAATCAGTAGCAGACATGACTCTCATCTGTTCCCCAAATAAAGTAAAATTATTAGAACTGTTTTCTAAATTCTTAACATGTGTCATAGAAGTATGTTTGCTCCTGAAACATGCCTAGAGCAAGTCAAGACCATTTCAAAACCGCCTCCTTTATTCCAAACCCAAAACGGATGGCCGATGAAGAATTGGAGCAATAAATAGACCTCACCTCTAGTCATGGCTCAGCTACTGGATAATTGTGTGCAAATTCCTTAACGTCAATTTCTCCATGTAAAATGGACCTTATACCTATGAGATCAGGAAATAATATGTATAAAACACCTGGCATGTTGTTGACAGAGTATGGGTAGCTAAAAATGATTGCTAATATGTTAATAATGAAAATATTTTAAGTGCAAAATGGCCTCCAGCTCAAATGCCAAGACAGTAGTGTTCTGTCTTCGTTAGCACATCTCTGTGTGAATTTGACAAGCCTCCCACAATTCCTCTTTCTTTTTTTATTCTAGAAATTCTATAGACTTATTTATCTTTTATTTTATATTTTAAATAAATTTATTGGGGTGACATTGGTTAATAGGATCACATATGTTTCAAGTGTACATTTCTATGACATGTGATCTATATGTTTTATTGTGTGTCCACCACCCAAAGTCAAACCATCTTCCATGACCATATATTAGGCCTCCTCTACCCCCTCAACGCCACCCTCCAACCCCTTCCCTCTGATAACCACCACACAGTTGTCTATGTCCATGAGTTTCAGTTTTATATCCCACATGAGTGAAATATGGTTAACTTTTCATGGCTGACTTATTTCACTTCGCATAATATTCTCAAGGTCTATCCATATTCTCAGGGTCTATCCATGTCATCACAAATGGCAGTATGTTGTCTTTTCTTCCAGCTGAGTAATATTCCATTGTACATATGTATCACATAGTCTTTATGCAATACTCTACTGTAGGACACTTTGCTTGTCTCCATGTCTTGGCCACTATGAATAATGCTGCCATGAATATAGGGACACAAACATCTTTGCGAATACATGTTTCTGAGTTTTTCAGATATATATGAAGGAGAAGGATTGTTGGGCCATATGGTAATTTTTTTGAGGAGCCGCCACACTGATTTCCATAGTGGCTATATCAGTCTACATTCCCACCAGCAGTGAATGAGAGTTTCCGTTTTTCCACAACCTCTCCAACACTGGTAATTCTTGTCTTGTTGATAACAGTCATTTTAACAGATGTGAGGTGATAGCTCATTGTAGTTTTGATTAGCATTTCCCTAAAATCTTGTAAAGTTGAACATCTTTTTGTATATCTGTTGGCCATTTATGTGTCTTCTTGAGAGAGGTGTCTATTCAGGTCCTCTGCCCAGCTTTTAATTGGATTTTTTTGTTTGGTGTTGAGTTTTATGAGTTCTTTATATATTTTGGATATTAAACCTTTGTCAGAGCTGTTCTTTGCAAATATCATCTCTCATTTGGTCGGTTGCCTTTTTGTTCTATTGTTGGTTTCTTTTGCTATGCAGAGGCTTTTTAAAAAATATATTTTTATTGATTTCAGAAAGGAAGGGAGACAAGGAGAGAGAGATAGAAACATCAATGATGAGAGAGAATCATTGATTGACTGCCTCCGAGCCCACAACCCGGCATGTGCCCTGACTGGGAATCAATCTGTGACCTCCTGCTTCATAGGTCGAAGCTCAACCACTGAGCCACTCCAGCCAGGTGACGTGCAGAAGTTAGATATAGTCACATTTATTTATTTTTGCCTCTAATTGACTTAATTCACGAAATGTTCTCTATGACCAAGATCCATAAGTTCAGTACCTATATTTTTTCTATGTAATTTGTTTCAGATCTTATATTTATGTCTTTGAGCCATTTTGAATTAATTTTTCTACATGGGGACAAACTGTAATCTAGTTTCATTCTTTTGCATGTGGCTTTTCAATTTCCCCAGCACCATTTATTAAAAAGGCTTTCTTTTTTCCATTGTGTGGTTTTGGCTTCTTTATTGAAAATTATCTGCCATATTCACATGGTTTTATTTCTGGGCTCTCCATTCTGTTCCATAATCCATATGTCTGTCTTTTGCCAATACCATGCTATTTTGATTACCATAACCCTGTAGTATAATTTGAAGTCAGGTAGTGTGATACCACTGGCTATGATTTTTTTTTCTCAGGATTGCTTAGGCTATTCAGGATCTTCTATAGTTCTATACAAATCTGATTTTTTTTTGTTCTATTTCTTTAAAAAATGACATTGGGGTTTTGATGAAGATTGCATTAAATTTGTATATTGCTTTGGGTACTATGGCCATTTTACTATGTTGATTCTTCTAATCCATGAACACAAAATATCTTTCATTATGTTGTGTTTTTTCCAGTCTCTTTTAATAATGCTTTGTAGTTTTCAGTATAGGTCTTTCACATCCTTTGTTAAGTTTATTCCTAGGTATTTTATTCTTTGGTTGCAATTGCAAAATAATTTTTTTTAATTTATTTTTCTGAAGTTTCATTGTTAGTATACAGGAAAGCAGTGGATTATTTTTGTACATTGATTTTATATCCTGCAACTTTACTGTATTTGATTATTGATTCTAATAGTTTTTTTGTTGACTTCATGGTTTTCGATATGCAGAATCATGTCATATGCAAAAAGTGATACTTTTACATCTTCCTTCCCAATTTGGATGTCTTTTATTCCTTTCTCTTGTCTGATTGCTCTATGTAATACTTCCAGAACTATGTTGAATAAGAGTAATGAGAGTGGGCATCCTTGTCTTGTTCCTGATTTTAGAGGAAAAGCTTTCAGTTTTTCACCATTGAGTATGATATTAGCTGAGGGTCTGTCTATATGGCCTTTATTATGTTGAGTTACTTTCCTTCCATACCGATTTTACTGAGTATTTTATTCATAAATTGATGTTGTAACTTATCAAATATTTTCTGCATCTATTGATAAGATCATATGATTTTTATCTTTAGTTGCATGCTGAATGAATAAGTGAAGGAAAATTATAAATCAAGTCTTACCAAATCTTTGGGACCAGGTGATTAGGAAAATAAGGGTACATCTGACAAGAAGTTGAGCAGAGGGGCTGTGTGTGACAGGCTGATGTAGGAAGAGTAAGGGGAAGGCTGTGGGAGAGAATAAGAAAAGAGGGCAGCAAGCATATGTGATAAAAACTCAAGTTTCAAGTATGTTAAATTTGAGGGGTTGAATAAACATTTTGATATGAATATTTTCATCAACAGAGTTAACACTGAAGAAGATACAAAGAGAAAACATCCAAGAACTATAGATGATTCCATTATTAGTCTGTTTATACTTACAATAAAAGGCATTGTTAATCAACAAATGCAAAAATTTAATTTAAATTTTTGCCATCAGCTCTGACAATGAATAAAAAACTATAAATAGTAATGATATTATTGAGCTATGCTATCAATGACAAATATTAATTTATGTGATTATTTATAACATTTTTCTTTCAAAAATGGCACAATGTTTTCTGTATTTTTTATAAGGAGTTATCTAAAGGAAACAATGATACCAGTAACAACAATTATTGTTTAATTAACTGACAGTAACTGTGGATGTTATTTAATAGTAATTTATGACACATAATGTCATAAGCTTACAATATTTTCTATAAACAGTTTCAGAAATAAAATAATGTTATACAATCTAAAACTTAACCCTCCCCCATAATTTCAGGTAGTTTCCTTTAAAGGAAATACTAATAGCAAATACATACATTGTGTTTGCATGCAGCAGGCATTATTCTATGTGTTTTGACTCATAAGATTCTCTGAACAATTCTATCAAGAAGATATAACTATTGTTCTTAATTTACATATGAGGGCATTGAGTCACAGTGCAGTTAAGAATCTTGTCCTACCTAGACCATAGCTAGTAGAATTTAAACCAGGATTTTACCCATGATCCAAATCATTAAGCTGTACTACTCTATGCAATAATGTGTGTTATATTAAAGGCTGATATTCACTTTAGGAGAATGTGATAGGTATGTAAAGTTAGTTTCTTTTTTTATTTAAGTAGAAACCAGCTGTAAAACAAAAAGATCAATTATGAAAGTCAACCTTCCATTTATCCTTTGCTCTTATACTGAGATCAATGAAGATTAATCTTTGGCTCTTTTTGAAGTTCCTTTTGTTTCTTCCAAAGAAAACTTTGAAATTTCCTTCTTTTTCTTGCACAGTGCTACAACACAAATATCAAAGCTCTTTAAGCAAAAGAAAGAAAAATAGACTAAAGATGGGAACCACAAAAAATGAAATGCTAACAAGAGGGCAGCATATGTTAAATCAAACTGAACACTAAGCTGTCAGATGAATTGCTCAAGTTTTTTAGTTGTTTTTTTCTAAGTTTAATTTCTGATGACCCAGAACTTTCTTTAACCAGCTGAATCAGAGTTTGTTTAAGTGCCAAATCAATGCCATCAGATACTTTCTGGGTCAATGAATTACATCCAACACAGAGAAGTTAAGATGTACAGAGGAAAGAAATTACAGTATGAAGTTTTCAAGGCATGTCACATAAACCAAATCCTTAGATAGGGCATTAGAGACTTTCCTCTCTTCTACCAGGGAAAGTATTAATAAGCACCAAATTCTAGGCAACATTAACTCTTGAGCTCAAAGAAAGAAAGAAAATCAACATCAATTCTCATCACTCTTCCAAATTATTCTACTGGCATCATTTTTCTCACATGTCATTTCTTGGTGTAGATGAATGCTTGCCACAATGACAGCTCTGCAGGGAAGGGATGAAAGTGCTGCTACCATCACCCTGAATGAGCTCAGGCATGGAATACATCATCTCTTTAAAATGCCTGGGCCCCACTGGCACCCAGCTTGGAAAATTGATTCCACTCCCACCACAGTGCTTCTGGCTGCTGCCGCTTCTGTGCTACTAATGTAGTATTTAAACTACCCTTTGGAATGTGGAGGGAACATAGGGCTACTGCTAGGATACCTGTGCCTTCTCATGTTCTGCCCTAAAGACATTGTTTTATTCCATGAAAGTAGGCAAGACAGCTCTTCTAAGTAACAGCTGAAGAAACGCCCATGCCTCCTCTAATATTTCAGCACACAAAAAAGCCAAGGACTCAAGATGTTTCCCAGTTGTTCCCAACTCTTCTTTCCAAATCCAACACAGATAAGTGAAAACCTCAGCTCACAAGGAAAAATCTATACTCTGTGACAATAACCAATATATTTAGACACTATAGCCATGATTATAAACTATAGAACGGAAACCACGGTCTTATCTTTATAACACTTTTGCAAATTGTCATATCCATAGCTAAAAATGACCATTTTGACAAGGGGCAACTACTAAGACCTACCGGGAGAGAAGAGGGCATGTCAAAATTACAGAATGGTTTTTCAAACAGTATTATGCAACTTACATTTGAAATAATCATTGAGAATCTGCTCAAGATGAGAGTCAAAACACAGGCTGCACTTCACTTTCTTGTCAGAAATCCCTACAAATCACAGAATATACAGACCCACAAGGAGACACGCCCAATAGGGTGAAGAGTGGTGATACTGGATTGGAGTGGCTGGGTTGTCCTCTGCCTCTGCACACACACTCGGGGTGAGGAAAAGATAACATGCTCTCCCAACCATATCTCCAGACCCTACATGCCCCTTGGAACAGTCAATGCCACAGGTGGCTGATCACATTTAGTAAGATCAGAGAGCCCCCACACCTAGAAGACAAACTACGGGAATGCTTCCCCAGCAGCATGGTCATGAGTCTGGCTACAATAAAATGCTTCAGTAGTCACACAATATTAACAGCTAGTATTTATCAATACTAAATACTTCATTGTTCTCATAACATTAAAACTTAATGCTATTGAGTGGTAGGGATGAAGTGTGTGCTAGATTGCCTTCCAAAAGCTTTGCATATCTTAATCATTTAAATCTCACAAAAACCCTGTGGGGTGGGGGCTCTAATTGCCTTTAATTTATAGATGTGGACAATGACACACAGAAATATGAAGTCTTTAATCACATCCCAGGCCATGGGGCTCTCTGGACCTCAGACTCTTGATTATTTCACTAGACTTTTTCTTGAGCTAACAGGGAATCTCAATCACAAAGGTGAGCACACAGACATCTGAGGATAGCCAATGTCATGAAAAATAGACTAAACCGCTCAAGAATTTAGATTAAGTATAATTAATATCATCAGGGAAATAAGAGGCTATAACATCCACAAGAAAGAATCAATTAGTTTCCAGAGAAATGACAAAAATGATCATTGACATTTAAATCTTAATAGGTGAGCTGAGAGAGATTTGAAGATGGTGGTGTAGGTAAATGCCTGTACTCGCCGCCTCCCACAACCACATCAAATGGAAGTCCTACAACTAGAGAAGTAAAGCAGAAAGCACACTGAGACTGGTAGGAGATGCAGAGGTGAGAAATGGGCTGGGCTGGCACCCACGTGTGCCGCTTTTTTAATCAGACGTAAACAGATGGAAGAACATACCATGTTCATGGATTGGTAGAATCAACATCATTAAAATGTCCATACTACCCAAAGCAATCTATAGATTCAATGCACTCCCCATTAAAATACCAACAGCATATTTCACAGACCTAGAACGAACTCTCCAAAAATGCATCTGAAATAAATTTAAAAAAGACCCCGAATAGCTGCAGCAATCCTGAAAAAGAAGAACAAAGTAGGAGGGATCTCAATACCAGATATCAAGGTATATTACAAAGCCACTGTTCTCAAAACTGCCTGGTACTGGCACAAGAACAGACATATAGACCAATGGAACAGAAAAGAGAACCCAGAAATCGACCCAAAACATTATGCTCAATTAATATTTGACAAAGGAGGCAAGAGCTTACAATGGAGTCAAGACAGTCTCTTCAATAAATGGTGTTGGGAAAATTGGACAGATATCACCTTCCTCTTGAATTTATAATGTTTATCATTATACTACCGACTCAGCAGTTAATCATAGGATTGCTGTCCAATTCACCTCTTCTTCACTGTCTTTCATAGTTACCATTTTTTTTTTATTATTTATCATGGCTTTTAACATGTCTCTTCTAGGCATTTTTTTTTAGAATTGGAGCCTTTTCTAGTACTTAATGTTACGTGTTTATTGATTCAGGTCCATTTTATTCAGTCTTAGGTAGCTTTGAGAAAATGTAAGTGCTTCAGCTTTTCCATTTTCAAAATAAGGGTAGAAAGGAGCAATCAAAGCTTGTAGACAGCAGCTAATTATAGCATTTAAGTAGTATTAAAGCATAGAAAGCCATGACTAAAGACATAGGCTCCATTAGAAGAGTCAGAAAAAAAAATCCCCAAGATTGCATTCCGCATTTCTTGATTGGGCAGAAATCTCTGTTTTTCTTTTGACTAAAATTTCTGCTTATATTCTCTCAGAGCAGAGGAATCCATAAAATAAAAGTTGTTACTATTGGTGGTGAACTGGTGTGAGTAGTGCCATGGGAACTATGCTCTGCCACAAAATATTTCTTGACAATATTTTTATTAATGATAGCTCCAAAAGGAAAATCTCCACAATGGCTATTATATAAGAGTTAAAGACTTACTAGATGGGGAAGGTATCTGGTTCACTACGTGACCCCCCCACTGTCTGTGGGAACTACATCCCCACATTGGGGTGAACTCATAGGAGTTGTGATTGAACTATGCAGCAGCTCACTACTCCTCACTAGAGATTATTGCATGGGTTCTAGAGCCAAGCCTGGCTAATCAGATTTATCTTTCCCTGCAAGAAGATTTGAGTGAGAGGAAGTCCAGTACCTCTCTGTGCTGCACCATGCGGAGTGGGAGCTGTGGGAGTGGCCAACTATGGCAAGGTGGACTGAGAGTCCGTGAGAAAAAGTAAAGAATGACACAAATACAGAAAGGCAGAGTATTGCTCTTGGTTTACTCCAACCTAAACCTTTCAGTACATCCCATTTTTGTTTTAAAATCTTAATGAACACAGTTGTCATTCTACTCCCAAATTGGTCACTTCAGTGTATTGCATCTACTTTTACATAACTTATCACTCCTTTGACAACTCTAAATCTTGATATGTGCCCTGACTGGGAATGGCACCCAACCTTTTGGTGTACGGGATGATACTCCAACCAACTGAGCCAGCCAGGGCTAAAATATTTTTTGTTCCTAAACGTTAGTGTTTATTAAATTTTAATTAAAGGGTAAAATTATATATGCTACTAGCTATTATATAATATTCATTAAAATTATTTTTTAGAAATTGCTGGTATTTCAACAAAGCAGATGGTTAGATCAAGATTTCACAACATAACAATAAATTGGTATTCGTTATGTAACATAGCACTATGCTTCCCTCTATTTGGCAGATGGTATCATTTAAAAATGCCCACTTTTAACTATAATGTATTGTTTGAAGATACCACAAATAAAATTTAAATTGTTTTTAAACAGGAAAATATAACAAATGGAAGCTAATTTGAATTAGTCTCACAAAATCTTTAACAAGAGATAATAGAAGACCATTGACATACAACTGGCAGCATTTATATTATACTGGGAGGGAAAGCACAAGTTGGAAGAGCAGCACTTAAGCACAACCCTGCTAGAATTGCATGTGTGGAATAGTTCGACGACGTCCCACAATACCAGGAGGCTTAGGAGTAATATTCTGGTTTTTATGTTCAAATATTAGGAAGACACCGCTTACACATCATAGCCACCAAAGGTTCTTCTAGGTGCCTTTGAAGGGTTGAAGAACAGTCTTCAGATACAGGGTCTACTGGCAAGGCATCAAATAAATACAAACCATAGAGGAATTCTGCTATCCAACCAAAAGAGCAACACGATGACCAGTTTGTTAACTCACTCAGCTGACTTCACAGAACAGAACTTTATTTCCTCCCATCTGTGAACTGCTAAGAAGAGGCACGGTTATTGACAATCTCAATTAAGGACATGGGAAGATATGTAGGAAATGTTTTATCATGATTGATCGCTGGCTGGGGAAGAGAAACACTCAATTATGCACTAATTAATGAGTTCATCAAACAGCATTTTATCACGATGTTTACAAAGCACATCCTAAGTGGAGTTTATCCTCAAGCTTATCCTGTGACTAGAGTATTTTGACAGCGTCTCTTTTTTTTTTTCATTGTTTAAAGTATTACACATAGTAGTACATATATCTCCTTTTTTTCCCCTATTGACTTTCCCCCAGTGACAGCTTCTTTTTCAATTAAAATATATATATTCAGCTTCAAATAAAACATCGTGAAGGTTTTTCCCAGAAGTCTGGTTAGACTTCCCAATGTTGATGAGCTGCTACGTGGTGGCCTTTGGCTTAGGACAACATGTAAGGGAACATCTGAGAATGATTTCTTGTTCTTTTTCAAGGCATGGGCCAGCTATCTGTAGGCAAAGAGTAAGGGGACACAGCTTTAACCAATTATTTCCTTTCATAAGAGAAGCCTTGTAAGACGTAAGCATGTTCCCAGTTGACGGAAAGAGAAACTCCAGTTGCTGCTCATGAGAAAATTTTATAAAATATATTCTTGTAATAATTTCTTCCCAGCCATGAAAACCAAAGCTCTCAACTCTGGGCAAATGAATAACATACTTGATCTTTTACGGAGATACTCTACATCCATTTCTAAAACGAGAGTTTGGGATGAATAAACCTATCTAATGACTTCGGCCGCATTATCAATGTTGTAAATTACGTAGGTGCTATCCCATCTCTTTTCCTGCAACTATGGGAAAGGGGAAACACTACGGCTGAAAAGTGGGTTTCATGTACAAGCCATATTTTAGCATTTATCTTCATCTCATTCACAAGTGGAAGAAGATTGGGAAAAGAGAACTTACAGAATAGGTAAATAACAAGAGCAAAGAAGAAGAAAAAGAAGAATAGATGAAAGAAAGGATGGAAGGAAAACAAGGAAGGAAGGAAGGAAGGAAGGGAAGGAGGGAGGGAGGGGAAATGTGCCAGGGTAATGTGCCTATATCTGAACTTGGTGTGGTTCCTAACTGAAGACAGGAACCTTCAGAGACCTTCAGAGACCTGGCTCTGTCCACCCACTTCCACCATTACCTCAATCTGTGCTCCATACATTTGAGGGGACACAAAAAGAGAAGAATGGCATCTGCTGAAATAATCATGCACAGAGTGGTCATTTTTCAGACCACACATTGAAAATTACAAACTGTAAGATAAAATAAGGACCAGAAATTATAAAGTACATAGAAATATTCATGGGGGAGTGCGAGTATATTTCAGGGAGTAGCTATATATTTCACTTTTTTTCCCTTTTTATTTTTTTCTTTATTTCCTTCTTTTTAAAGCCACACATTTGCAAAGGAGATAAAGTTATACTTAATTTTAGTTACAAAAGAAGCAAAAAGAATGGATACTACTAAGATTTGCAAGTTAAAACAAAACACACACACACACACACACACACAAAACCACCTGACAATATACTCTGTTCAGTAACTACAGAAAATAAAATGTTATAATAAAAATTGAATTTATAAAAGTAGATATGCATATGATATGCAATGGCATCATTCTATTTGATCTAAAAAGATAATGGCTAAAGAAAAAAGTGATGAAAATGTAAAGTATTGGTCTTTATTTCCTTGTTTCTGCAGTCCAGATGAAATGAGTTATCACTGTTATAATGAATAGCATTAGTGAGAATTCAGTATATGCTTTTGAGGCTTTTTAGAATATATTATGTAAGAAGTATTTTTCTAACTTTGTCTCAGCTAGTAAATTGTACCCAACAGGAATTTTCCTATTATATTGAGGTGATACCTGATACAGAAAACACCTAGATGATGAATAAGACAACATGATGGGTTCCAGGTGGCCAATGAATTACCATCTCAAATACATTGGAAAACACTTTTTCCCTATAATGTGGCATTTAACTTGTAATTGGTCAGGGTGTATTTATAAGATCTGTGTGGATAAAAGCCCCTGTCTGATATAGAAATCCACACTCAGAACTCACATGGTACTTTATACATAGTCAGTGAAGAATAAATGTTTGTTGGATGATTGAGTCATTACTTTTCCTAAAAGTAGTTAAATCAAAGAGAGAAATAAGATAAAAGGTGAGGTGAGCTGAAGTCATTTCAATGCCTTCCTGAATATGAACACAAGTTATACAGGCCAAAGACAAAGGTGAAAATATTTTCTCTTTTCTTTATATCAGCCCAAGGATTTCGTAGAACCAGATCTTAACAACTTCTCAAATATACTTTTAAAATTTGAGGGTTTTTTTCATTGTATTTATGGAATATATGCACAAAAAGTCTGACTTTCTAAGCAGACCTTTTAACAGTAAATTTAAAAAACTGAAATTATGATTTCATGCAGAGATCTCTGTGAAAATTATTTATTGATGCTTAGATCTTCATTCATTTGAGAGGTCTGCCCTGACTGACACCCTTCCCCAAGTTTAGGTTCCCTATTCTTCCAATGTAAATGGTTCGAGTATTGTAATTGTTGATTGATTGCATCTTTTACTAGATCAGTGGTTCTCAACCTTTCTAATGCCGAGACCCTTTAATACAGTTCCTCATGTGGTGGTGACCCCCAACCATAAAATTATTTTCGTTGCTACTTCATAACTGTAATTTTGCTACTGTTATGAATCGTAATGTAAATATCTGTAGAGCCTAAGACCATCGGAAAACACAGATATTTACATTACGATTCATAACAGTAGCAAAATTACAGTTATGAAGTAGCAACGAAAATAATTTTATGGTTGTGGGTCACCACCACATGAGGAACTGTATTAAAGGGTCGCGGCATTGGAAAGGTTGAGAACCACTTTACTAGATGGTAAATTCATTCAAGTCAGGAAGTATGTCATATTTAATACTGTGTCTGCAGGTACAGCTTCAGTCAGCTTAGTTGTTCAACAGATATTTGGGAGAATCACAAGATCAGCTCTATTAGCCTACAAGTTTAAGGTCATGGTGAAAATGTCAAGTTTTGAAGCACCTTATTTACTAGCTAGGTGTTTTTGTTTTTTTCATTATGACATCCCTCTCAGCATCTCCTCAAACTTCAACCATGTATTTTAGCATACACTAAAAGAACGGCCTAACATATATGGTATTTCATTATTAACCAGTTTAATTTTTGTCATGGATAAAGTAGCTCACCTTCATTTCTATACTACATTGCTTTCTAACATTCCAAAAGATTGGAAAGCAAGAAATCTAAGTTCCAAATGGCATATCATTTCTACTTAAATGTAATGTGATAGTAATAAAGTGGCCTGCCTGAGCCAGTGCTTTCTTCCCTTTAATGAGGTAATTTTAAAGACATGAGTCATAACACTTGTTTCCCACTCTCTAGCTTTATTGCCCTCAATAGAATTGAGACCGTTGCTTACCAAATGGGCAGAAAGGTACACTGAAGTCACAATAAATAAGACAAGGTTGTCGAGAGCCTGGAGTAGCTAGATACTCAATGAACGTTCATTCCCTTCGCTCTTGGCCCTGCCATTGAGCACTGAGAATCTTGCGCAGCAGTCAGGTTTGAAGCACACACACCCTGGCAGGGTTGGGAACCTTTATCCACTCCGAGGATACACAGTGTGTTTCTGTTTACTGACATAAGAGTGACACATCTTCTACCTCAGAAGACTCACCAGATTTTGCAGGACCCATACTGAGGCAAATCAAAGGAGGAACGCACAACGCTTCCACATCCTTCGCCAGAACAGTAGTTCCCAGGCCTTGGCATCACCACATGTTCCCACGGAGAGCACCGAATCTTCTGTAGCAGATACATTTTCAGGCACACAGAACTGATCAATCTTCCTTTCACTCTGATGCTCTCAGGACTAACTGCATCTTGCCCACATCCCTGGGCACCAGCAAAAAGCAAACCTCACAATCATGTTACTCGCTTTCATCCCGTTTGTCACTTGCACATTTTCTAATTCTTCACTACTCTACACCCTTCTAAACACTTCAATGTGTCCTCTCAACCCCCATGTCTATGCTGGCTAAACTCGTGCTCTTTAAATATTTCCTTCATTTTCCATATCCAGATTTGAATTACCCTGAGTACATTGGTTTTCTTTTTTTTTTTTTTTAAACCAGCCCTCCTTAATGAGTGCTTTTTAACTTTCTTTTATGACCTTTCTATGTGCCTTGGTGCCAAGTTGAGATGAGAGTTCTTTACCTATTTTCCCATTTGCAATTCTTTTAGTCCCATTAAAAACCTGAATCCCTTATGCCACACAAAGGCATCATCCACCAAATTTCTCGCTAAGGTCATTTATCGAACTCAGGTCATTCATTGACAACATTGGTATCTTCTCTGTCATCCTTCTGAGTGACATCAATATCCTGTAAATGACCCTCCAATACTCTAATGTCTTTATGCCTTGACGTAATCACATCCAATAAACTATTCCTATTCCCGTCCTCAACCTCCTATTCCCATAATAATACCATAGTCCTAGTTTTCACCTGGACATATTCCAGCTCCTTCCTCTTGTGTGCAAGTATCTCACTCTGACTCAATGACCCTTCCACTTTTTCACTGCCCATCACCATCCTCTTAGCTTCCCCAGTTTCCTTACCTGGCTTTAATTCTGTGGTCCATCATTATAGTCAATGCCCTGTAAATGTTTCCAGTGTCTTGGCCACCATAGAAAAATCCTCACCCAATTTCAACACAATTTTCTGCCATTATCTGCATCTGTGTCTGAGCATCTAATGTTGCTGGAAGAAATCCAGCAGTGGGCTGACTGGTTCCACATTAGATTCACAAAAACAAACAGCACATGGCACTCAAAACTGCCAGGAAATTCTTTTATGCTTCCTAATAAGCTCAATTTCCTAGTCTCTGAGATTATTATTTAACACATTTTATTCTCCACTGAACTGTCCCAATTCTTTCCCCTACTCATTCTTACCTAATAATTATACTTTTTACATTATTGAGAAAACAGAAGCTATCACATGAGGATTCCCCCATCTTCCCATCATTGAATCTACAAATCGGCCTGCACTTGAACCCATCCTCTTTACCTTCCCTCCTGTCACCATGGAGGAGGCGTTCCTTCTTTTACTAAAGGCCAATTTCTCCCCTTGTGCTCTGGATCCCACCTTCCCTTGTCTCCTCTGGGAGTTCGCTCTTGCAAGATATTATCTTTGCCTTGTATCATGAATTCTTCCTTTCTATGAGGTCATTCTAATCAGTGTGTGAAAACATGGTTAAGAATTTTATACCTTTAAAAAACATATATATCTTTTGACCTCATATTCTCCCTAGCAACCATTTTTCTTCTCCCTGTTTTAAAGCAAAAGATTTCACTTTCTTCTTGTCCTCTTTTTTCCCCTACCAATCATGCTTCAGTACACTCCAATCGGATGTCTGTCTACCATGCTTCTGAAACTTCTCAACAAGGCCACCTACAAACCCCCATGTTGCTAAATTCAATGATGTCTCTAGCTTAATTTTTTAGCAAAAGCTGACATAGCTGACCTCCTCTCCCCTTCCTGAAACAATTTATTCTGCTGGTCTCATAATACTACACTCTACTGGTTTTTATCCTACTTTCTTAGTGACTTCTTTATCCTATTTCCTTGTTCTTTTTCATTACTTGACCTCCAAACAATGCAATTCATTAGTAGATTCATTTCAGGTTTTCTCAATTTATGTTGTCTTCTTACAGTAAACTTACAACCCTGGGCCCTTAATTGCCATCTGTAAACACTGAAGAAATATATATTTGAAGATATGTACTTCCACCTCTCTAAGCTATAGACTCAATTCAGCTTTGTACCTGACGTGTCCATATTGATGTTTAACATGAATTTCAATATCGGCATGGCCAAATCTAAGTCCTGATTCCCACCTTGATACTACCTCCCCAGTCTAGTCTCCCTAATCTCACCACCTCAATAAATAACATCACCATTCACTCAGTTTACTGAAATAAAAAAAATAAAGATAGCCTTGATTATTCTTTTTCCTCTTCCTAAATCAGCAAGTCTTACTAGTTCTGTCTCTCAAATTTATCAGTAAGCCATCAATTTTTAATTCTTCTTACTGTTAACACCCTCATCTGCAAGCATCTTGGTAGTCTAACTGGTCTAGCTTCTACCTTTGTCCCCCTCTTCTAATTCTCCAGAGAAAGCCAGGGACAGTAATTAAAGACAGTAATTAGATTACATAGCTTCCCTGCTTTTTTAAAAAAAAGTTATTCATACGGGATTATTGTAACTTCTTCCAATAAAACTCCCACATTTGTCTATAAGAACGTGTGAGATGTGGGCACTCTCTACCCTTTGGCCTCAGCTCCAACACTCTCAGTGTTGCTTGGTGGGGCACCAGAGAGCGTGACCTTCTTGCCTTTCCTCAAATATGGGGGCCCTGGTCATGGCAGGTTCCTTACTAGACAATTTACTTAAAGTAGCCTCCTCTCATTACTCTCTGTCACATCACATCATTAGCTCCCTTCACTGCATTTTCAAGATGTATACTTGTCTGTTTTCCTGTTTATTTGACTCCCCCATGAGGCCTTAAGTTTCATGAAGGTGGGACTCTGCTCTTCCGTTTACCTCAATGTTCCCAGCACTTAGCACAGTGAAGAACATTGAGTATACACTCAACAAATATTTGCTTAATGAACAAAACGAATGAAGAAATGTACGAGAACACACCAAATTCCTGTTCAAAGTCTTCATTTATAAACACTCGTTTGTTACAGAACCACAGAGCTGACATTAGAGGCCTTGCATGATGAAATGGTGTTTTTCAACATAACAATACACTGATCTTAAATCTAGAACTAAACTGTAATTAAGTCCAGAAGCCAATATTTTTCAGTAAATAAGTTTTAAAGACTGCTTCCATGATCTTGAGCAAAATAATAAGTATCATAATACTTGTGTATACATCAGGTGCTTTCCCAAGGATTTCTTAAACTAGTTCTGCTACATGACATCGAGTACAATAAGTGAATAACCAGCATTATGTGTGACTTGCTTCCAGATTAGAAGGTGAATCCCTATGCAGTATTACTTTAGAGGATAATTATACTGTCCATGTCCCTCACTTAGCACTGTAGATGGGTCATGCTCTAACACTTGATTTCGGTACTGTGTATGCATTATTCCTGTCTGCCTAGACAAATAACGCAACCAAAACTATGCAGGCAAGATTGTGAAATAGGGAAAATAGCTCAAGTAGCCCGCTACTTATCTCCAAATCTAGGTTCTCTCCTCTCCAGACATCTGAATCCATGCAAACCCTCCTTTTATCCCTTTTCCCTTTATAAGTGAAGGCCTGGGGCTGGGGGAGGGGAATGGGCTAGAAGGGATCAATGGGGGAAAAACGGGGACATCTATAATACTTTCAACAATAAAGATAAACTTTTTAAAAAGTAAAAAATCTATACTCAGGAAAAGATCTGATGGATCATCAACCTGGTGTTATAAATTATAGGAGAGCAAAATAGGTAACTTCCTATTTGAACATTTAACATAATCTGAACTTTTAACAATAAGGTTCTAATTTAGCAAAATAAACAAAACTAACTAAAAACACACCAAACAAACAAAAAGTCAACTCTAACATGGGAGATTTTTGCATTTCTGACCTAGTTAGTGGAGGAAGTCTTGAAGACAAGAGGACTGCTTGTTCAGATAAAACTTATGTCAAGATTGAGAAAAAAAAATCTCAGCTTGTTTACTAGGTCAGCGATAGTTTTACCTAACTTTCAGGATTTAGGGTAACTACTGAGGTCAGTTACTTAACTCCCAATGATCAAAGTTGGTGATGCCAGTTCTTGATGTTGAATTCTGTAAGTTACTATCATGAGTCTGCTGAGGAAGCAAAAAATCAAACTACTTTTCTGAACATATTTTTTGTTTCTGCTAATGAGGTTTAGGTAATATGTGCCTCTGTGACAAGCAGAAACTCCTCTAGGGCACTCCACACAAGAAACAAAATAATGCGTTCATGTTCACTTGTTATCTGGAGAGTGAGGGAAATTTAAGACAGCAATGCACTACTTTGCCCATAACCCTGTCCTGCAATCGGTTAACTATTATATATTTCCCTACATGATAAGCAAGTAATTGATTTTATCTTTAAAACAACATCATTTTAAAAATTCAAAACAAAATCTCATAGAGAACCTTTACCAAACATAGGACACAAACACTATAGCCATTAAAAAGAAACACAAGTAAATATTGAAAACCTGTCTCATATGTGCAGGATGCTGATCAAACAAAATGATGAACTTGACTTGTTAAAACCAGTAGACAAATATAATTGATACTATGATGAGAATTTAGCATTTTAAAATTCTAACAGGAAGTACAAATAATTCAAAATAGAGTGTATGAATATTTATTTTGCCTTCATCTAATTAAATATTTGCCTGAATAATTACTGTCTGAGGGGAACTGCCTATTTGTTAGATGCATTTACAATACATTTATATGCAAATTAAAATCTAGAAGGTAGTAATGATATCTGGTAACAGAGGAGATTGTTGATTCTTAATTCCAAGCTTCCTTAAAATTTCTTAGAAAGCTTTCTTCACTTCTACCACTGTTACCCTTTTTGTGCTCTTCCCAATGTATAATTTATAAAGACACAAGCATCCCTAACAGATGTAAGAAATACTTTTACATTTCTTAAAATTTAGAATGCAATGATTATGCATTTAATCTCCATCATGCACTACTTATTTATGTCTATATTAAATATTATTTTATAACTCTCAAAATAAGCAAAAATTTTTTTAAATTATCAAAAGAGAAAAATTTAATGACCCTACATCAGTATTTTAAAGTCATGATCTGTGCCTTTCTCTTTCATTGAACCTCATCTTTACAGAATTAGGATATACCTTTGATGAAAACACGATTTTTATTATTCTGTCAGTTTATTTTTAAAAATTTAATTTATTATTATTATTATCCTGTCAGTTTAGTACAATGACCAGTGCTAAGTAACAAAAGCCTTTCTAGTCACTTCTGTCATCTCTTACATTTGATACTAGTAATGCAATAGTCTACTTGAAGAAATGTAGCATTTCTGAAGTCTAACTTCAGCTTGTCTTTTGTTGAGTGCAGAAGTCTTATTAGAGAGCACTTTTGAGGAAAAGGGAGTGAGATAAGCAGATAGAACAGAAGGAGCTAAGCTCAGCATGGCCTAAGGGTTCACCTTCTATATCCCCTTATTATTTGGTCATTGTGTGGGGAAGGGAAGCGTACCTCTGTGGGGGTTAAGACAATTCAACCCCTGTTGGAGACAGGTTGAGCTGCTAGCAGTCAAAACTTAGAGAAGCTTGCTAAGGACTCATATATAGTATAGTGGGCGGATCTGAGCCACACCCCAACAGCTGAGACAGCTAGGATCTTCCTTAGTACTGTATCTGTTCATCAGTACTAATTTGCTTCTGATAAAGAAACAGCCAAACCATTTTTCTGCATGATTTACTAAATATTATTTCTCTTCTGAAAATAAAATGACCACTTTGTGAATTGAACCATATAGGTGGCCTCCCAAAGCCATCTGTATGGAGCACACACAGTAGGAAGAGCCTTGGAAGAACCACTTTTTCTCTTTCCTCAAGAAATAGTCAGCACAGGTTGAAAACTGCTCCTTTAGGTGTTTGATGTAAGAATCACTTTTCCTGAAACCTAACCATTTGCTCATTGTGAATGCCTATGAAGTTTCAAATTATTTGCCTTTCTAATTTCCATCATCATAGCTGCACAGTATGATTTACAGCTTCCCCTGCTATTATACTGAAAATATTAGGGCCATAAAGCATTTATCATAAATCATTGGGTAAATTCTCTGCTGGTAAATTCCCATCTCCTCAAAATTGAATATGGGCAAAGAAAGGCAGTTTTCACAATTCTAACCTTTTCATAGTCTCAAATGCATAGGATTACATGTCTGAACAATTTGGGGGAGCCAACTTTAGAATGAATATCTTGTCACACAATACGGAAATTGGTACTCTGGAGGCTGATGACAATCTAATCCTGACAGTTGGACAAAGAGAGCTTCCCTGTGACTTGATTTCACAGGGCATCCTCTAAATGCAAGATAATCACTCAATATTTCCATTAAAATGGCCGCTGATTGGGAGGTGAAAATTCAATTTATTTTGAAAGCAGCTTTATCTCAGATTTAATGGAAAGACATCTAAAGGCCTGGATGAGAGCTCAGGTGCCTGGGCTCCCAAGTATCTACTTAGCAATAATCAGTGGTGCCGTCTACAGAGCATGAAAACCCAGACTAAGGTTCAAAAGGTTTATAATCACACTTCACTTTTCACACGGAAGGAATGGATTCATTTCACCTTAGCCATGTCCGTGTCAAAATGTAAACAACTTACACTAACATTTCAAAGGAGAACCCTGGTCAATTAAGTATCATAAGAGATTGGGACACCAGAAAACTTCTTACAGGTCAAATCCCCTTGCCACAACTGCTGTTTAGGAAGAAAAATGTTTATACCAAGGGGAAAAATTCCAAATACCAGACAATGACTGCAACAAAATTCCAGTGCATGAAACAATCCTGTACAATGTTTCAGCATTCAACAAAATAACTTCAGGAATATTATGAAGCAATTGCAAAGCTGTCATCCTCCCCCATACCCTCCTCACACACACCTACACACACCAATCTAGCATCTATTTTTATTCTATGAACTGCCCTGTTACTAGAATCCTATCCTGGCAGATACTCTAATGCCCTATAAAGAAAATCTTGTTCTTGGTGAATCGTTAGAGGTAAATCAAAACCAGAACAGCATTTTGAAAATATTATAACTCTAAACTCTCAAATTTTCAATGTTTTTTTCTTTTTTTCTTCTATCTCTAATATTTTTTTATGAACCATTATGTTGTAAAAATATTTGTCAAAAATCTGGCCTTTCTATTATTGGTGCTTCTGTTTCTTTGAAAAAGTGCACTAGGTGGAAAAGGAGAAAAGATTGGGAAGTCAAGATAATCAAGTCATTTTGCTTTCTTCTTCTTTCCTAATACCTTTTCTTATAATTCTGCTTAAAAAGAAATGTTCTCTCTTGACCACAGTAACGGGGCACATACTGAATAGCACAGTGCAGATCAGCGTGCCCTGCTCAGCCTGCAGCGGGTTCATTGTCTCTGTGGCAGATGTAGAGGGAAGGAGTCATCTGGCAAAGGAACAAATGGCCTAACAATGAACTATGGAGAAGAAGGTAGTCCCCACAAGAGAATGAGCTGATTTTACAGCATCACTAAGGTTTTGATGTATTTCAGCCTTTCCCAATCTCTGCATGCAGAGTATGGATCTATGCATGCAAAATCTCTACATTATTTGCTCCTTTTGGTTAAATACAAATTCATAACATATATAACAGAAAGCTTGTCAATCCATTTTAAGTCATAATTATGACCAAGGATAGTATAGTCATCTGTAAATTAAGTATATTTTCAAGTTTATGGACAATTGGCTATATTATTACTAGAAGGTAATAGACCAATACTGCCTTGTAACTTTGCAAGGAGATAACTAAAAAGACGTGCCTTTTTCACTATCACTGAATTCTTTTCAGGGACAAATGTTCTGGAGAGTGAAGGAAAGAATAATTACATGATATTAATGCTCTGCCCTTTTCCTAGGCAGAAGTATCTGAAGTGATTTTCTACAGATAAATACAGCAAATGTAAATTTCAGCAACTCCCTCTGCGGCAGAAATTAACCTACGGCAACAGGTATCATTTTCGGTCAGCAGCACTACATTTCACAGAAGCTAATGAAAGATCAAGCGCAGGTTAATAATATTTATCTCACATCCTCTCACAGCCACGTTTTAAGTTAAATAGCACCACAAATTAAGGGTCAAGAGGATAAATGATTCTAAAAATAAATATCTCATTAACAATACTAATGACCCTTGGATTAAAAAACAATCTATATTCTTTCCTTTAAGCACGATCAAATGACTACCTTACGTGAAGGTAGAATGTGAACCACTTAACTACTTAAGCCCCAAGGGACAGGTGCTCTCTCCCAGTGGGTCAGGCTCTGGGATACTACCTGCTGCTTACTATGAACCCAGCACTGTGCTGGGCACTCTGTGGGAATGATCACCTTTCCCTTTTCATTTAAAAAAAAAAGTAAATAATGAGAATGAATCATGTTGTTAATAAAGAATTCAAACAAAATAGGAGATTATGAAGTGAGAAAGGAAAAGTCCCTTCTCTAACTCATTTTTTAAAGGTAGCCACTAGTAAGGTTTTATTGTGTGTAATATCATAAAAGTGGAATTGCTAGGGCAAAGAACATGCAACTGCCTTTGCCTACCCTCCCCAACTGTCTTTCTTGCTGATTTAAAAGCTTTAAAAAAAATTTTTTTAAATAAATTAAGCCTTTCACTGTTTTATGTTTAAATAATGTTTCTAATTTGCCTTTTTCTTTTGATTTCACCAAATCTATCAGCCTCTGCCCTGTGGGCACAACACCACTCAGCTCTCTGCACCTTCCTTGGCAAGAAGCAGGTGCAGTGGGAGGAGCGTGGGACGCCACGGTCTGGGTTCTTAACAGCCTCCTCACATTGCTTTCACCTTTTTCAGCAATCCTTTGGCAGTTTAACAAGGAACATGATTTTAAGCAACAAACAAGATAACGTCATGTTTGCAAAAGAGAGCATCTGCTTATTTTTGCTTTTGTTGCTTGTGCTTCGGGTGTTGTTTTGATTTCAGGTCTTACATTTAAGTCTTTAATCCATTTCAAGTTAATTTTTGTGAGTGGTGTAAGATATGGGTCTAGTTTCATCCTCTTGCATGTGAATATCCAATTTTCCCAGCACCATTGAGTGAAGGGACTCTCTTTTCTCCATTCAGTATTCTTGGCTGTTGTCATTTTTTAAATTTGACAATCTAAGGGGAAAAGGTCAGTGCCCCTGACTAAATAGTCAGGTATTACATGTTTTAAAATTTTTTGTGGCACTCCAGTTGAAAATCACTGGTCTATATGTCTGTTTTTATAGTAGTACCATGCTGTTTCGATTACTACAGCCTTATAATGGAGCTTAAAATCAGAAAGTGTAATGCCTCCTGCTCTGTTCTTTCCCAGGATTTCTTTGGCTATTTGGTGTCTTTTGTGACCACATGTAAATTTTAGAGAATTATATTTCTACTCCTTTAAAAATCCCATTGGAATCTTCATAGGGCTTGCATTGAATCTATAAGGGGCTTTTTGCAGTATTGTCATTTTAACAATATTAGTTCTGCACAGCAAAGGAAACCATCAACAAAATGAAAAGACAACCTAATGAATGGAAGAAAATATTTGCAAATTATATATCTGATAAAGGGTTATTATCCAAAATATGTAAGGAACTCAGACAACTCAACAGAAAAAGAAAAAAACAACAACACACCCACCAAAACCTATCTAATTAAATGGGCATTTTTCCAAAGAAGATATTCAACAGGTACATGAGAAGGTGCTCAGCATCACGTATCATCAGAGAAATGCAAATCAAAACCACAGTAAGATGTCACCTCACACCTGTTAGAATGACTACTATAAAAAAGAAAAGAGATAACACGTATTGGTGAGGATGTGGAGAAGAGGGAGTCCTTGTACACTGTTGTTAGAAATGCAAGCTGGAGCCATGATGGAAAACTGTGGCAGTTCCTCAAAAACTAGAACTTCCATCTGCTCCAGCAATCCCACTTCTGGGTGTACATCTAAAGCAGTGGTTCTCAACCTTCCTAATGCTGATACCCTTTGATATAGTTCCTCATGTTGTGGTGACCTCCAACCATAAAATTATTTTCGTTGCTACTTCATAACTGTAATTTTGCTACTGTTATGAATTGTAATGTAAATATCTGTGTTTTTTGATCGTCTTAGGCGACCCCTGTGAAAGGGTCATTCGATCCCCAAAGGGGTTGTGACCCACAGGTTGAGAACTGCTGATCTAAAGGAAATGAAATCAGGATCTTGAAGAGATATCTACACTCCCATCTTCATTGCATCATATTTACAATAGTCCAGATACAGAAACAATCTAAGTGTCAGTAGATGACTAGACATATAAAATGATATTATTCATTCATAAAAAGGACATTTTGTCATTTGTGATAACATGAATGAACTGTGAGCACATTACTTTAAGTGAAATAAGTCAGACAGAGAAAGAAAAATGCTATGTGATCTGACTTACATGCAGAATCTAAAAAGACCTAACTCATAGGAACAGAGAACAGATTGGTGGCTGCCAGAGAGGATGGTGGCAGGTGGAAGAAATGGGTAAAAGTGATCAAATGTATAAACTTCTTATAAGTACAAGGTGGGGATTAAATGCAGAGCATAGAGACTATAGTTATCAATACTACATTATATATTTGAAAGCGACTAAGAGAGTAGATATTAAAAGTTCTCATCACAAGAAAAGAAATTATGACTGTGAGGTGATGGGAATTATGTAAACTTACTGTAGTAATCATTTTGCAATATACTGTAGACATACATATTTGATATACATATATCAAATAATTATGCTGTACAACTTAGCTTATACAATTTTATATATACTAGTATACTAGAGGCCCAGTGCACAAATTTGAGGTGGGGTGGGGTCTGGCCAGCCTGCCCCAATGGAGGCCAATCAGGCCAGGCTGGCGGGGGAGGGGCCATGGGAGGTTGGCTACCAGCCTGGGGGGCCCCTGTGGGAGGTTGGCCAGGGGGAGGGGCTGTGGGAGGTTGGGGGGGGGTGGTCAATTGGGGCCCTGATTGGGCCACAGTGCACGTCATAGCGACCAGTCATTTCGGTATTCCAGTTGCTTGACTTTTATATATATATATACTAGAGGCCCGGTACACGAAATTCATGTAAGGGGCTCAGCCCTTGCAGCCCTGGCTTCGTCCAGAAGGTGGTTCGGCTGTCCGGTCTAATTAGCATATTACCCTTTTATTATTTTATATATATATGTGTGTGTGTATGTGTGTGTGTATATATATATATATGTATATATATATATATATATATATATATATATATATATATATATCAATTATAGCTCAATGAAACTAGAAAAAATATACCAAAACAGCTAATATGTCAGAAAGAACAAAGGAGAAAGTACCTATTTCAAAAGCAATATTAGAGCATGTTAGATAGTTTTTAAATGTGGTGACCTGAGTAAGTTATGATATGTAAACAGAAATGAAAGAAATATATTAGGAAAATGGTATCTAGATAATTTAAGAATGCACACAAATTTTAAATTTGATAATCTCAAGTAGACAAAATAAAAAGATACAGAAGCAACAATTACTGAGGGTCTGGGAAGGCTGTTTTTGCTCAGTATATTCCATGTTTCATGTGTATTATTTAATTCTCCATCAAGTCCTGAAACTAGTGCAAGAGAAGGGTGCATGAATTATTGCCATGTTACATTAGAGTGTGGGACAACATTGAGTTGCTAAATCCATCTTCCTACATTGTGGTAAATAGCCAGTACATCTGGAACCAAAGCTGCTCTCTCCACTGGCCAGTATGGAGCAAAGCGAGTACATGTTGGCATGGGCAGCTTTTAAATTCCGTGATGCTCATGAACTACATACTAAGCAACACTAAGTGAATGGCCAGCCTTGGGAAGGTGCTCTAGAATCACCTGGGTCATGCCAGTCTTCTGACCAACCATATACCTTGTTCTTAATTTCAATGTCATAGCAATTAGCTATACAGATTTTAAGGTATCATTTGCATTTAAAAGGAAAGAAATTTAGCCAAAAGCATTTGTTTTCAGAGTGACTGAAGACCTGATCTATCAGAATTCTGGTTCATTTTCTGCTTCCTGTATCATGAGGCATATGTGCCATGTCACTCATTTCTACTCACTTTCTCAGCATTACGTACAGCCTGAAGTCATTTACAGGCCTCATATTGCTTTACTTTAACTAAAGCCAACGTAGTTTGTTTTTCTTTCTCCTGTCTAGCAATATGACTAGTAAACTCTAAGTGCATACATGATTATAATTGGATTGTAAATACCCACACGTTCTGTAAATAACTCCATCTTTTGTAAATAACTCCATCTTTTGTAAATAACTCCATCTTTTGTAAATAACTCCATCTTTTGTAAATAACTCCATCTTTTGGTTGCTCAACCAAAGTCCTGAGGCAAGCTGAACAACTCTGGTTATGTCATTCATTCCCACTGTCGATCTATCAGGAAATCCAATTAGCTCAATCCTCAACACATATCCAGAAAATTGCCTCTTCTCCCCTTTCTCCTCCTCTACTGTGGCTGATCCAGGTCACTATGATCATCTCTCACTTGGATTGTTGCCACAGCCTCCTACCTAATCTCTCTGCTTCTTCCTTTGCTTTGATACAGTATATTTTCAATATACTAGTATGTTGAAATGGAAGTCAGACGACTCTCATTCCTATGATCAAAATACTTCTATGCATTCCCATCTCACTCAGCATAAAAGTCCTAGTTCCTGCAAAGACTTGCAAGACCTTAACCACTATGTCCCTAGGACTTCTCTGCCCTCGTCTTCTCTGTGCACACCTCTGTCCACTCCATACTAGCTACTAACCATACTGACCTCCCTGCTCCTTCTTTAACATGACAAGCAAGTTCCTGCTTCAAGATTTTGCACTTACTGTTCTCCCTGTGTCCAATGTTCATTCTCTGGATATTTGTCTGACTCATTTCCTGACCTCCGTCAAGTCTTTCCTCAAATGTTATTTTCTCAGTGACAACTTCCCAATTTAAAATTGCAACACACTGTTCATTCTCACCCCATCAGCATACTCTGTCCTGACATTCAGCTTCATTTTTCATGATAGCACTTACCACCAGGAGGTAGACTAAATGCTTTTCTTGCTTATTTTTAATTGCTATCTCAGTTTTCTAGAATATGAGCTCAGTAAAATGAAGGGCTTTGTCTGTTTTGTATACACTTTGATCCACAGCCCCTAGAACTATGCCTACACCATGCATATCTGTTGAATGGATACTTTCCTGGTTCTGAAAGGAAACCGATTAAATGTCAATGATGAGAATGGTGACAAATGCTCATTATAAAATGTTGCTAAAATTGTCAGCACTCAGATTTCTATTTGGAGAACTGAACCATTCTTTCAAAAATGTAAAGTTGTACCTCTTATAAATATGGAAGAGATGAATTCTGAATAACTTAGGAAGCTAATAATGACAGTCTCCCGTAGCAGAATCATCCAAGATTAAGAACGCTAAAACCTATCAGAATATTCATTGTAAAAGGAAGTAAAATTTGCTTCCATGTTATTTATGTTCTTTGTAAATAATAATAGCAAACAAAGCAAAAACAGATCTCAATATCTGCATTATTCTATAACATACAAGTTAAAACTAGTCACAATTAATGTATGTTCTATTTCAAGTGATAAACACCAAAACAATCTGCAAATAGGCATCTGGGAGACCTTGTTGTATAGACATCCTTGAGCAACTGCCAAAGGCAAGATTTAGTTGAACGAGATCAGTTATTCTCCTCAGCACCTTTTTCATCCCTAACAAATTCACTCTTTTTACAACTTGTTAAAATGTATTTTTCTAAAGCGATAAATACATTTTTACATTTAAAACTACCTTCCAAACATGCAGGGAATTGCAAGTTGGATTTCTTGAATTTGTTCTGAGATAATCATATTTACTCACTTGACCTATACTAATAATAGGACCAGTAATTGGTAAATATAATGAAACTCAAAAGTTTTAAGAGAAAAAAACCCTCATGGACATGAACAACAGTGTGGTGATTACAGGGGGGAGTGCTGGAGAAGTGGAGGAGAGTACAGGGGGTTAAATGGTGATGGACGGAGACTTGACTTGGAGTGGTGAACAAACACTGAACAGATGATGTGTTGTAGAATTGTGCACCTAAAACCTGTATAATTTTGTTAACCAGTGCCACCCCAATAAATTCAATAAAAAATAAAAAGTTTTAGTGGGGTAAAAATAAAAAAGAAAATATTAAAAAAATGTAAAAATCATTTTAAACATCTACCCTACCTTTGGGCAGCCTAGGCACAAAAACTCTGGGATCCTCAGACATCCAGATTCCAGCTCCTCCTCTCAACAATGGGGTTTATGCCCCATCTATAAGGGGTAGTGTAAGGGGTACAATTTGATAGGGTTTGCAAATAAAGTGCTTAGTAGTGTCTGCTAGAGCAGTGGTGGTTATTATAATTACTGAAAATATATCAAAAGCATGTAATTCTTTCATCATTCAATAAAATTCCACTTATCACAAGATAAAGTCTCATGAGAAAGAATAAGTAACACATCTGTGGGTCAGGGAGACCCCAACAGTATGTCCTCTTTCCACTAATGCCTGTGCTCTCTGGGTCTAAACTCTGGGAAGATTGACAAACTACCTCAGGCAAGTAAAAGAAAGAAGAGTTGAAGAGCAAAGGGAAGAAAGAGAGGAGTCAAATATGTGCTAGGGTAAGAGGGAGAAGAATAACTTGGGGAAAAAATTCAGAATTTTGAATTATTACTCTAGATTAAAATTTTTTAATTACTTAAATGGGATTGTTTAATGACTAAAGGTACACAAAGGACTTTTATGAATATAAACAGAAATGCTAGGGGATTTGTTACAAATGGAGATGCCCTACCCAGCTTCCCCTCCAAGAAAGCACTGGATGCCCATCTGTGAGGAGTATGTGGTGAGCTAACAGTCTCCATCTGTCAGCTTCATCTGGTCTGCCTCAGCTTTTCAGCCACGGGCATAGTCTTCTCAGGGTGACCCCCGTCCATGATAGAGCAAGACTCTGGTCCAGGGCCTGTCTATTTCCATCCAACTTGAGATTCTTCTAAAGTGCACTCCTCAAAGCTCCCTGTTGGGCTGGCAGAGACTTTGCCAGGGCTGCGTGGATGACTGATGGCTCCCCTGGTCCAATCAATCCAGCCTCTCCCCTTGTCCTCTCACAGGTGTTAGCTGCAGTGAACCATTGGCACTAGTACTTCTATCTCAGAGTCTGCTTTCTGGACAATCCAGCCTGTGACAGGATTTATTTGAGATTCATCTTGAGAAGCTTCAACAAACATCGGGAGTACAGGTTTATCCCAAAGCACCCACCTCTCTTTCATTTGTATTCAACTTTGCTTCCTCAGGAATGTTTTAGATAGTTGCACTATATTTCTAAACTTCAGCAGCCTTATTTTATGCCCCCAGAATGGTCTCTTTAAATCCCCTCTCAACCTGAGGCAAAGTGGGCAGCACTCCTTGTAAGGTAAGTGATCAGAATGCACAGTGGAGTTCTCTCCAATCAATCTCCTTAAAGACTGTCACCAGGCTTAGGATAGGAGATGGTATCTCACATTCTTCTCATTTTGAAAATGGGAGGTGTTGAGTCATAGCAAAGTGCTCTCTGTGGGACCGTAGGCAAGATCAGCCAAAGTTTCTGTTTTAACACTGTTATACAAGTAAAGACAGTCTAACAGAATATTATTACATTATTAGACATATAATACATATAATCTAGGTGCTATGAATCCTATCTCCTAAATAGTAACTATTTTAGGAGGGAAATACACACTTATGGTAAAGTTGTGACACATTTCTAATATGTAGCAAAAAGTAATTTGCAAATGGACCTCATAAGAGACTGCAGCTACAGGGAAAAGAACATACTACCGAAATAGGCAACAGATACATTCCAAAGCCATCCATATGTAATTACATGGTTGGATTTATGGACAGGAAGTAGTAGAGGAAGAGCGGTCAACCATAAGTGAAATGCAAGTTTGCTTTTACTTGGAATTGACTTAATGTTTCATTGAATGCCTACACTCGCTGATTTATCAAGTCTCAAATTTACCAAGTTACATCTGAGCTGGACATCATTTTTTTCTCCCTAGTTTCTACTATTCCTCTGTGAAATATCAAAATGTTTGACTTGGGCACATTTCTGTTAAAACAAGCTTATATCAATAGAAATAATTTATTTTTAAAAATAAAAGCAGTAAATCATTACTTATTTACCCCAATGTCACTCTGTGACACTCTTGCATGCTTCATGAGGGAATATATATCTATTTGGTTCACTTTTGTGTTCCCAGCATCTTATATATTTCAGGTACATTGTTGAATAAATAAGTTAACTTTTGTCCAACCATGCAGGGTATTAAAAATAGTTTATAGAAAAACGTGCATGGCATTCACATTTTATATAAGACTAGAGATCCAGTGCATGAAATTCGTGCATGGTGGGGGTGTCCCCTCAGCCCAGCCTGCACCCCCTCCAATCTGGGACCCCTTGGAGGATGTCTGACTGCCGGTTTAGGCACGATCCCAGGGATCAGGCCTAAACCGGCAATCGGACATCCCTCTCACAATCCTGGACCGCTGGCTCCTAATCGCTCACCTGCCTGCCTGCCTGGTTGTCCCTCACTAACACCCCTGCCAGCCTGGTCGCCCTACGCAGCCTGCTTGTTCAGTCGTTTGGTTGTCCCTCACTAACCCCCTTGCTGGCCTGGTCGTAGGCAGCCATCTAGAAAGGGTGTGAGGGTTAATTTGCATATTACTTCTTTATTATATAAGATATGTACCTCTGCAGAACTTAACCAATTGAAAACTTGTGTAACTGGTATGAATCCTGATGATCAATGTCAGTTGTATTGGTTTACTATCCAAAGCAATGTTGCCACATGGAATATCATAAAGTATACAAATAATAACCCATCATTAAAATTTTGCAATTCTTTGAGAAGTAAATTTAATTCATGGTTCTATTCTATTAAAATTATGTAATTTTTAATACACTGTGTGTATTGTTCCACACAGTGAGACAATACTGCATATTATACCATTTCAAATTTACATAATTTCAATTTGCATAAAATCCATTAAAGATGAGATCCACACAGTGAGACAGTAATATACTATATTATACTATCTCAAATTTACATAATTCAAATTTGCATAAAATCCATTAAAGAAATAGCAAACATGTACTTATTGGATGAATAAAAACAATTAGAGTCTAATAATATCAGTCCTTGAACAGACCTTCAACCCCTTCTTGTGTCGGTAAAGGTGCAGAAGTTAAGGACCCATCCAAACACCCATAAGGATTAGAGTCCAGGACTTCTTTATATACATCACCTGCCTTCCATGTGGCAACATTGCTTTGGAGAGTAAACCAATAAGCATTATTTATTTTTTCAAAGAAAAATAAAGACCTGGGATTTCATTCTCACAGAACGTGCCTATATTTCTGCTATATCCTAGCTATTAAAATTAAGAAAGTAAAACCTATTCCCTGCTTTGCTTTGGTAATACAATTAGGTAAAAACCTCCTTTCATTTTTCTTGTAGCAAAATGTTTTTAAAGAAACCAATATGCTAATGAGTCTTCTTTTTTATTATTAACAGTATTACATATGTCCTCTACTTTCCCCCCAATTAATGCCCCCTCCACCCAACCCCTCCCCCAGCCTAGGTCTTTCCCACACTATTGTCTGGGTCCATGGGTTATGCATATATACATATATGTTCTTTGATTCATCTCATCCCTTCCCTCTACTTCCCTCCCCTCTGATATCTGTCAGTCTGTTCCATGCATCTATGCCTATTTTGTTTGTCAGTTTATTTTGTATATTAGATTCCACATATAAGTGAGATCATGTGATATCTGTCTTTCTATAACTGGCTTATTTTGGTTAGCATAATAATCTGCAGGTCCACCCATGCTATCACAAAGGGTAAGAGCTCCTTCATTTTACAGATGCATAAATTTGACAAAGGAGGCAAGAACATACAATGGAGTCAAGACAGTCTCTTCAATAAATGGTGTTAAGAAGATTGGATAGGTATATGCAAAAAAATGAAATTTGACCACCAACTTACATCATACACAAGAACAAACTCAAAGTGGATAAATGACTTCAATGTAAGCTGTGAAACCATAAAAATCCTAGAAGAAAACATAGGCAGTAAATTCTCAGACATCTCACATAGCAGTATTTTCACCAATGCATCTCCTAGGGCAAGAGAAACAAAGGGAAAAATAAAAAAATGGGACTGCATCAAACTAAAAGCTTCTGCACAGCAAAAGAAACCACCAACAAAATGAAAAGGGAACCCACTATATGGGAGAACATAATTGCCAACGATACATCTAATAAGATGTTAATTTCCAAAATATACAAAAAACTCATACAACCCAACATCAGGAAGACAAATAATCCAATTTAAAAATGGACAAAGGACCTGACACTCCTCCAAAGAGGACATACAGATGGCCAGTAGCCATATGAAAAAATGTTCAACGTCACTGATCATCAGAGAGATGAAAATTAAAACTACAATGAGATATTACCTCACACCTGTCAGAATGGCTACCATCAACAAATCAACAAACAAGTGCTGGTGAAGATGTGGAGAAAAGGGAACCCTAGTACACTGCTGGTGGGAATGCAGATTAGTGCAGCCACTGTGGAGAACAGTATGGTGTTTCCTCAAGCAATCCCACTTCTGGGAATATATCCTAAGAATCCTGAAACACCAAACAGAAAGAATATATGCACCCCTATGTTCATTTACAATAGCTAAAATTTGGAAATAGTCCAAGTGCCCATCAGTAGATGAGTGGATAAAAAAGCTGTGGTACATTTATTTTACACAATGGAATACTGTGCAAATGAGTCTTATGTGCAGACCATGTTCACACCTTCAAAAGAAGTCTCAGAAGCCAGGGCCTGGACTCAGAAGCACTCTAAGAATGTAGTGGTAGCGGGTAACACTGAGTCCCCAGTAACTGTGCCAGACTCAGTAAAGGGCGCTGAGAGATCATGTCTCAGATAAGAGTTTAATCATTTCAAATGTGGACTTTGGAATTAGTAATGTCAAATTACTACTAACATAACACTTTGTAAAACAGTACTTAAAAACCACTATTGAATTAACGGGTTGTTTTTAGAATATAAAATAATTAACAGTGCTATAAGAATTTTTCTATTTTTGACATAAGCACCAGCAATTATATCAGAGTTATGACACAGGCTCCTTTGGGGAAATTAACTCTGAAATGGAGTTTTAACAATAAAAATAACTACTCAACTTCCTGATAACGGAAGTTTAAATCATACTACATCCATTGCTAGAAAAAAAATACATACCAATTTTTTTAAATTCCCATACAAACTATGGAGATAGTATAAAGATCAGTGGTTGCCAAGGTATGGGGACAGTGACAGTGGGATGAATAACAGGTAAGTAAGCACAGAGGATGTTTAGGGCAGTGAAAGTACTCTGTATGGCACTTTATCCATGGATACATGCCATTATATATTTATCCAAATCCACAGATTGTACAATATCAATAGTGAGCCCTAATGCAAATATGGATTTGGGTGATTATCATGTCAATACAGGTTTGTCAATTATAACAAATGTACCACTCTGGTGTGGGATGCTGATCATAGGGAGGCTGAGCACAGGTTGGGGAAGGGGGTATATGGGAAATATATGTACCCCCTCAATTTTGCTAAAAACATTAAACTGCTCTTAAAAATGAAAGTCTTAAAAATACTCTTCTAAACCTGCACTGTACAAAACTGTCTAGTTGTCACATAAGTATGACATTTAAAGATTCTCTTCTCAATTCATTAGAACAAAATATCAGTGAAGATAACGATAAGTTAAGAGAGAAAATTCAAGTTAATGTTAAAGTATACAAAATAATAAAAAATATAGACCCACCTAGAGAATAAATTAGAGGTTCTCCTGAAAGGAAATAGAAAAATAATGAGAAACAAAAAATCAGACAACTAATTTAGGGGGGTGGGGACTTAAGTAGAGGACAGTTGTAAACATTTATATCTGCAGTAACTTTCATTCAGAATATCCAAAGATTATAAAGAGGGTTAATCCACTACTTCTTATGTTGTTCAGCTGCTATACAGCAATGATATGGTTGGGCATGTTAAGAATAAGACGTTCATTCTCATTTCTGAGGGAAAGACAGAGGTGGGGCTAGGGCTGGTCAGGGGAGCCAACACTTTGTGTGCGCAGTGGCACGCAATGATAATTTTCTCTCTGATGGCAAGAAGAGGAAATGTTCTCGGGAGTTCTGGAAGGTCTGAAACAATCTATAATAATAAAAACGTAATATGCTAATTAGACCGGGCAGCCGGACAACCTTCTGGACGTCCTTCCAGATGACCTTCCGGACGAAGCCAGGCTGCGAGGGCTGAAGCAAGCCACCTTGGCAGTGAGGGCTGAGCCCCTTGCATGAATATCTTGCATCGGGCCTCTGGTGCATTAAATAAAATTCCACGCAAAAATTACTATGCATCTATTATTTTGTTGCATGCTTATTTTATTTAGTCCTCACAGTAATCCTATTATCACGTTTACTTTACAGATAAGAGAAATGCTCAGAGAGGCTCGGGACCTCACCCAGCCAGTATCACACTGATTGGAAAGACCAGCTAACAACCACCAAAGCCACTTTCCTTCCCCAAAGTTGCCTAGGGTTGGGCTTTTCTAGCTGTCAAATGAGACTGTAGATTCTTTATCTGCTGTAGATTCATTAGACTCATAAAATTTACTAAGTGCCATGTAAAGCAGAGTTTCTTAAAGCCAGTGTAACACCCCCGCCCCCGCCCCCATGTCTCAGGAGGTACGGAGGTGCTAGAGAACTAAAAAGGTTGACTCACCTTGGTGCCTGGGGGAACATATTTAGTCAGAGTTCCTGAAGGGGCTGCAAGGGAAAGTCACCTTCGGGAGTGCCCCTAAGTGACAGGGCCATAAACACAGGAAATGAGAGCTCTAAGACCATTATTTAAATTACATTTACACACACACACACACACACACACACACACACACACACATACACACACACACAGTCTTTGGGAAAAATAATGTTTTCTTCTTACAAATTATAAAAAAATGAACTAGCCAGTATTTTTTTTTTCATCTTTATTGTTGAGAGTATTACAAAATCTCCTTTTCCCCCTTGCCTCCCACCACCGGTTCCCACCCTGTCCCGGGCCTTTACCGCCCTATTGTCGGTGTTCATGGGCAATGCACATGTGCATATACATTCTCTGGTTAATCTCTTCCTGCTCCTGAGATTCATGTCAGCCTATTCCATGTTTCCATGCCTCTGGTTTATTTTATTCATCAGTTTATTATGTTCCTTAGATTCCACATGTGAGTGAGATCATGTGATATTTGTCTTTCTCTGGCTTATTTTGCTTAGTGTAATCATCTCTATGCTGTCTCAAAGGGCAATAGATCCTTCTTTTGTACAGCTACACCCACACACACTATCCCACACATGCTCACCCACTCACACTCTCACCCTCACTCCAGTCCTGCCTGCTGCCATGTCAGTTCCTCTCATCAGTATTTTTTTAAATGTGATAATAGAATAAAATGTTACAAACATTTGGTTCACTATATGTTGTTATTTAATTCAAATTTCAATAGACTAATCTGCCAGACTTTTAGAAGGAAGGCCAATTTTGAATATAATTTGTTTAAAAGAACTTAATTTTTAATACTCAACTGAATATAAGTACCCAGAAAAGTGACATACAATTTTAAAGGCAGAAAAATCCTATTTTCTGAGAATTAACTCGGAGCTATAGTTACTAAATATGATTTCCCTGTAAGAATAAAAATGGGCAAATTAGGCTCAGAAATTACAAGGCATAAATCCACTTACATCAATACCACTAAATATATCACTATTTATAAATACCTCCTGATAGTCCATAATAATGTATTTTCCTGTTGTAAAGCAATGAATTCTATTGAAAGAAATCCTGCTTACCAGTGTTTTCAGCAGGCAATTTCTTTCAAAAAAGGATTATCTTTTTTCACTATAGTATTTAATTATAATTAAAACAGTTTATATTTTAATCATTTCATCACTCACATTTTAATACTTTCTGAAGTAAAATGTGATATTTTCTAAAATGTTGGGTTGCAGATTAAGAGGGGTTACTATGGATAAACAGTAAGTCCTACCTATGGATGCTATAGAAAACTGCTGAGGAATCCACAGTAATGCAGAAATTTCAAGGGAAGGAAGGCTAGACCACAGAGTGAGAGACATAAACGAACAATGATGACTAAGTAGTAACCCTCCTTGGTTCAAGGCAACATGGCCCCATGAGATTTCCTTCACATCCATTCACATCTCCTCTTCCTCACTCCCCTGTGTTGGTGCCCCTTATTAGGGCACCATAATGCCGGGGTTCTTTTCCCAGCCTTACAAAGGGTTCAGCATTCCGGAGAAAGGGGCTACGCGTAGATGATTAAAGAGTCCAAGGATGAAAGATATTTTTGAAAGGCATTGGGGGTCAGAGGAGCTTCAGCTAAAAGAAACTGAAGACTCTCCCTTGACCAAGGACCCGTGCTTTTATTCTAACACAATTTGTCCCAAGGCAAGGTGGAAATATACCCTTCTAAGGGTACGGTATCAAAGGTTAGAAGCATTATCAGTTTGGGTGTTTGGCCAACAGGAGGCAATAAAATGCCCTGAGCTGTCTGGCTGTTAACAATCCTATTCAGGTTTGGGGGAAGTGCCTTAGCTGTTTCCAACAGGTAAACTACATATGTGGCTCACCCTTGTTGAGTCCCCCAAGTCCCATCAACCTTTTGATGGAACTCTTGTAATTATTACATGCTGGAATTGGTTCTCAGCACCCCTGGTCCTTCAGCTACGTCCATTTCTCACTGAAATGCCTCCAAGGTGCTGCTTGTTAGTGACACTGATCTTTCCCGCATTTCTTCTTGGCCCTTCCATCCATTCACAACATGGTGACCAAAGTGATCATAAATCAGATGACATCACTTTTATCATTTAAATAATTCCTCAGCTTCTTTTGTTAAAAGACAAATCTTTTTGGTGACCCACCAAGGGCCCACATGGTCTGGCTCCTATTGGCTCTCCAGCTAGTCTGAGTCTCCCTCTTTATTACTTCTCACTCTGGTCACACTGGCCACATTTCTGAGGTGGGTTCCCAGGACAGCACCTTGTGTGTGTTGTGTCTTTTTATTGATTGATTGATTTTAGAGAGAAAGGGAGAGAGAGAAACATTGATGTGGTGTTCCACTCATTTAAGCATTCATTGGGTGATTCTTGTATGTGCTCTGACTGGGGATCGAACTTGCAACCTTATCCTATCGAAATGATGCTCTAACCAATGGAGCTACCCGGCCAGGGCCTGTTGCATCTTTTAACTAGAACATCCTTCACTGCATTCTTCACTAGGTCTCAACCTACAGGTTACTTCTTTAGAGAGGGCTTCGATGATTGCTCCACCAAATCCAAATTAGGACCCTTCTGTTATTATTTTTCTAATGGAGACAAGTCAAGTTAAGGGGCCAGCAAACCAGGAGATGCTCAGAGCACTAATCCTAAAGGTCCCTGCTATGACACTGGAAACAAGTATTACACAGTGGAGAAAATGTGTGTTTATCGAAGTTCTTCTCAAGGGAAGAACTGTTTTATTTTATACTCTACAACCTGTTCTAGGCCATTGATTAGTCACTCATCAAACATTTCCTGAATCACTTCATGGCTGTAGAGACATAAAACAGAATTCAATATCAGTGACACCACACTCAGTTTTGATCCTGGAACTCTGAAACTCAGGGGATTAATTGTAAAATTAGAATTAAATAATAGCTGCCCAGCCTATTTCATGGCACCTTTCAAAGGATGAGATGAAATGGTAAATGTGAATAGGTGTCTTCATTCTGTAAAACACTTTTTAATTTTTGTCAACATCATTAACTTGCCCAGTTAATTCCTCCTAAGGTCTCATACATTTTCTTTTGCAGAAAGGACTGGAATGGTGTTTGGAAGGCCATTTCCATGGTCAAAATATCAATTACCTTTTGAATTCCCCTATTACTCACTTAAGTTTATACATAGTCATTTACAAAGCAATGGTAGGAACCAATCATAATGAGCCTAACTCAGACCGCAAATTTTGTATGGATACTGCCCCAAAGTTTTGTCTAATTTTTTTCCTTATATTAACCAAGGAAAGGCTAAATAAATAGAGACAAATGCAATGGGCTTTTATATATAAAAGATTTAGATGAACTCCTGCCATTTTGAAATCATATCAAACCCAGTTAAATTGGATTCTATCTCTGGTAGAAAATCTGGGGCGGGGGGGCTTGGAGATATGTTATTCCTCCTGTGGAAAGAATATAGATCCCCCCAGGGTGGGGACTGCACAATTACGGGACAGGTAGGGAGAGAGCCCTAAACGGAGCAAGAGCAGCTTTCAGTGCCTTCAGGCACCTATCCCAAGGAAGGATGGGAACAGCACTGGAGCAGGAAACAGGGGGTATAAGTAGGATCCAGAAGAAGCATCTATACTGGCTGCATATCTTATGTGCTACCCTGCCAGGGCATTTTCCATTACATTTATCATTTCACTGTTCAAAATGCATTTAAAAGAAATAAATTATAAATTATACTTGACTGGGTGTCAAAAATTATAAGATGTCACTGACAGAGAGAATAAGTAAAATTGGTACTACTCTCAAAGACTTTTATATAATTCTCACTTTTGCTAGGGTCAAATGCAAGCTGCATAATATTACTATCAGTGGTAGTATTAATAGCAGCAATTCAAATGCAAGTGTACACATGAAAACCAAAAGAGTTATTAGCACAATTTGCAGTCATGACCAACTATTAAGATTACAGATAATGCTAATCTATGCCAAGAACGTAAATATACTACAGATTGTGTGACTCACAAAGTTAATAATAGCTGTGGTATTATTAGCTGGTATAGGTGGAATAGATATTCACTAATCTCATAGGTATCGAGCTAAATTATTTTCTACATTAATACTATAAATCAAATTGTCAAATCAATCCAGCCTCCATGTGGTGCGGTATTTCCAAAAGCAAATTCAGCTTTTCAGAGGATGGAAGAAATTTAAGCTACTTTTCCAATAAGTGATCTAATTCATTCATACCAGTAAAAAATAATGCAGTTAGTTACCTCCATACTCCATGTGTCTGACAAGTTATATGAAAGATTCCAACAGATGGCACAGAATTATATAAAATGGATATTGGCAAGACAATAAGGAATAAAAACTATCTACTTTCTAATGCTATTGAGACACCAGTTATTCAGGAAGTAAAGTTTTCGCAACCCTGTGAGTTGTAGTATATTTTGAACATGTGACACAAGTGCTTTTTTCTCATTTCCTAAATAGTTATCATACACATGTATTTAGATAGTGTTTACTTTTTTATAGATAAGGAAAACACTACTAGGTAATAGAAATTAACTGAAGCAGAAAAAAGTATTCAAATTTATTCTGGTTTTGACAAGATTTGATGGAATAAACTTTTATGGTATATTTTTGTTATGTATGTGAGTGTGTGTGTGTGAGTGCATGTGTGTATGTGTGGGGTGTGTGTGTATGTGTGTGTGTATGTGAGTGTGTGTGTATGTGTGTGTGTATGTGAGTGTGGTGTGTGTATGTGTGTGTGTGTATGTGTGTGGGGTGTGTGTGTGTGTATGTGTGTGGGGTGTGTGTGTGCATGTGTGTGTGGGGTGTGTGTGTGTGTATGTGAGTGTGTGTGTGTATGTGTGTGTATGTGTGTGTATGTGTGTGTACGTGTGTGTATGTGTGGGGGGGTGTGGAGAAAAGGTGGTGAGAGAGAGGAAAAACAGGTTGTTTTCAGGTTTCGGTCAGCATTCTTTCCTGCTTAAACACATGAAGGCTCCATTTCCATGGAAACTGAGAAGAAAAGCAAATTTTTTTCTTATTCTCTTCCCATATTTAACAGGATACAAACAGGAAATCAGATTGCATTGATGTAGTTAGAACAGAAATTCAATCATGACTGAAAATAATAGTAATAAAACCTTCAATATTGCTAGTTAAGTATGATCACTATTTGGGACACAACACTGAATGAAATTCGCCTCCTCTTCAAAGTCTGCAATGGAGTTGAGAAGAAAAAACATGTAAATAACTGAAAATCCTATGGTATGAGGGGAAGTTAGATAAAGGTCTGCACAAGGACACATATGAGCACAGATGTGAAGCATCTTGCTGTACTCTGAGTAGGGAACAGGGAAACAGCAATAGGCTTCCCAGGGGAATGGCACAAGCAATCGCACCAGCCAAATAGAGCTGTTGCTTAGGTGAAGGTCAGCAGCTTTCAGGTTTATGAGCTTGGGGGAGGGGAACAGATTCCTCGGCCTTATTCCCAGAATCTCTGATTTTGTTTATGTGAGAAGTAGGCTGGAGACTATTATTTTTTTTATGTGCATCTCAGGTGATTTAGATGCATGTGGTCCTGGGTGGAGAAAGACTGTCAGAAGGGCAGTGTGAAAAGTCATGGGGAAGAACTCAGGTCTTTCTCCAAGCAAGGGAGAGTTTAAACTTTAATCCAAAGGATGTGGGGGAGCCAGAAAACATTTTAATCTAGGAAATGGGAGGGTCAAGCTTATTTTTTAGTAAGATCTCTAAGAAAACTGTGTGGAGAAAGTATATGAATCCCATTCTTAACATCGATAACCCATGAAACTAAGATGTTCTGATGTCTTTAGTGTAAATACTAATTGGAGCTTATTTCCCATTATTTTAAATGAAAAGAATTATAATGTGCAATAAGTCAACCAAAATCCCTAATATTTTTCTAAAACATATCTAAAATATATACAAACTATCATTTCCAAGTGGAACAATATGATTGCTAAACCACAGAGCTTTGTGAAGAGTCACAGGGCCTGCCAAAGTACTAGAGTTATCAAAGGTACAGAGACCTTTAGTGGGCATTCAAACTGATGTATTTTTGCTAAATTAAAGATGTATAAAAATTTCCAATATAAAGATTAAATGAAAACATCCTCTGCAGTTTTAGTTGCAAAAACCAAAAGGAGTCCTACCAGGGAAATATGAACCAGGTTGCTATTCAGTGGGGTAAGTGTGTATAAGGACCAGCTAGTCTGGACATAGATTAATTAGGTGGAAATTGCAATAATCTAGGACGGAAGGGCTGAATATTTGAACTATGGAGGAGGGGAGCCAAATGGGAATATAAGAATAAAGAAAAGGTGATAAATTTAGAGGTTTAAGAAAATAAGATTGCCAGTGTGGCTCAGTGGTTGAGCATTGAACTATGCACCAGGAGGTCATGGTTTGGTTCCCGGTCAGGGCACATGTAAGAATCAATCAATGATTTACATAAATAAGTAGAACAACAAAAATTCAATAAATAAAAAATTTAAAGAAATTAAAAATAAAAGAATCTAATGGTGTACCTCTTCAATCTACTTTTAGTCTCTTTGGTGGCAATTACCACAGAAGATTACCAGGCAGTGGGACCCCAGCTGTGACCCCCAGGTCACTTAACAGGGAGCAGAGTGGCTACCACAAAGGAATCATATGTCCTTCACACCCTTTCTCCTGAGTAAGCTTCCTGGATCAAGAGGTTTGAACAGAGTTAGAGCTGGTTTTCTCATCTCTGTGATACCATGAAAGCAAGTGGAAACAAAGCTTGGTTTTGTTACTTTATGAAGTTCCCGTATTAAATGCACTTAACAGCTTCATTTTGTCTTATTTAAATGTGTTCCAAAGCTATGTTTTAGAGAGCTTTATATTCTACAGCAAATGATTGTTCATAGAAGATTTTTTGAACATGACTTCAGAGTGTTGAAAGGAAGATGGAGATTTCCTTGAGAAGAGACTTTTTAAAAGCATGTCAAACTTCCTTATTGGAGAAGATAGGATAATAAGGACATCTCAGGAGATCAGTTCAGCCAAGTAACTTTTTCTCTTTCGTTGCTTTCCACTGCCATCGAGATTACAAATTTCCCCCCAGTGCCTGGCAGGCAGTAAAAGACCTATTGGAGAGGCAGTAGGAATGGTAATCACTCAACAAAGCCTGGGGCAATAGAGAGACTACTTGTTAGTGGATCAAGTTCAGAGTGGGGAAACTCCAGCAGCAAGAATCTAAGTGTGCTGCAGCAGCTAAGCTCCAGAATATCTGGAAGCAGGTGTCATCCTAAACACAGACTTTACACACTCAAACCTCCACACCTGCCTAGCATCTAAATAAAATACAAACAAACTGCCAGCACTAACCTTTCCTCAAAGGACTTCAAAGCACCATAAAGAAACTAGAAATAAAAAAACCATGTAAATCTGGCTTATATTAGTGTCTTTTCAATTGCCTTCATTCTGTTTGTATCATGATGGAGAGTTACAGTTGCCTCCTAAAAGACTCAACTATCTTCAGACTCCCACTAATACCACCTCCACTATGGCCCATGTTGAGTTATGATGGATCTCTTGATCATCCTCCCTCTACAGAACCTCCTTCCCAATCTCTTCTATTAACTCAAAAGCCCTTAATGGATGGTGCCAAAAACCTAATAAATGAAAATACAACGAAGAATTCCAGGTCTAATATACCATTTTGACCTCATGCCTAATTAATCCTCAAGGTGAACGCTATACTTCAGACATTTTTGGGCCTTTGCTTTCCTTGAACATTATAATTTGCATTTTCACTGTTAAGAATTTAAAATTTTCCAAGTAAATAGAACCAAGGTAGAATAGTCAGAAGCTAGGGAAATTTCTTGACAGTGGAATGGGGAAACTGAGACCGGTTGCTGATTCAAACTGGCCTCATCCAGCACCCTGACTCACCTGCCTCCTCCCTTGCACAACCACTCCCTTAAGCATTAAGCCCTCAGAACAATAAAGTTCTGATCAGCATCAAAAAAATCTTGGAAACAAAGCTTCAGGTTTGTTGACCACAGAAACAGAGTTTTGGTCAAACTAGAGATAATATCTAGGCCTCAGTTGTGTTTCAGCTGCAGGCCCAGAAAATCAGCAAAACCAGAGGAAGAGACGCCATGGCTGACATCAGAACCAGATACAATGACCAGAGACCTCCTACCCTAGTGCCAACCAATCAGTAGAGATTATGACCCTGACTCTATATTGTCAATATGATGAATTGGTATATTAAAGGACACACCTGGAAAGCAGATGAATATTCTACTGAGATCCTCCCCCGAGAGCTCCCCTAAAATTCCTGTCTTTAGAAAACAGATAAAAACTCTTAGGACAAAGGACCCAGTTCTCCCTCCCTCCCTTTCTCTCTCTCTCTCTCTCTCTCTCTCTCTCTCTCTTTCTCCCTCCCCCCCTCCCTCTCTCCTGTGCCTTCCTCCTACAGGCGTGTATGTTCTCTTTCTCCTAAGCTCTAAGAGCTCTTCTTTTGCCTCTGTAACTTGTTTCCGAGTCCACGCAGCCCACCTGGCTCACTTCTTCTGCTTTTGTGACTTCCTTTCTAAAAGGTCAAGGCAGCTCTGTGAGCAGCTCACTCGAATATTCTCTCTGAGCATACTTTGCATGTTAAATAAACTTCTTCTTGTGCTAGAGTTCTTGGCTCTGAATTCTTTCTTTGCCAATCTCAAGAACTGAAGGTGGACATTGCTGGTAACATAACTATATCACTGACATTAAAATATATAAAAGTGTTAACCATTGAGGAAACCAAGATGGCGGCATAAGGTATACACCTGTACGTGCTGCCTCTCACAACCACACCAAAACTTCAACTAAAAGACAAAACGTCTATCACCCAGAACCACGGGAAAGCTGGCTGAGTAGAAGTTCTACAACTAGAAGGAAAGAGAAAAGAGCATTGAGATGTGCACAAGCGCGGAAAAGCTGAGGTACGGAGGCACGTGAATCAGGCTGGTGGCTGGCGATTGGGTGCACTGTTTTTTTCAACCTGAAGGGAGACACAAGCTCTCAATTACTCTGAACTCCAGTTTCCAGAGAGACTCTGGGGACCCAGACCCCTATGGGGCGAAGTTGGACTGTCTGCCATCGGGTTGGAAAGTGAGGGTGGCTTTCTTGCAGAGGTGCACGCAGGAATAATTGTTTACTGCGCTGGGGCACTGGACGCGGGGATGCGGAAACTTGGAGACACAGAGACAGCTGACTGGCAGCCATTGCTGTTTGACACACCCTAGCCTAGTGATTCCCTGAGACTCCACCCCACACAATTTACAAACCCACCCAAGCTCTGCACAGTGGATTTTGCATATAAATGGCCTGCCCTATCGAAGCTTAACCTAATAAACTGCAGCTCTGGTCAGACAGTTCCAAAACCTCCAAACCCCAAGCAAAGAGGAGAAATCTGCAGATCTTGCTGTAGCTCCTGCTGGGTGGCCTCAGACAGTAGCTGACCTGCACCACATTGGAGATCCAGAAGCCAGTGTACCTAGTGGTCAGTGTGAGACACCAGATTTCAACTCCTCACATCCATAAGTGACACATTCAAGAGGCAGACTCAGTGAGCACCAAAGCCCCACTGAAACAAGTACTGCTCCATAAAGGTGTCTCCAGCACAGCAGTTCTTCCATTATAGACACAGCAGGTCCTCACAGCCAAATGGCCTGGAGGTCAATTCCTCCCAATAAAGGCTTATTCCTCTACAACAAGACTTTGCACTCAGCCCACAAAGGGGTGCACCAAGAGTGTCCACCTCAGGTGATAGGGGAGGCTGAACCACTGGTCACCTACCACAGAAAACCACCCCATCAACACAGGGAATCAACCAAAATGCGGAGACAAAGAAACATGTCACGAATGAAAAAATGGAGGAAAGCAAACTACTGGACATAGAGTTCAAAACCACATTTATAAGGTTACTCAAGAATCTTCTAAAAACCTCTGAGGAACTTAGTGAGACCTTTAAGGATCTTAATGAGAATGCCAAAAAAAAAAAAAAATGAAAAAGGACCAGTCAGAAATTAAGCATACACTGTCTGAAATAAAGAATATACAGAAATTCAATAGTAGACCAAAGGACCCCAAGAATCAAACCAAAGATTTGAAATATGAGGAAAAAAAAAACACCCAACCAGAAAAACAAAAAGAAAAAAGAATAAAAAAATATGGAGATAGTGTAAGGAGCCTCTGGGACAACTTTAAGCATACCAACATCTGCATTATTGGGGTGCCAGAAGAAGAGAGAGAGCAAAATATTGAAAACCTATTAGAAAAAATAATGATAGAAAACTTTCCCTACCTGGTGAAAGAAATAGACTTACAAGTCCAGGAAGCACAGAGATACCCAAACAAGAGGAATCCAAAAAGGACCACACCAATATACATCATAATTAAAAATGCCAAGGGCAAAAGACAAAGAGAGAATCTTGAAAGCAGCAAGAGAAAAACAGTTAGTTACTTATAAGGGAGTACCCATACGACTGTCAGCTGATTTCTCAACAGAAACTATGCAGGCCAGACGGGAGTGGCAAGAAATATTCAAAGTGATGAACAGCAAGAACCTACAACCAAGATTACTCTACCCAGCAAAGCTACCATTTAGAATTGAAGGTCAGATAAAGAGCTTCACAGATAAGAAAAAGCTAAAGGAGTTCATCACCACCAAACCAAGATTATATGAAATGCTGAAAGGTATTCTTTAAGAAGAGGAAGAAGAAGAAAAAGTTAAAGATAAAAATTATGAACAACAAAATGACAACAAATACATGCCTATCAGCAAGTGAATCTAAAAATCAAGTGAATAAAAAATCTGATGAACAGAATAAACTGATGAGTATAATAGAATCAGGGGCATAGAAAAGGAGTGGACTGACAATTCTCGGGGGGAAGGGAGTGTGAGGGGTGCGGGAAGAGACTGGACAAAAATCTTACACCTATGGATGAAGACAGTGGTGGGGGGTAAGGGCATGGGGTGGGGTGGGGAATCAGGTGGAGGGGAGCTATGGGGGGGAAACAGAGAAACATCTGTAATAATCTGAACAATAAAGATTTATTTTAAAAAAAGTTTTAACCATTGCAAAATATAAGCCTATTCAATTAAAGATACTGCACTACTCATTATTTGTCACTCAATAATCAACTTCATGTTGTGTAATTTAGATAAGAAAAAAATATAGTTTAATGTAATAAAAGTGGGTTGAACTGCCACTATATAAATAATCCAAAACAAACAAGAGACAAATTCTTTCTGACATTTTAGCATTTCAAGAGTTACAGTGAATAAATTAAAGCAAGCTTAAGGACTGCATAAATCCAGGGAATATTCAGCTTACCAATGGCTTCACATGCTTCAAAATGCATTCCAGGTAGAGATCTCAAATAAGTAAAGTTCTCAAAGAAAAAAACAAAAACAAAAAAGGGCGATCCCATCAAATCAGTCTTTAAGTAAATAAATATCCATGTTATATGAGATGTTTAGGACAATTCTGAAGGTTTAATAAAAGGTTGGAGTTGTGATGGATCTCTTGATCATCCTCCCTCTACAGCACCTCCTTCCCAGTCTCCTCTATTAACTGGAAAACTAGACCATCACATGCAAAAGAATGAAGCTGAACCTGTGTCGTACACCACACACAAAATCAACTCAAATGGATTAAAGACTAAAATTTAAGTCTGTTCTGTAAAACTCCTAGAAAAAAAATAGGGAGTACTCTTATTTTTTTAAGCCCCAAGAGGGAAAAGATTTTATGGTGAGAGAGAATCAGTGATTGGCTGCCTCCTGTACACCCCATACTGGAGATTTAGCCCACAATCCAGACATGTGCCCTGACCTGAAATGAACTGTGATCTCCTGGTTCATGGTCGATGCTCAACCACTGAGCAACACCAGCCCAGCAGGGAGTACCCTTTGACATAGGTCTTGGCAATAATTTTTTTGGACTTGACACCAAACGCAAAGCTAACAACAACAAATAAATAAGTGGCACTACATCAAACTATACAGGTTCTGCACAGCAAAGGAAACCATCAACAAAAGAAAACCTACAAAATGGGAGAAATCATATATCTGATAAAGGGCTAATATAAAAAATAAAAACCACACACAACTCAATAGCAGAAAAACAAAAAAATGCAATTAAAAATTGGGCAGAAGATCTAAAAAAATGTTTTTCCAAAGAAAACATACACATGCTCAACAGGTACAAGAAAAGGTATTCAACATCACTAATTATCACAGAAATGCAAATCAAAACCATAATGAGATCTCACCTCACACTTGTTATAATTATTATAATAAAAAAGACAAGAGATTTTAAAAACATCTGGTGAGGATGTGGAGAAAAGGAAACTCTTGTGCATTGTTGGTGAAAATATAAATTGACCAAAGAGCTTGTATGCATATATGCATAACCCATGAACACAGATAATGGTGTGGTGAAGGCCTATGGTGGGAGATGGGGGTGGGCTAGAAGGGGCCAATGGGGGGAAAAAAGAGGACATCTGTAATACTTTCAACAATAAAGATTTTTTAAAAATATAAATTGGTGTAGCCACTATGGAAAACAGCATGGAGCTTCCTAAAAATAAAAAAGACACACTCAGAACTGCCATATGATCCAGCAGTTCCACTTCTAGATTTATATCCAAAGGAAATAAAAACAGGATCTCAAAGACATATCTGTATTCCCATGTTCATTGCAGCATTGTTCACAATAGCCAAGACATGGAAACAACCTAAGTGTCCATTGGCAATTGAGTGAATAAAGAAAATCTGGTGTATATAAGATGGAATATTGGTCAGCCACAAATAAATTCTGAACATTATTCAGAAAGAAGGACATCCTGCTATTTGAGACAACAACTTAATTAGCAGTAAACACCCTATCTGCAACACTGAAGTACAAGACATAGTATCTGATGATCCCCACAGCCCATCTTCAGTCATTGAAGTACAGCTTAGAACAAATCAGTTTGAGTAAAAAATTACCTGAGAACTCCTGATAATATTCCTGTGCAAAGTAACACAAGGAAACTTGGAAAGACACAGGAAATTTAAAAATGAGGCAAATAGAAACAGGACTACAAAAACGAAAAGGGAAAGCATTTATTAGGTTGGAAATGTGGCTGTGTGAATTAAAATAATAAGCCCCACCAAAAAAATAAATAAATAAATAAAAGATAAAGGAAAATTCACTTAACACATGTGTCAGGTTGCAATTATTGAAATTTATGTCTCTCATCTGCTCTCAGTGGCTCATTTGTCTGATACAAGGATCAGGATTGTCTGAATATGACTCCGGGCACATTTTTCCTAGATAATAAGCTAACTGGGACGGGGGATCCTCTCTCTCCTGATAGGAGAGGCCACCTAGGCTCAGTTTTCCATGACCTCATCTACCAACTGAAGGAACTGTAATAGCCCAGGGGTCCTAAGGCCTGCAAGCACTGGGCAGCTGGCATTTCTGGGCTCTTAAACAGCTGAAATGCTAAATCCAGGCTGTTGGCACCCATCACCCTGTGTATTACCTTCTGGTAGCATGGTCTAGAAGCCCCCTAGTCATGAGACATTTCTCTCTGTAAGAGAGGTGCCCATTCTTCTCTTCTCTTGCTGGTCCTTGGCTGTATACATCTTCCCCAGAAAGCCTATTTCGCATCTGTGTATGCTTTATAGTTAAGGCAGAGGTCGAGGTGGTTCATAAAAGATAACAGAACAAAGCCACCTTGTACCACCTTCACATACAGGCAACAGAATGCCATCTTCTATTGTTAAAGTCATGGATTTAAAAGAATAGACCAAGGGCATAAGAGAGTAATTGCTATGTAAATACAAGTATTGGCTTACATACCACTAACCTAAAGGAAACCAGGCAGAATTTTAATTAACTGTTTTAGTTACTTTTTCCACCTCTTTGGTTTACAGGAGATTATGTTTGTGGGTTAAATCTCTGAATGTCAATTGCAGGAATTCAGACTTTTTGTATTCCCCTAACCTAGAAGTACAGAAAATGGTTGGTGAGGACATGTTCAGCATAAGGAATGACGATTTTTATGAGCATAAGGATCATTAAAAAATAATCTGCTATTCATTTTCATGAAGTAACTGTGAAGAATAGTAAATGCACAGGCTTTTCAATTACTCTATATACATACAACCCTGCTCCCTTACTAGAAGCAGCAGTACGCAAATTCTCAGAGAATGCTCACTTAGTGCTATTCCTGTGGGATAAAGGGGGCAGGGTGTAAGACATTCTCAGTGAGGTCCTGCTTATCTTGGTTCCCATCCCAAGCCCTTCCATGAAAACTGGCACCAATCCCTGCCACAAAATGACAGTGCCTAATGTGTTATTGCCAACACCTCCACCATCTGGTAATTTCTCCAGTGACCTACTTACTCAATTGTCTTAAAAGGGGAAGAAAGGAGAATTAAAAAATAATTCCAGAGAGACCCATTTTCTAAAACCTTTGAATCATGACTGTTTCTCAAATCATCTTTTCTTTCCTGTGAGAATGAATTCAACCTCCAAGGAACCCGAGGACTGAGAGGTGGAGCTCTTTGCCTAAATCCCTGACACACACACAAGAAAGAACCCAGGAAGTGTACCTGGGCTTTGACCAGAATCTGTAAAAAAACTGTCAACTTCAGGCTATATAGGTGAAGAGAGAGAGACAGAGAGAGAGAGAGAGAGAGAGAGAGAGAGAGCAAAAACATAACAGACATACAATTAAAAGGTAGTAGACACAATATATCAGAATATAAATCCATATTAGAAAGATCTTTTAAGCTTACAGAGATTATGTAGATTTTTAAATAAAGTATAAATTTGGGTTGCCTTAGAATTTAAAATCAGAGATAATTCTGTTATTAAGTCCTCCATTACTGACAGTTGAATAAAAATTAATGCAACCTCATTCTACCTACCTTGTTATTTGTACTGTTACCCATAGTGTTATTTTTATAGTGTTACCTGTCAAAATTTTACACCAAAATATAAAATGCTTTTAAATGAAGAGATGGAAAAGCATACTTAGCATACCCTTTTCTCTCATAAAAAGCAACAATATGTAAAATACATGTTATTCTTAATCATTATCTTTAAAAACTGTGTCTATTCTTTTAAAATGTCATGAGTTCTTTAAATATAGTGATCATCTTTATGAAAAATACTTTCCTCACTGTTCAGAGTTAGCTGTTTCTGAGACATGATGCTGAAATTCATCACAAGTTCCTTGGCAAGCAAGGAATTATAGCTTCCTGAATGAGAGGATGATGTGGAAGAGAGAAATGACAACCAAATAAGCCAGCCTCGCAAGGAGAAGCAGTTCTTAGAGCAAATATGAAATGAATCCAAACGCAGTCTTCAATGACTCGTACTGACACGGACTGGATTGAGGATCATGTTTTTAAAGATACATGCATATACCAATAGGACTTGAGCCTGTGATAAACACACACCCTGAATAAATATATATTTACAGAGAATGAATTATGTCAAATCACTTATTACTTCCTTCCAAAGCTGTTCATAACGGGCAAGTGCCATGTCACCTGTTGGGCATATCACAGGGAGTTACAGACAGAGTGCGCCTGACCTTATGGAGTTTACAGTCGAGTGAGCAACACAGGAAGTAGATGAATAACTACACATAGAGATGTAATTATATTGCTAAGTGTTATTAACAGGTGCCCTGAGAGATTATTTAGAATGGGCCATCAGGGCAGAAGCCTTAGAAAAGATTAATAACTATGCATTTTTAAAAATCATCTGTAAAACGGAGGGATGAGGACACATATGTAATACCTTAATCAATAAAAAAATTTAAAAAATCATCTGTAATATTGTCAACAGTTTTTTAAAAAAGGAATATATCTGCATGAAGCATATGGTTAAGTTTTAAAAAGGCTAAACAACAAACTGAAAAAATAATTTTGTCGCTTATGGCAAAGAATCAATTTCTTTATTGAATGAAGTGTTCCTACAAATCAGTAAGAAAAACCAGAAATACAAAAGCAAAATGGGCAACAACAAAAAAAATATAAATGGATTTCAAGTGAATAAAAAGATCTTGAGCCTTTTACATAATAAAAAGTGCAAGTAAAAGCAGCTTTAGAAGGACCCTTTAGCTCTGGCTGGTGTGGCTCAATTGGGCATTGCCTGGTGCACCAAAAGGTTGCCAGTAGATTTCCAGTCAGGCCCACATGCATGGGTTGTCAGGGGCCGTGCAGGAGGCAGTCAGTGGACGTTCTCCCTCTCCCTTCCTCTTTCTCTAAAAACCAATAAAAAATTTCTTTAAAGGGACCCTTTCTTTTTCACTAATTAGATTAGCAAAATTGAAAACGATTGATCACAAACAATATTGGCGAGTAACTGGCAGAATAGGCATTTCTTTTTAGGAGTACAAATTGTGGCAACAGAGTTAGAGCAAAATTTGGCAAGATCTAATATCACTTAGAGAGCACAAACCCTTTGACCCACCATTTTACTTCAAGAATTCATCCTATAGATATTTTAAATGTGTATATAAAAAGTACTTACAGTAACATTTATTGTAGCTTTGTTTTTAAATATTAAAAGGCTGAAAAATTAAAAGGCTTTAAATATCTTAGTGCTCATTAATAGACTAATGATCCAATAAATGGAATTATATCCACACAATGAAACACTATGCAGTTGTTTTTAAACAACAGATCCTCGTGTACTAATACAGAAAGATTTTAAAAATACATATTTTATTTATTTTTAATTTTTATTTTTGAATTAAAGTTTGCATTTAATATTATTTTACATTACTTTCAGCATGGTTAGACAATAATATAATTTATATGATTCCCCCTGATAATTTAAGTACCCACCTGGCACCATACTTAGTTGTATATTGACTATATACCCTGTGCTGTCCTTTACATCCCTGGGACTGTTTTGTAACTACCGATTTGTACTTCCCAACCCCTTCACCTTTTTCAGCCAGTCCTCTCAGTCTGTAAAAATCCTTACATTTAAGTAGATAGAAATAACCCAGGGGTTATAACAGTGAATATATATTCATTTAGGTATATACTCACACATAGATGCTAGCATAGGGTAAAATGTTGCTGAATATTTTATTGCTAAATTACTATAAATTAAATAAATGATTATTTCTTAGCATGTAGCCAAGGGGTCTGAGGTATAAAGGACACTTTCATATCATTGTACAACCAATTTCTTAAAACTATGCATGGATAGCTTTTTCTTTGGAAAAAAAAAAACTAGCTTAAGAAAAGTAAGATTAAACAATGGGTAATACTGCTGATTGAACTTTGTTATCTGAGAGAAGATGAGGTGGTTATCTTTTGGTCATATAAGTTGATTTTGACAAAGTAAGTGCAGACAATAAACTAATCTGCACTTCCTCATTCAAAAATCACATCCTCTAGAATGAAACAGAAGAGTTAGAAGTTTTAAAACATGCTTTGAGTCATCTGAGAAATATAGACTTCTATCATCAGAAGTTTATGTAAAGATGATTCAAGAAGAAGAAAGAAACTAATAAACATATAGTTTATATATGAGCCAGATATAGTTATGAGCCAGACATTGGCACTTAACATGGTTTCATTCATTAGTTCAAAAAACTCATATAAATTCAGGACCTTGCACTAGGGATATTGAAAATAAGTCATATAATATCTCTAGTTTTGTCGTTTTTTTTTTGTATGGTGGGCAAGACACATCACAAACAGGTTTGTTACAGAAATGATAAATGTTATACAGAAGAGATAAAAGAATGACGTCAGTGTGTGTGTGCGCGTGTGTGTGTGTTTGTTGGGGATGGCAGATCTTAGCATTACTATGTGCTTGCTACTAAGATAGTAAGAAATTCTTTGAAACATCCAGTCTGGTTTAGAAGTCCTCTTCCTCAAAAACTTGATCATATGTAACTTATTCATGATATTCATCAAGGCAGAACTTGGCTGTGCATTTTTAAAACAAGGTTTTTGCCCTGGCTAGTGTGGTTCAGTTGGTTGGAGCATCATCCCATGAACAGAAGGGGTCGCAGGTTTGATTCCTAGTCAGGGCACATGCCCAGTTTTGGGTTTGATCCCTCGCCAGGATGCTTACAAGAGCAAACCAATCAATGTTTCACTTTTCTCTCCCTCTCTCTCTCTCCCTCTCTTCTTTTCTCCCTCTCTCCCTCTCCCTTCTTCTCTCTCTAAAAACCAATAAAATCATATCCTTGGGTGAGGATTAAATAAATAATAAATAAAATAAGTAAAACAAGGTCTTTCTAATAATCAACTAAGAAACCAAATCAAGAAATCCAATATATTGGTTGGAAGATAGAAACTATTGCAGGTTTAAGTTCAACAACATTTTAAAAAGTTGTAGGAAGATCTAAAATAAACACATCCACACATCAACAACTCTAGGGTTCTGAGAGGCAAAAATGCCACATGTTCCATTAGGTTTCCTATGCAGTTTGTTAGGACATTCACAGATGGTGTATGAAATAACAGACCTATAAACAAACTATTCCATCAGCTCAAAAGAGCTAACAAAGCAATTGGGCTGCATGGGCTGAGTGTCTAAATGACATTCAGCATTGAGGCTCCTAAAATAATAATAGGGGCAATAATAACAAATTTTAATAATAATAACAACAGTTACTATGGTTAGGCACTTTCCAGATGCAAAGTCATTTAAATGGAAATTACTCTAACAAAGGTATTATTATCCCCCCTCTTTTTGTTTTTTGTTAATCCTCACCCAGGATGATGGGGACAGAGAGAGGAGAGGAGAGAGAGAGAAACATCGATGTGAGAGAGACGCATCAATCAGTTTCCTCCTGAACATGTTCTAAACCAGACCAGGCCCAAACAAACAACCAAGTACATGCCCTTGCCAGGGAATCAAACCAGCAACCCCTTGGTGCACAGGCTTAAGCTCCAACCACTGAGCCATGCCCTCCAGGGCTATCCTTGTTTTAAGATGGGAAGGTCAGTAACTTTCTCAAAATAAAAGACAAGAACCAGTCTTTAATATTAGGTCTATTTGGTTCTAAGCGCCATGCTATATAGAATTTGATAGAATGAAAAGGGGGGTGAGAGGCTGGGGAGAAGACAGAGAAAGGGAAAGAAATGAAGAAGGGACGAGGTAAGAGAAAAGTAAAAATAAAAAAAGAAGAAAAATGCCCAAACACAGAAATCCAAGGTTTTCCAACGTGTAAACTGTGGCCCTGAGAAGGGGATATTGAATGCAATTAGGAATCTCTTAGAGCACATTCATTGTCCAAAAGAAATAAATGCAACCTCTGAGAACATGAACAACTTTTTTTTTAATGTACACAGATGCTTTGGAACCAGATCATTCTTAAATGATATAGGGATATGAACTAGCATCCTGATTCCAACATGAACTGCCAGATAAACCTTAGCAAGTCACTTAAACTCTCAGAATCAGTTTTCTCATCTGAAACAGCATATCATAGCACCCACTTCTTAGAGTTGGGACAATATTTATAAACCATTTAGAATAGTGTTTTGAATGCCAAAACAATGAACAGAAGTTCATTATTCAAAATAAAACATTCACACAAACACTCAAAAACACTGAACCAAACTTTATTATCATCATATCTATTACAGTAATAATGATGATGCATATGTGTGAGAATTGAACCTACTGCTTCAGGGCACAATTAAATTCAACATGGCATGGTTGGGGATTTACTGGGAAATTGCCTGAAATAAGCCATCATGTTGCAATTAGAAATGGCTTGGATCTTTTGAGCAAAACGTTTAGACAGATGAGAGATTTAAAAGCCAAAGACACAAAAGGTGACAGCAATTACAAATGGTTTCTCCAGCCATAAAACTGATGGGACAGCGCTGCTGGTCAGAGCCCATTTCCTCTGCTTACAAACTGCCAATCACAGACATCAGGACTTCAGCAGTATGATAGAAAAATATCCCAGTTAAAAATCTGAAGACTAAGGAATGTGTTCAAGAACTGAAGACAAAATCTTTAAGTATCAAAGAATGCCATCTCCCCCCATTTTTTACCTTACGTTTTCTTTGTAGTTTACTTCAGCAGCTTTTTGTAATTAAAAATAGCAACTGAGTGACTTCTAGTTTCCAATTTAAAAGTTTGTATAAAATCAAATACTGTTTTAAAAAACCATTTGGCTTACACACGAAAATGATTTAGTTGGGAAGCCAAGGTAATGTCCTATCGAACTCCAGTCAGACTTCAATGTACTTTTTGGTTGTTGTTGTGACTGAAAGGTGAAGAGTGTGTGCTTAGCAAAAGTGTGTAACATTCCGGAAGAGAAAGCTCAGTGCTCGCCAGGCTTCCATGTCAGCTGCTGCCTGACAGGGCTGCATGGCTGTTCTGAATTGCTCCAGGAGTGTCCAGGAAAGGCAATATCAAAGGAAAGCTACCGAACAACTTAAACTAATTAAAAGTTTCTCTTTCATCCTTGATTGTCTGTTTCCAGTACTTCTTGGACAGACTTAAATGGAGTAACAAAGAGTAGGTTGTACCATTGGAGGCATCTGTTCGGTGCAGCTCTCTACAGAACTGCAGGGATTGTCCATGCTGTTTTTATCCTTTCCCACTTACAGAATATGACTTTCATGATTTAACAGAACAGAATCAACAATAACAATGATTAGGGTAGAAAGTGGTTAAGACTTAACTTTTTGTAAAATATATTTTTATTGATTTCAGAGAGGAAGGGAGAGGGAGAGAGAGAAACATCACTGATGAAAGAGAATCATCGATGGGCTGCCTCCTGCACACTCCACACTGGGGATCAAGCCCACAAGCAGGGCCTGGTTCAAAGGTCAATGCTCAACCTCTGAGTCCCCCCGCTGGGCAAGACTTAACTTTTTAAAAAACTCAAAGCATGTTGATCAGAATTCAATGCCTTATGTACTGTTTACCTTTTCACTATTATACTATTATATGAGACTGGGATATTTCTGGCATTAAGTCAGTTACAACTAGACAGTGGAGTTAAAGTCTATAAAATAAAAAGTTTGAGCTAATAATATATTACCCAGCCATCTTCAAATATGCACATTGCTTCATATTCAATTTCTGTTTGGTCAAGAGGTAAACATACTTTCTGAATTCAATCTTATTTAACACTGGCTGGTGGGAAGGCCAAAGAACCAGAAAACAGGACACACACACACATACACACACATGCACATGCACACGCACACGCACACACATTTGGAGTATTAGCCTCTATTCTTGCTGCATCCCAGTTTCTCCACTTAAACCAAATCATTGGTTTAAGCCAATTACATTTATGTTCTTTTAAGTATATTTTGAATCATATCACTTGATTAATTTGGGAATTTCCTACCAGAAATTATCAGATACTTTCATATTATAATCATCTTGTATGTTTGTTTATGTCCATGATATGTTGATTGAAATACACTTCAAAAAGTGGAATAAAATATCCAATCATTCTGAAACTTGATTATATATTAAGCAATATTTTTAAAAAGGGTCAGCAAACTATGACTCCTGGACTCTAATTTTGGTAAATATATTTTTACTAGAACACACATTTACATTCATGGATTGTCTATGTTGCATGTACAGCACAACAATGGAGTTGACTAGTTGCACAGGGACCATATGACTTGCAAAGTCATATTTATTTACTATCTGTCCCTTTGCAGAAAAAGTTTGCTGAATGCTATTCTAGGCACTTTACGTATATCAAATCATTAAATCACAAGCAACCTATGAGAATGACACTGTAATTATTCCCATTTTATAGATAATAAACTGAGGCACCAAGAGGTTAAGCAATTTGTCCAATGTCACAAAGTTAGCAAGTGGCAGAGCTGGAACAAGGCACTCTGATTTCAAGCCTTTGCCTGTCAAGCTAATTTAATAGAAAGAAACTCAACAAAGAATGCTATTCAAAATCTCTTTTTTGTTGTTGTTGAATCTATATCTATTTTAACTTTCTTTTTATTGTTGACACTATTACACATGTCCCCATTTCCCCTTTTTCCCACCTCCATCTTAATTTTTTATTGTAACATCAATTTTATAAAACCTGATGTGATAGAGAAGAATTAGACAGTTTCTGCAAACTGGCAAACCTGGCTGCCAATGTTTTTATTCAAGTTAACCTGGAGCACGTTATTTAAGAGATAGTTTGCTAGCTATGAAATTAAAAATCATTCTTTAAGTATTCAATAGTAATACATTTTCATAACAGTGGTTATTTATACATAAAACATATAGTAGTATCCTTCGGAGTCATGCTACGTGTGCTGAAATCCAATAAAATCTACTTGAAACAATTAATCTTGATGCTTTCTTCCTTCAGTGATATACTCTTTTGTTTTGCTTCTAAAAGGTGAAGCTTTAAGGCCAACTTGTTAGAAAGCATCAGAATTGCCAATCATTTCAAATAGATTTTATTGAATTTCAAAATCTTTAATGTGCACCTCCTTTCATCTGGAGGCGGAATGTTCCAAGCTGTCCTTCCAGGAGGGGTAATGGGCCTCTCTGACGGAGCCAGTACAGAGTCCGCCCTTCTTTAAATTCTGATGGATTTATATACTTCCAGAAAACACACACACACTTTTTCTAAAACCTTGAAAAAATAGTTAAAATAATATAATTATAATTCTCTCTTGAAAAGTCAGTAACTCCAAAGGCTCCACCTTTGACTTGATTATCCCAATGATCTAGTTAAAATTAATGCAAGTGGTAGTTCTAACAGAATATAAATAATGCATTTATTCAGTACTATTTATTGAGTGCCTACTATGTGCTAGGCTTTGTTCTAAATACTGGGAATACAGCAATGAACAAACAAAACTGATTTAAAAAAATCCTGACTAGTTATCCTTAAAGTTTATCATAATTTTACTTTAAAGTGGCTGTAAATAAAAAGTCCTGCTCGGGCTGTGGATGTGCCAATGGCTGGATCCTGGGTGGAGGGTAGGGTAGCTTCCCTACCCACAATGCTCTGTGCCAACCTAGAGTCTGTGCACAGCATGTTTCTGCTGACAAATGTTTCATGTTGTCTTCCCAGAACCCTCCTTCCTTTCCAAACGTGTTCTCCTTTTGTACTCCCCATCTCTGCAAACAAAATCGCCATCTGACCAATTCTCCAAGTCAGACTTCCTCACACTCATCCCCCAATCCAGTTATGCAGACAGAGAAGGTGCCTTCTTATCTTACTAAAAAGCAAAATGCACAGAGGACTAGAATTGTGGAAGTAGGAGAATGAAAAACACAGCTTAGATACCCTGACTACTCTCACCCACCATTTTATAACATCATTCCAGAGAAAAAGAAAAATTCACATCACTGGACAGAAGAAATGCTCAGGTTTGAAGACTCAGTGCCACTGTATAGATGTGATGACATCACTCTGGATTTTACTATCTGCATTCAAAGTTACTAACACAAAGAAGTCTGATATGAAAAAAATAATCTATGATAATAAATGCGTAATATGCTAATTAGACCAGACAGCCGAATGACCTTCCGGACAACCTTCTGGACGAAGCCAAGGCTGTGAGGGCCAAGGCAAGCTGCCGCAGCTGCGAGGGTGGAACCCCTTACATGAATTTCATGCATCGGGCCTCTAGTAATAAATAAAATAAAATAAAAAGCCCTGCTCTGGATTTTAAAGAACAATGAAAAAATATATAATAAATTTGTACTTATTTCTTTCGAAATTAAGACACAAAGAGAAGTAAAAAAGTTTTACTATTTGTGCTACTGAGCTGTAAGAAGATTCCTTCCTATAGATATTACTTTTCAATCTGGCTTTATATGCCAGACCGCCCCACTGGCTATATATTTTTCCTTAGGAATTTTTACACATGTTCTTAAAATGCTGACACTTAATCTTTCTCCGCTTGTCAGAAAAGGACTTTTTTCATGTGAAAGTTATGACTTGGGAAAGTAAAGGAAGAGATATTTTTTGCTCCACGCCATTAGAGTCAGTAGACATTCCATTATTTATATAGTGAAGTCATATGCATTCTGAGGACCCAGTAGACAAAGTGCAAGACACAGAGAAAAGGCGGCCATTCTACTTTCTAAAAATGCATGGATTTCTGTGCTCGGAAATGGTGGAGACCAACACTGACTATCAGCAATCACAGACAAAAACATTTCTGGAAGACACTATGAAAGCCAGTGGGGCTTCATGCCTATCCTTACCACTGCCCTTTAACAATGTTCATAAACAGGTCTGCTTCCCAAAAGGCATCTTGTCAGGAAGGAAAGGGAAAATAATGATAACCTTTTAGATGAATGATCAAGGTGTGGCTGTTATCAAACATATCTTCATCCTGCGGACACGCCTTCTGAGTGGTTAAACAGGATGAAAATAATCTAAGAGATCTGCATTTAATGTCAAATGGCTCTGGTGCTGTTACTCATCCAAATTCAGGGAACAATACATATACCATTGTCAGGGGAGTAAATTTCCTAGACAAGCACAGTAACTTGTTTTTAGCCCTGGGCCCAAGTGTCACTGTATCTCTATAAATTTATTTCATTTCACTCCTTGGTTCACTATATGCATAATTCCAGCTACCTAAAAATTTTAACTGGTAATTATAAATTTCATTTTTTTTTACTGGCCAGTTATCATTTAAGAACAGTTTATACTCAAATAATGCATAATACAAATATGTCATGTTACACATATAACCAAGACAGAAAAAAGTATTAGTGACCATGACAGTCTTCTTTTTTAGAGGAACTAAAACCAAGCCCCAACTCTCTAATATCTGTGAGTGAGATCATTATTTCCCCTAAGAAGTCATTTCTTTAAACGCGATTGATACATATCTTTGCTACAAGTCCAGTATATTTTAATTCAGAGACTATCCCAAAAATATTGTAAAGAAGCCAAAATCATTAGTTAAGAAATATCTCCTATTATTAATTACACAGAAAATTTCCTAAAATCTAATTAGTAAAAAGTATCCTTTATAATAACAGCCCAGTGACTGAAACAGTAGAACGACCAGAACCACCCAGAGCAGAACAACTGTGGCCCTTCACCCTGGCCAGGCCCGCCCCCCACCCCCAGCAGGAAACCCCCACCCCGATTGGGGGCATGGCTGGCTGGCAAACCGCCCGAGGTCCCTCACCCCAGCTGGCCCCACCCCCCAGCAGGGACCTTCACCTCGAACCGAGGCCCCCATCAGGGCAGGCCTGCCCCCACCCATGCACCGGCACTCTATGCTATATAATAAAAGGGGAATATGCAAATTGACCCTAACAGTGGAACGACCAGAATAACCACTCAACCAGTCACTATGAGGCGCATTGACCACCTCTCGGTCCCTTTCCCCAGCCAGCAGACTCCAATCGCCCGATGGCGAACGGGGAACAGGGGGTGGCGGGGGTGGGTGGGGCGCAGGGCTGGTTGCAGGCAGCCGGGGAAGATGGCCCTGATCACAGGCCAGGCCTAGGGACCGTACCCTCACACGAATTTCGTGCGCCGGGCCTCTAGTATTAGAATAAAACATCTCATAGCTCTGTTAGTAACATAATGTTGAATTCCCTGCATATGGCACATAGGATTTTATGAATAGACTGATGAACATAATTCTTTCCATCACAAGTTAGATTCTAGAGTAGTGGTGAAATCTTTATGCTTTCTGTATTCTTTATTTTAATATTTTTACTTCATTAAATGTCAAGGTCTCATATAACTACTATACTTTGCAAACAAAATGTACCTTTAATAAAAGCAAATTTTTAAGCAATTTAAATACTTATAAAATAAGGCGATATACTGCTGCAGTTTTTCATGACACCTATTTTCCAGCTTTGCTCAATCTGTTTTTTAATCAAAGAAACCTCATTAATAAAAAAATTCCTTTGAAATATATAAAATGGCAATAAACTGATTATGCTGGTTCTTTTTAAAAAATCTGTAGTATATGGAGAATTAAAATATAGTCTCAATCAAATAAAGTGTGGATCCTTGATTGGAAGTAATACTTAACAAATGAGGTTTCTGATGAACTTCATAGTTATCATCAAGCAGACAGCCCTCCTTGTTTACTACTACTTAATTTTTTTTTTTTACCAAAATGCATTAGGATGTTTTCCTTAATATGCAGGAAACTATCAGGATCATAAGTGAATCTTTACTGATGACTGAGGGTTTGGTGATAATTCAGAGATATAATATTCTGAATATAATTATCATTCTACCTTGTGAAGAGTTGTTTGGGCTGAATTCATTTCCTGGAAGCTAGATTAGCTGCTATTCCCCTAACGTGTTATGCACGGATTGGTCTTAACACTCAATACACGACATTGAAATGAATGTGTACATGCCTGAGCATCCTAAAGGCAGTTTACATGGCTATATCGTTAGCAACCACTCTCCCACTTGGCATACAGTTAGTGCTCAGTAAATACGCGTTGAGCTGATTCATTCATAGCCCACATCAGAAAAGAATAAAAAGATTTTACTTTCCTCAGAGATCAAAGAATATAAGCTTAATCTAATTGTATATAGTAGAAAAAATGTTAATGTGGCTCTAAAAATGGAGCAAATAACCTTATTTTATTTCATTTAAACTAATGCTGCATATTCCTGGATTTAAAGTCTAAACCAGAACTAGCTATTCTAAAAATTGTTAATTCCCACTATAATTTTTACTTTATAAAATCTCATACTAACTCCTATATTGTTGTGAAGGATAATTCTCTTGAACTAAAAACAAAGAGAGGGTTTATGGATAATCCTTTGTTATATAATAAAGGAAAGATGATATAAAGTTTAAAAAAATAAACTAATGTCTTATATAACTTCTAATTGACAAATATGGTTCTAGGAGAACAAAGAACACTAAGCAAAAAATAAAGCAGATTTAATAACACTGTCTTGTGAGTATAAATTTAAAAGAATTACAATTTACTGCAGCACCAAAACTGCCTGAATTAGACACTGAAAGTCTAGAGATTTCATCTTTCCATTCTGGAAACAGTTATAGGGTTGATAAATGAAGAGGAGAGAAATGAGGCAAAGGCACAACTTAAAATATACAAAAGATGTCTATTTTATTATGCTTTTGAACTCAGTAGATATATAATATAGTCTTTTTCAAAGTATACCTTACAAGTTTAATTTTTATTGAAAAAAAATTATGCTTCACCGTAACATACAAACTGGTTAGTTTAATGATAAAAAATAAAATACAAATTCTAACCAGAAAATTAAAATGTACATTAACCTTTAATAAAAGCTACCATTTTATTGAGCATTCATTTGTGTACATGTACTGTGTTAATCCCTTTACATACATTGGGCCATTTAATTCTTAAAACAGCTTTGTGGAGTAGGTACCATTTTCACTTCTATCAGGTAAAAAAAAATTAAGAAGTGAAATAAATTTCATGTTTAAATCAGGAGTATATACACTTCTAATCAAGTTTTAATTCTTTTTTTTTTAATCCTCACCCAAGGATATGCTTTTCATTGATTCTAGAGAGGGAGGAAGAGGGAGAGAGAGAGAAAGAGAAACATCTATTGGTTGCATCTCCTGCATGCCCCAAAAGGGACCAAAACCATAAATTGAGCATGCACCCTGACTGGGAATCTAACCTGGACCCTCAATGCACAGGCAATGCTCCAATCAACTGAGCCACACCAGTCAGGGCTCTAATCAAATTTAATTATATTAGTGGTTGTAGGACCTGCTGAGCACTGCTTCTGACACTTTACTTTAATTAAATTAATATAAAATTTCTATTGCCTGGAATGGAATGTTTCATTTACAATTGATTTTGATGAGGCTGCTAAAATACACTGGGAAGAGTGAATGAAAGGTAGAGTATTAAAAATAGTAACTGCTCTTCCCCGACCCCCTTTTTCAACAAAGCTCTGAATTGTGCAGAAGAAAACTACAGTTGGGCTAATGATCTAAGATACAAATTTTGATCAAATTACACAACTGCTTTTACTAGTAAGACATTATTCTGTTCCAAAGTGGAAAATATGATGAAAGGAATGTGTTCACATTTTTACATGTGATAAAAGGATGACAGAAACACATTCTTTATCTGTCCTATGTTTTAAAATATTAGTACTTATAAAAACAACAAAGCCAACTGTGTTAGTGCAGGGTTCATTGAGGGGTTGTTCTTTTTTCATCAGAAGAATATAGTTAAATATAGAAATATGTGAAAAAAAGAATTAAGGAAGATTGAATTCCTGTTACATAAATGAGTTAAATGAATAGTGCCTTACAAGGAACTTAAAAAAAGATTTGTATGAAAAACTAAATTATAGGACCAGATTACTAAAAGATAATACTTACATCAGTAAAATTAAAAATATACATGGTACTCAGATCCTATTAAAAGGCAAGCCTTTTATCTCGAATTGAACCAGCTGTTATGAATTTAGAAGTTAAAATACTACATGATATCATCCAGTGAATGAGTATATAATATATAAGAAAAATCTAAACTTTAAGTCAATTTTTAAACTTCACTTATGATTTTAAATATTTAATATGATATTTTCCCACATTAGATTTATTTCTGGCTTATATTGCTCACTACTAAATAAGTAACAAATTTTTCTAATAACAGCATAATACTAATGGATAGTTCTCTGAACTTGTAGATAGCTACATAAATACATAAATACAGTTGTCGTCGAAGAGCTAACCATATTTCAAGCTTAAAAATAAATTATAAATCATGCTCAGTGTTTTTTTTTTCTTTTTTCCAGGTAGATTAAGACTACTTTTATATTTAAACTAGAGGCCTGATGCACGAAGATTCGTGCAAGAATGGGCCTTCCTTCCCCTGGCTGCCGGCACCACCTTCACTCTGGCCGGAGCCCACTTTCCACCTTCGCACGCTGCCCAGAGGCCCAGAGCGGCTGGGGTGGTGCGGAATGCCTGCATCGTTGCTATGGTGATGACACAAGCATCCCACCCCACCCCCGGCCGCTCTGCGCCTGCGTATGCAAATTAACCCATCTTTGTTGGGTTAATTTGCATACTCACTCCTGAATGGCTGGTGGGGGTCGTGAAGGTACAGTCAATTAGCATGTTACTCTTTTATTAGTGTAGATAAACTAAGATAATATACAATCACTTTAGAAAAATCATCAAAGCATATATGAACATACTGTCAAGATATTGGTTAGAAAAAAAAAAAAAAAAAAAAAAAGCCCTGGCTGGTTTGGCTCAGTGGATAGAGCGTCGGCCTGCGAACTGAAGGGTCCCAGGTTCAATTCCAGTCAAGGGCATGTACCTTGGTTGCGGGCACATCCCCAGTGGGGGGTGTGCAAGAGGCAGCTGATCGATGTTTCTCTCTCTCATCGATGTTTCTAGCTCTCTATCCCTCTCCCTTCCTCTCTGTAAAAAATCAATAAAATGTATTTTAAAAAAAAAAAGATATTGGTTAGACTTAAAGGTATTTAAAATTTTTATGGATTGTCTTACTAATTTCTGACACATGATTTTCTCTTAGTAAGAGTATAATACAAAAATAAAAAATTATAGATGTTTAGGATTACAGGCTCCATTTTTTGTAACATGGAACATAGTGCTTCCCTCTGACCTATTTAAGGCACATTGGGGAAACATTTTTTAAAAAGTAAAGGCTGTAATTATAAAATATAAATGAGCAATTATATTGCAATTTGAGTTCTATAACCATTCCTGACCTGGTTTCATATATCTCATCCCAGTGCATATGCTCAGATGATTGCTGTAACAGACATTCACCTAAAGACACAGTGCATTTTGGGGGGTCATTTGAATCAAATGCTATAAAAAGGGGTTGGTTGAATAAATGATATCTGGGGACCTAACCCCTTTGGAAATTGTATTCCTTTAACAATATTTAATATGGATCTTTCCAGTTCATAAAAGACTGATTCTAGTTTCAAACTAACTGATCATATCTTTCTTCTTCATGAGACCTCCACTGCTCATCTCCAACAGCTGAAGGTGTCCAAGGCAGGACAGTTTCAAACCAACTCTTGTATCAAAAAGAGAGCAAATGAAACAGCCAGTATTCTTAAACAAGATGGATCTCCAGCCACTTGTTTCATTTCTGACACAGGTCCCATGAGTGCTCGATTGCTCAAACCAAGGGGAGTTAATGCAATGGCTTCAGGCACCTGAGCCAGTGAGCTCAGCTTCTAAAAAGCCTCTAAATACTAATATAAAAGCCTTAATAAGTGTCTAAGTCACCTCTAAGGTAGAGAAAGAGATGGCCCTGGTGCATAATCGGTGAGACATTTGATAGATGCTGAATTAATAAATGCCTTGTGCCCAACACTCAGAGTTGCATAAGGTGTTAACTAAATCTTATGGCAATTTGGGTAGCAGAAACAACACTCGATTTGCAGTAAAGAGGTTCTACTCCCAACTGGCTACTGATATGTGACCCCTGGGAGGGAGGCACAGGGCAGTCACTTGGTCTGTCTAGTCAACAGTGTCTTAATTTACAAAACGAAGGGTCTTGACAAATGTCTAGTTCAGATTACAGGCTTTTGAGGGATGCTGTGCAAATGGATCTAGGGGCTGTGCCTCTGGTTTCAGTCAGAGCGCTCTCTCTCTCTCTCTCTCTCTCTCTCTCTCTCTCTCTTTAACCCGCAGAGTGTAGAATTGGGTCAGAGCAGTGGTCAGCAAACTCATTAGTCAACAGAGCGGCAAACCGCGGCTCGTGAGCCACATGTGGCTTGAGAGCCGCGGTTTGCCGACCACTGGTCAGAGCAGCTGGGATGCAACTCTGATTGCGGCCACTGACTCACCTGGGGGAGTTACTGCACCTCTCCATGCTTCAGTCTCCTTGCAGCTTTAGAGGGGGAAATGATGGTGCCCACCTCATAAACTAGCGCATGTCTTCCATGAAACAGCCCTCTACAAAATACTTAGGATGCTGAGCTGCACATAATACTAGCCCAGATTTCATACAATGACTATCATGCTGTCATCTTCACTGAAGAGAAATCTCATAGGAAAGATGATTTAGAAGTAAATTCTTCATTACATTGATGTTTCATGGTGCCGAACACATGGAAAGTTTCAAAGGAAAATTATTCACGTAGTCACAGAATGGCATACTACAATGTACACAAAAAATGACTTACAAAATGAAAGAAGTCATCAAATAATCAAGCTAGAGAAAATGCTTTCTATTTAAAATGTATATTTCATCATAGATAAATTTTCAAAGAAATAACTTCATTACATATGAAGTAATTAGTAATTCATTGTATTAAAATATTGCTTTAACCCTAAAGATCATAATACTCAGCTTATAATCAATGCTTTGCTTACATTCTCTTGCTTGCTACTTTCTTTATAAATGAAGGGTCAAGGAGAAGTCATTTGGTCGGATTATAAATTATGACAACCATTTTTAAGTAATAACTACACAGAGTTCGAAAATTGAAGTTCTGAGCAGCTGCTGCTACTACATCAGAAACAATGAAAGCCAAAGTCTTACTAGATTTTAGTATCAGCATGCCTAACATTACTTCTCCACACTGTATTTTATGTCAATAACGTACTTTCCCGTACAAATTATAAATGGAGAGCCTTTCTACAGGAAAAGCCAAGAGTACTTTAGAGTGGCCTGAACTCTGTAGGAGCAGCTGGGTTTCTTTCCCCGTCGGCTGTGCCGCCCACCACGCCCAGGAAGGAGCCCTGGGCTCAGCCTTCCATTCTCAGAGACCCTCACAGCTGTGCCACGCAGAAAGGGCACCAAGTGCCCTATCACACCTGACCGCCCCAAAGCAGCATAAGGACACAGGGGCCTTTGCTTTTTATTCCTAATTCTGGTACTTTTATTTCACCAGAGATAACTTTAAAAATCATGGCGCTTTCAAATCCCACTTTAGAGGTGAGCAAAGGAACTCTAGCAAGAGCACTGGAAGGTAGGGAGGGATGAGCATAAACACACTTGAAACATTTCCGTTGGAATTACTGTTCCTCTGACTGGTCCAGATTTCCCGAGCCAGAGTCAGTCCACATAGGGGCCAGTTAGTTTCTCCTTCCTGTGGTGATAATCTGCACACTCAGACGGGGACATTCCATCCCTTGTACGTGATTCTCACAAAGGACCAGGCAGGCGTGTAACCAGACCAGGATAAAGGGTCGCAGCAGCTCAAAGGCATCCCTTCTGGCTGAGGACTACTAGAAAGAAGCTATGTGCCAGGAAATCCCATTTGTTCCAAAACAGATTTGATGAAATTCTAACATTTCATATCCAGCTCCTCGGGCTAATAAGTTATTTTGACAACTATAAAAAATTCAGGGGTGGTCAATCTATTAAGAATGTAGGGCAGATAGGAATTTGCCAAGCAGACCAAGTAAAAGCCTTCCCGGCTGAGGATCCAGCTTGTAAACAGTCACAGTGTTGTGAAATAGCGTATGGTTCTTAGAGAAAATACAACTAGTTTTTGGGTTTTAGAGGCAGTACAGTAATTTTTACGTAGATTGTGAGCAGGGGCATATCTTGCAGTCTGTTCTTTGTCAATAGGGAGACATTGGGGAAAAAAAACTAAGCATAAAAATGCCTTATCCAGAATGACGTGTTTAAGAAAGACTACATTAGAAGCAATCATTCAGAGAGGGCATGGGCTGTGAGGCCACGCCTCATCACTCTTCCAGGAGATGACAAGGCCTTTAATCAAAGCACTGCCTGTAGAACTCCAGGAAAACAGATTTTACCAAATGACAACACAGACTGCTGAAAATGTCTAACAGGAGTCATACCAAACAGCAGTGGATTGGGGAGATAAACTTTGAAAGCTAGAAGAAACTAAGTGGCATGTGAAATGATCTCAAAATTTTAGCAGCTATTCAAAAAGAAACATTTTATATTCATTTGAACAGGAATAAGAGTTTTATATTCAGAAAATAACTAGTCGTACAGGAATACAATTTGCTCAATTCAGCTGAATAATGCAGTTAGAGGCAGCCAAGCTAGGACTATAATAGGATACTAGATTCTCTAAAATTCTTCATTAAAAGTATAATTAGGGAGGGGGTGGGTGGAGGTGGAAGAGGGTAAACTTTGTCAAAAAATTATAATTAAATTAGGACAAATAAAACAGGAATGAGCTCTTTTTGGAAAGCCTATGATCTTGCACTGAGTAATATGATATCCATCAACCATCATGGCTGAGAGGACTGATTCCTGGTAAGGTCTGACTGGGATAGGCAGGATCTATGACACAAAAGTTTCATAAACACCATAGCTAAATGATAACTCACAAGAGGGGAATTGAATGAAAGAACCATCAAAGGGAATAGAGAAGTGGGGATCATCATGTGAGAGAGTTACAAAGACAGTGTGAGAGCAACAGAATGCATAAGGCTCATCATGAGATCACAAAGCATGAGTGACCCATCACAAGACCCAGTCAGTGGGCTAAAGACCATAGAGAAGAGACAGGGCAGCAGATGGGAGAAAAGGGCAGAGCAGGCAAGACAGGCCTATGACACAGAGATGATGGCCATGGGAAGACTCAGGCAATACAGCACACAGGCAGCAGGGAGCATGCAGGATGGCACATGTAAGAACTGGGTATTGCTAGAGGAACAAAGATGAGAGTTTCCCTACTTCTTCCTTGCCTGGTTTTGAGTGCGTGATGGGTGGGTGGAGAACATATTCTTCAGTATCTAGTTGCAGGGCATTTTCCCATATTCACACACACACACACACACACACACACACACACACACACACACGACTGCAAAAATAGACCAATCGCTGTTTTCATGGTGCAGCTTTCCCAGAAAAAAGCTCCCAAAACAGACATGAAAGTTATTACTTAGCTAAGAAGGGCTACTACCATCAAGAATTTTACCTTATGAAAAAATACTGGGATGCCTGCTTCTGTACATTACAGGTTGGGAGAACTAACGTGGGCTTGTTCACCACCTCCTGGATACTAGGAATAGAAAGTAGAAAGGAAAACGTTCTAGGGACAGGGGTTAAGTATCCTCAAGTGGTCCCCTCTCTTGCATAATTTTTCATCCTTTTATCTTTCCAGAACCCTGATGTCTGTTAAGCCATGAGATTTTCTTAGGATGCTTCGTTTTGGTATAGCTAGAACTATTAATAAACTAGAGGCCCAGTGCACAAAATTCGTGCATGGGAGGGGGATCCCTCAGCCCGGCCTTCAATCTCTCCAATCTGGGACCCCTCAGGACTGCTGGCTCCTAACTGCTCACCTGCCTGCTGGCCTGATCCAACTGCTCTCCCCTGCTGGCCTGATCCCCCTAACTGCTCTCCCATGATGGTCTGATCCAACTGCTCTCCCCTGCTGGCCTGATCCTCCTAACTGCTTTCCCCTGCCTGCCTGATGGCCTCTAACTGCCTCTGCCTCAGCCCCGCCACCATGGCTTTGTCCGGAAGGAAGTCCAGAAGATCGTCCAGAAGATGTTCAGTCTAATTAGCATATTACCTTTTATTAGTATAGATTCTCAATATAGATGAAAAATATGTTGTTTTTTCAAAATGAACATGCACTGAAATACTAGATGTAAATAAAACAAATTAGCATAGGAGTACTTCCCCTTTTAGTGAAAGGTCTAGTGAAGGAATTTCAGTCCAAACCACTCTCTCCTGGGCAATGGATGGCTAAAGACCAAATGGGAAGAGAGACCATAGGTGCATATTAGCAGAACAGTCACCTCAGATACTGAAGAGCTCTTCTCCCCACCCCCTACGCACAACTCAGCTTTAGTGCTAATTCCTAAAGCTGAATATTGGGTGAAATAAAAAGAAGTATTAATCTCTGGTACGTTGCATGTGAATTTTGTTACTCGGGTCATAAAATATTTGGAAATACAAGTTTACAGATGGCACCCTGACAATGGGTTCTTACAGTAAATAGACACATTCAAGCTTTATTATCTAGTTAAAGGCCAAACAAAAACCAAAGCACACAGCCCATGATGACAATGCCAGAAAGACAATTAGGCTGAATGGAACAAGATGGCAGTTCACACGTTTGTTGTGATGATGTTCTGTGCACATTTTATGCTCAATAAGCTTTTAATGGGTTTCAGCATGTGAGTTCTCATTTTTAAGTAAAACAATTATGTTTTTGGGAACCTTCAAACCAATTGAAATATCATACCAAGAAGAAGTACAAGTTCTTTCATCACAGATTCCTTGTAACTAAAAATTTTGTGCCTTTGGCCCTCTTCCTCATAGGGGATGGACAATAATCACAAGTAGGTACTTAAGGTCAAACCTTTCCCTACTGGAATACTCAGTGCTGAGGAATTAGTCCTAGTCCATTGGTCGGCAAACTCATTAGTCAACAGAGCAGCAAACCACGGCTCGCGAGCCGCAGTTTGCAGTCCACTGTCCTAGTCTAATGAGGTTTCAACTTGAAAGGAGTCAAATAACTACAGCCGCTGGTCACTAGAAATCACAAGCCCTGACCCAGTAACTGGGTTTATTAATTGAGCCTACGTGCACTAAACGCCAGTGGTGACTGTCATCCCAGTTGGGTGTTGCAAAAACAAACAAACAGAAATGAATGTATGACATGTTTGCAATCTATTTGAAAATGCAGTCACATATTGAGGATAGAGATGAGTGAGCACACAAAAGGAGAGGGAACAAAGGATGGTGGAACAATAGGGGCTAACGGAGTTCTGGGAAGGAATGATTAATAGGGATGGAAACTGTTGAGAATGTCTTGCCAGGGAAGGTGTCTTGAGCCAGACATGCAATACGAGTCAGATTTGCCAAGGCAGCGAAAACACTCCAAGCACAGAGAACCCTACAGCAAAGGATTCATGTCAGTAGCCACCAGAGCAGATTCAGGGAATAAGGAGGTTGAGAGCCTTTTGAATTTGTGGGTTCAGAGTGGTAGTCTAGAGACAGTTTGGAATGTTTTTAGAAAATGATGATGTATTTCATAAGTCAATCTAAATAATTTAGATTTGTTTACTCCATAGGTAGAAAGCAACACTAATGTTCTTTTTGTTCAAAATACCTACTTTAATTCCGTCACAATTCCAATCTGATTCATAAGGGAAAATTTGTTTCTTGCCAGAATTATTTAGTCACTGCTGGTTAAACAAGGCACACTGAGCGTTGCTCCAGGGAAGGCAGCCCTGTCACATTTTTCAAGTAGCTGGAGATGAAGAGACGTAGCTGGATTCCCAGGAGACCCCAAGCATGGGAAGGTTTACAGTCACTGGAGATGATCTCACTTTACAAAACGAACGTCCTTGGAGACAAATTTCATGCATAATTTTAGACTATCCCCAATTCTCAGCCACGCCTAGTCACTTCTTAAGAATGTTTGTTGACTGACTAAGTAGGAAACCTAAACTGCATGAATAATGTCTCTGAGTATTATTTTAAATTGCTAAAGCTCCTTTCTAGAAGCAATGTGATACAGCTTTAAAAAATGAGGATTGAAAGCAGATAAACTTGAGTCAGCGGTTTTTTTAGCAATATGGCTATAGACCAATAACTTCTGTGAGCCATAATTTTCTCATTTGTAAACGGGTAAAAATACTACCTTGCAGAACTGCTATGAATATAGAAATGTAAAAATCTTGCCTAGCTCAGTGCCTGGTAATGTAATAATAATTCAACCTACGGTACACAGTATTCTGATGCTAGTCTTTTATTAATCAATGAAATTCGTGCAAGGGGCTTGGCCCTCGCAGCCCTGGCTTTGTCCGGAAGGTCATCCGGAAGGATGTCCAGAAGGTTGTTCGGCTGTCCGGTCTAATTAGCATATTATGCTTTTATTATTATAGATGATTAAAGATTTATAAAGCTAAGTGACTGGCCTGTAAAAATAAAATTAGGAACAATCCCATATTTATTATTTTTTCATATCTTTATAACAGCATCTTCTTAAAACAACTTGTTACATTTGACTAATTAAGTAATATATTAAATGTCTACTATTTCTCTCTGTTAAATAATGCCAAATCTAAAATGCAGTCTCCTACCTTATTAATATTAAAATAGATGCAGTCACTTCCATCTTTTTTTTTATCTCCACCTAAGGATATGTTTCTATTGACTTTAGAGAGAGAGGAAGAGAGAGAAAAAAAGAGAGAGAGAGAGGAAGAGGGAGCGAGAAACATCACAACCTGGGCATGTGCCCTGACCAGGAATCAAACCCAAAACCTTTGGACAACTCTTCAACCAACTGAGCCACCCAGCCAGAGCACTGTTCAGTACATTCCCTTTGAATTTTAAATATTCCATTTTCTTCTAAATGTTTTCATATACATATTTTTGTTTTTTATTGATTTTTAGAGAGAGAGAGAGAAACATCGAAGTGAGAGAGAAACATTGATGGGTTGCCTCCCATACGCACCCTGACTGGAAATCAAACCCAAAACTAGGTATGGGACCAGATCAGGGAATTGAACTCACAACCCTTTGGTGTATGGAATGCTCCAACCAATTGAGCCACCCACTCAGGGCTTCATGTGTTTTTAAACAGAACACCAAAGAATGTGCTAAGTGGACATTTTATAGGTACATATTGCAATGAACCTTAACTATCTAGCTTTTTGGAAAAGAACTGTCATGACCTTCTGGTCCCAGGAAATCTCACACAATGGAAGCATGTACATTGACATTTAACAATAATAATTGAGAGTTGCATATATCAACTCACTTTTCCCCTAATGCTATCCCATACATCACCAGGTTTAGATATTTACCAAATTCAAATCACAGCATGGATTTTGGCAGCATAGCTTTACAACCTAGAGTAGCTAGTGGCATTATTAATCAAATTAGATCCACACATCATGCTTTGTTCACAAACAGGAGAAAAAGTGTGTCCACAGTTATACAGAAAAAATCACATCTATAGTATCAACCAAGTCACACAGAACAGCGTGAATAAAGTACACAATCCACAAAATGCTCCTATACGATCAGTCCAATTCCTCATAAGTGGTTTAGATAAATATAAAATTACTCTGAGGGCCCTAATGCTTAGAGTGCCTGCTCATGGATTTGATTCCAGTCAAGGGCATATACCTCAGTTGCAGGCTCCATCCCCGCCAGGGGTCCGGGCCCATGAGGTAGGCAAACAGTCAATGTTTCTCTCTCTCTGCCTCTCCCTCTCCCTTCCACTCTCTCTTAAAAAATCAATGGGAGAAAATATCCTCAGGTGAGGATTAACAACAATAACAAAATTACTGAGGGGCTTACCACTGATCAAATGCAAGCATCATTTAATGTTAGCATGCCATTTAAGATGTGTCTCACTGTAAACATTTTCAACCTAACAGCATTTATTATTCATCTATCTGTCTGTCCTTTGGTCCATCCATCTGTCCATCCATCCATCCCTGAAGTCAAACAGATGTATACTAGTATACTGAATACCTCTTATGTGCCAGTCATTCTGCTAGGCCCTGGTTATGTAAATGTTTATAAAAGAGATATTTTCTGTGATTAAAAGTTGCTCACACCCCAATGGGAAAGACAGAAAAGAAATGAGTCAACAGACAAATAAGACAATTACAAGTTGTAATAAGCTTTAAGAAAGAAGCAAATAAAAGGCTGACATAGAGATCTACATTAAATATCCCAGTCAAACAAGGCTGATCTGAAAAGAGAGCCTTTGGATGCCAAGGAGGCAGCTCTGCAAAGCAGAAGGACCTCTCTACAACCAGAGGCACAGTCTGTGGCAAGAACCCGAGGGCAGGAAAGAGCTTGGAGCAGTTGGGGAAACTGAAGGAGGCATAGCACTCATTTTATTTACTCAACAAATAAATATGTGCATAATGCTTCATTAGCCTTTGGCTGTGAGTTCTTTTTTCACCCTTGATTCAACAGAAAGTAACTGCTTTAATGAATTAAAGTAGAACATTGTGCTCAACCTTATATTACTGGCTGACCTTCAGCTCTTGTAGAAATTGCACTTAAGACTACCTTACCAAATTGATTCCACCATTGAATAAAAGATAAAAGAATTTAAAATTGGGAAGGAAGATATATTTTCTACTTCAAAGAATCTTGAAAATCCTCTTACACTATGCTTTGAAATTGCATGTCCTTTGTGTAAAGAGAAATGAATTAAATACTTTACAAGAAAGTTTCTATTCAGGCCTGAGTTCAGTCAGGCAAATAAAAATAACTGATAGCTGCCCTGCCATTATGACTCAGTGGTTGAATGTGAACCTATGAGCTAGGAGGTCACAGTTCGATTCCAGTCAGGGCACATGCCTGGGTTATGGGCTGGATCCCCCATGTAGGGCGTGCAGGAGGCAGCCAATCAATGATTCTCTCTTATCATTGCTGTTTCTATCTCTCCCTCTCCCTTCCTATCTGAAATCAATAAAAATATATGTTAAAAATAATAAAAACTGATAGTTGTTCTACCATATTTCAAGTTAAATGTCTATAAAGAGCAAGAAAATGTGTTTAGCACACAATCAGTATACTTAATAACTTAACTACAATTATCTAATGCTTAGTTGAAGAAAATATGCACCGTAAAACATGATCCATTTAATTACATTAAGTAATGTTTAAGCATTAAACATTAATGAGTAAATCATTACCTTGATAATGAAAGTAGTATCAATTACTTTAAATAAAGTGGTATTTATGCTGATTGCAGAATCTGGTCCCAAACTTGTACCAATTTATTTAACCCTAGCTATGCTACCTTTTAACCTCATGTGTGTGTTTGTATAAGTACAAAGTAAATTTTTTGAAGTATCATTTTACAAAAAAATAGGAAAGGATCTATCACAATGGCATCAAGTTTCTTCCTCTGACCCTTAGGCACCTCTCTCGAAAGATATAGTAATTCTGTAAAATATACACAAATACATAACAACATTGATTAAACTGATGTGCTACCCATTAAGTATGAACACTTTTCATAGCAATAAATCACTCCCCCAAATGCTAGCGAGGTAACTTAAATCAGTGGTTAAGAAATGCCCAAGGAGTGAGTTAAATGCAGATTCCTAATCTTCACTTCTAGAGATTCTGACTCATTAAGTCTAAGGTGGGGCCAAGAAATCTGCATTAACAACCACCCATACATTTCAGATGCAGGAGGACAATCATTGGCCTGACCTTTGGGAAACACTTCCCTTCATAATCTGGAATACCTCAACAAGAATGTTTAAGTACACATTGGCCTATTTGTTCCGGGATCTTATTGTCACAGAATGCTTACCATTTAACAAAATTCTACAGTCAAAATTATTGGTTCCCATTTGCTTTTGCTTCTGCAAAGTCTGAGAAAGATCTGTCAGTTGTAGACAGTTCCACCTGAACTCAAAAGAACAGGTGAGAATCCAGCTGCTCAGAACAGATGACTAAACTCCCCATATACACACGAGTGGAGCTGGAAAATCCTTACCTGGCTTTTCCCAAGGTCAGTGTTAAAAGTTCCAAGTTTTGACCACCCATCAAAATAGTTTAATGCAGCACAGTGCATTCTGCACTCACTATTGAGCTTAAGTTTGCCAAATTACAGTAAGGCAGATAGTGTGAACGTTGGAAATATGAATTGAGCATACAAAAATAGAAGCGTTTGACTTTAAAAAGAGGCCAGACTTGAGAGCACATGGCAAAATTTCAAAAGCATTAGCAGCACAGATCAAACTAAAAACAGAGTTCAAATTCATTTTAAACTATATGTAAGTGTGGATGTATAAAAACGTATTATGAGATGTCTCTTTAATAGAAATTAAAAAATGAATGTATATTTCCAGTACAGTCTATATTTAACAAGACACAATCTACTTGCTGACCTCTTAGCCATAGGTATGAGGACTTCCTCTTTGTGTATCTTTATACTAAGGAAACATTTTATTTTAATTTGTAGTGGATTTTAGTAGAGTACACCATTATAGTTTATGATGAGGGGAGAGGAAACTGACCTGTACCATCACAGGATTTATTCCTATTATATCATATTTGCTCCTTTCTTGCCATTTCAACCAAGCAGTCATGCAAAGTAAAAAAATAAAAAATAAAAAATGACTTAGCAGTAAATTAAATTCCAAGAAAAAAAACTAGACATTAATGTTGCTTCTCAATGTGTCCTTTAAAAACCCTAGGACAGCTGATTCCAAACACTCAGGCAAATTGATGCCTGTCAGATGAAGTGCATAATGCTTGGGGACATGGCCAGCTTTAAGCACAGTTTGCCTTTGAATGATCCTTTCTAGTCATTCCCCGTCTTCTATATAATTAATAGCCACTCTCCCAAATCACATGCCAGTTAATGAGATGCAGATAAAGGCTTAAAGGTCTGTGCTGCAATTCAGTCTTAATGAAAGTCAATATCCTTTTGCCAAGAAAGCTCAGATCACATTTGGCTTTCTCCGACAATTAGGAGGGTTTTTATGAAACCAAATAGTAGCAGTGACTGGTAAATATTAGACCTTTGAAATAAATGCCATATTTAGCCTGTAAAAGCACAGCTTAGAAGTCATTTTTGAGAAATAAATTTGTTTTATTTTCTTCAAAGGATATTTACAAGTAAACAAGATACACATATACTAGTATGTGCATATCCATAATTTGCATGTCATATAAATACTTTCTATAAAGTATGACCACTTGAAAGTCATCTTCATTTCTTGATTCTCCTTGGATTGAATATTAACTCTTTAGACTGGTGTAAAAGGCCCTCTATTAACTGATTCCACCTTCCTTCAAACTTTTTTCTCACTCTATATGAATGGGACCTGGGAAGTTTAACACACTATCCTGTATATCAGTCCCATTCGCATCCTTCTAAAACTGCACTTCATGCCCTAAAATGTTCTTTTGTTCCTCCCTACCATATGCATCAGAGGCGAAGCTTTCACTTGGAGTTCTACTTAGAATTTTCTCTGTGCTTGTTAATTCTGCCGGAGGGAGATGTCTAAACACGTGAGTACAGTGTTGCCCAGGAACCATGTTCCAGCTCTTTCCTGCATCCAAACATCATCCGACGGATTACGTTAAACAACCTGCAGGAGCCGGGGCCGCTGTCTGTCCTCCCCATGCCACTGCCACCTGAGTCAGGCAGACTTTTTGCAATAAACTTGATGCTATTCAGTCTCATTTAGGTAAATAAAATTATCTGAAGAGAGTATAATATTTCCATTTTCCTCCCTCCCTTTTTTAATGATCAGAATACCATACTCATATAAGAGAATGAAAAATGAGGGGAAGTCTGAGGGAGGAAAATCCAGATTAAGATATTTATACCAAAAAAAAAAAATCCTGATTTTATTTCACTCATCTTTTATCACTTAACTTTTCAATTCAATTTCAATCTAATCCCCAAGTTTGAGAATGACTGTAAATTGCATTTTAAAAATTATTGTGATGACACATTTGAAAAACTCTGGGCTTTTAAATATTTAAATTTTGAACAATTTTAACAAAAGATCATTGACTTTCAATTCTAAAATATGAAGAAAATTGAAATAAGGGAATCTAATAGTCAAGCTCGTTCCTATCCTCATATATATGGAAGAAATATTTTGTTGCGCATGTGGAAATACACCCTGTGTCAGACCAACACCCAAATGACCACACCTTCAAGTAAGTTTGTTAGAGTTTTAATGCTCCTCCAAACTAAGACTTGAACCAAGCTGACCTCAAATAATCATATTTAATTAACATACAGGCAGTATTGCTTAGGAGTGAAGTACATTAAAACAGAGAATCGGTGAGAGAAGCCTATCGTTTTTATTTTGCAGTGGAGGAGTAAAGTCTGACTTAAAACATAAGGTCCTTTGATTATAAAAGGAATGTTTTTTCTATTACAACCCTGTCACTCTGGACTGGTTATATAAATAGAGGATGGTCAGAATCATTCATTTATTAACTTCTTAAGTTGCTTTCGACACAAGTAACACTAGACACGCTGAGACCCTACACAAGGAGTCCTTTGACTTTAGGTGTAAAATTACTTACAGTGTGCTCAGTGTAAGACAGGCAACGTGGTCACCGAGACAGAAAATGAAGTCAGGCATTTCCTCCCTTCCTATTGTTACTTTTTATTGCCATTTTCCTTTTCCTTTTCAAGGCCAGAGGTAAACACATTTCAAGACAACTTATCCTCAATAGTAGGGTAGAGTCTCTCTCTCAAGTAGCCACGGCATAAAACTGGAAAATTTTATGGAACTGGAAAAAAACACACCAATTTACTCAAGAATCTTGGTTGAATTTGCAGGCTGTATACATCCCAAGCTGATGCGAGGGGAATCTTTCAGTTGTGGTTCCTCTATAATGTACTAAGGCCTGAATAAATATATTTATTTATTGTTAAAATTGCATTATCTAATAACATCTTGTTATCCAACGTAATGCTTGTGACTGCCCTATGACATGGGGCTATGATTGCCCCCTTTTTATACGGAAGTTCAAGAGAGAGAAGGGTTACCAGGCAAGCAGGTGGCAGAGCCAGGATTCAAACTTGTGCCATGTGGCAAGTTTTACAGAATGACCTATGTACTTGTTGAGCAGTGCACTAAGAAACAAGACGCTGATTACTGCCATTCACCATACTTAACATGGTGTTATGTACAAGGCAGTGGACAGTTTGCAAAGATAGATTTACTTGGATGAAGAGATTAAATAGAAGAAAAATATTCCATACTTGAGCTTTCTCCACACAAACATGCCTCGAACTTTCAACAGCTGCTATTCTCCAACTGTTTGGTATTTCTAATACTTTAATGAGAATTTTTCTTTAACAGCCTACAATACAATTACAGGATAACATCTGGAATAAGGCATGTCGTCAGAAATGTTAGGAAGACTCTTTACATCTTTATAAGTGTGTACAGATCTCCCCTCATCAAAATATGTTTCTGCTGGATGGAATCCAGACTTTGAAATATGAGAAGACTTAGTCAACTATTCCTCATCTAATAGCTTTTAAAACAAGAATTTAAGACTCTGATCTCACTAATGGAAATGTTTTTCTACCAGAAAATTTTACAAGAAGCAAATAGTTTATGAACAAGTGTTTTATAATATCAGACAAAGTCTCTGGTGACCCCCAAAGAGACATATTCTGCACTTATTTTCTTACAGCTGCAAAGAAGAATTACTGAAGAAGAAAATGTTTGACAAGTGTGGAAAGACAACTACCCTATAGCAATTAATTATGTGTTAGACTTAGTAACCTACTATTCCAGGTTTCTTTTTGAAACCGGTCAATTATCTTGTTTCAATGAAAACTTTCTTCAACTACTCTCAAAAAGATTGCATTAATGCACAGTGTATTCAAATGGAACAACCTCAAGGCCCACTACAACCTCAAAATAGCTTTTCATAACTAAAATTGAGAAGTCCACAAAGCAAGTGCATACAGTGTATATTTAACTGTCAGTTAAAGCTAACTTTTGATGACCTACATGTGAAATAGATTGTACTATAGGTAAATATAACTTGGAAATCCTTCAGCAAAATGGAGGAACATGTGATAGTGTCAGATTTTAAAGCTGGCTGTTATGGATCAGATGCTTGTGTCCCCCAAATTTGATGGTAAGTGAGAGATAATTAGGACACGAGGGTGGAGCCCTCAGGATGGGATCGGTGCCCTTATAGGATCAGACATAGAAGGTAGCTGTCAACAAGGGACCACTAGGGACCAAAGTGACCTGCACCCTACTCCTGGACTTCTAGCCTCTAGCCCTGTGAGAAACAAATTTCTATTGGTGAAGCCACCCATCTAATAGCAGCCCAAGTAAACTATGACACTGACTGGCAAAGTTCTCGGGAATACATCTAGCCAAATCCTGCTTCTTTTAAGATGACAAATCTAAGTACTAAAGAGGTTGACCTAAAAACCTAATTTCTGATACCCATTTTGGAGTTTTATTTTATAAAATAACATGTACCCACACCACTGCCCAATCTCTCACCTCCTGAAATGCAAACTCCTCTTAAATCCAAGTCTTTGCTAACACACATACCCAAGAATTCGAACTAATGATGAAATTTGGATTAACAAAAAATTGTTTAAATTTTTTAAAAAAATAAATGTGTGCTGGGGTGCTGGAGGCATGAGGCAGTGTTGTCTGTCTTGCCTATAGCTCTCTGTTGGGCCAGCTCCGATGAGGATATTGTCCTGGGTAACTACAGCCATACTGCAGACACTATGGACATAGAGATGGGGTGGCTCCACTAGCCAATCACCCGCAGAGGTGAAGGAGAAGGTCCTACTCCCCCTTTCTGATGATTCTAGCACCCAGTCATTGAGAGAGCCTCCACTGGCTCCCCAGCTCACTCAAAGGAAAAGCAACATCCCGACCGTGGATTCCAAGCCTGCAACACCCCAGCACCTCACTGATCTCATGCAACTGTGCTTAGCTTTGCTCACTCCTCTCCTCGCCTCCCTGGCTGTCTTGTTCAGCCTGTGAGTCCCCGGAGCATGCGGTTACCGCAAAGCCTTTGTAGTTTCTCTGCCTGGATCACTCCTTCTTCAGGTCTCTCTATACACGTTCCTCGGAGAGAGCTTTTCTTCATTTTACTTTATAGTACTCACCAGCACTTGACATGGAATAATTAACTTGTTGGTTTGCTGCCTATATTTCGGTACTAAAATGTAAGTTCTAAGAGGGCTGAGATTTAGTTTTCTCATCTTGGAATCCATAGCGCCTAAAACTCTTCTTGGCATATAATAAGCAATGATAATTTTCAACAAATAAGTTTAACAATACAAAACTTCTGTTAATGCTCTTAACATGTTTATGAAAATGGCACACTAATATTAAATTTTATTAGACAATGACCTATGTCAATTTGCGCTCTGGCTACAAAAGAATTAGTTCCAGGGTATGAATATTAAACTTGCCCCTCAATGCCAGTTCATACACTCACTCATTCACTCATTCAGAAGTGATTTATTGGGTGCCTGCTACGCACCAGACAGAGAAATGCAGGCAGCAGAGATGCCGTAGTGAACAAAGCAGGCTTTTTAAAAAGAATCTCCTGTCATGAGCTTACATCCTATGAATTGCCAAAAAAAAATTGGTCACAATCCCAGTCACTTGCAGCCGATAAGATGAGAACTATAACTTTTAACTAAAAAGACATAGTTGCCACAGAAATCGGTATCAGCAGAGATGGCTCCTGGCACATGCAAGGCCTGGCAGCCTGACAGTTTCTCACACCTACCACCCATCCCCTATCCTCCCATCTCTCTCTCTCTCCCCCTTCCTCCTGCTCCCCCACCGCCCCTCTCTCTCCTCTCGTCACTGTATAGGCACCAGCACTGACATCTGTCTTTCAAACTGCAGATGAGGAAATACTCTAAGATAGTGTCCTGATGGCAAAGTGAAGCTCAGCCCTGATTCTGATGACAGGGACTGTCACAGTTCGTTGCACCTGGACTGGCAGTAAGGAGACACCAACATAGCATTCTCATGAAACATGTAAAAAGGTTTTCAATTTTAAAAAATTAACAGTGTAAATTGGTAGAAATTAAAGTCTGTAAATGATTCAACTTCTATTTTTTCATAGCAGATTAGAAATATTTCAAAAAAGATATCCATGTTTGAATGATAAAAACACAGGGGGAGGGGGAAGAAAGATCAAGAATTCTTTACTTCTATAGCTGTCTTCAGTCACAGCTCTAAAAGAAAAAAAGAGAGGAAATGTGTATACCATGAGCGGCTTCATAGCACGAGAGTTTGTACAGGGAGGAATACTCTTCATATTAATTTGAATTTTACACATACCAGAATGACTAATAACCTATCTGATGTCAGTAATTAAGATTACTTATAAAATGATTAAAATTCTGTGCATACTATTTGCTATCCACGGGGGGTGAGTGGTGGGGGAGGTGATCATACTTAATAACTCAATCCCAGATTGTTAAATCATAGCTGTTAAAGTAAGGAGAGTTGAAGAACATGCACCGTTTCCAGCTGGGAATCCCAGGCAGAACAAAGGCACATGCTATTGGCAGGAATGGAGCGGGAGCTGTTGGAGTCTCCACACTACACATGGATGCACACTTCAGCTTCAAGAAAGATTATAATTACTCCCTTCTCTTTCCTGGACCTCTGTGGCCTTCTCCTACCTTCTCCCCAAGCTGGGCAAGAGCCTGACTGATGGGCCGGGAGAGGCTATGGCGGCAGTGCTGGGAATCCCACCTTATGCAAGGACACAACTCCTCTCCTGCACCAATGCACATGTTCGGCCTCCAGCCAGACCAGCAGCAGGCACATCAGGCGCTCTTTTCTCGAAGCAGCTTCCAGCCCACATGGAAAGCCAGGCCTCAGAGGAGCTGAACCTCATTCCCATCCTGCGTAGACTTACCTATTGCTCACGAGGTGGGCCTGATGGGGAGGCTACCCTCCTTATCCATTCCTGACTGGCACACACATTTGAGAGGTGAGGATGGCGGAATAAATATTATTATGACTCAGACATTTTTTCATCGCAAGTGACTTACAAGGGACACACACACACACACACACACACACACACACACAGTAAAATCTTAGGGTTTTTCAAATTCTTAAAGGGAAAAAACACACCTGACATTATAGAGGACTGAAGATCAGCTGAACCAATACTGTAGAAGCAAATAGAAGTGTGTGTTTTCTGAGTCATATGACATCTGTAACATTCAAATGATGACTAAGGGCAAGAAACACCAAGCAGAAGGTTGTAGACTGTTCAGTCCTGCTCTGGGCTTCATCCCAAACACAACTAAAAATAGGTCGATTTAACTGCTGAAAGAGGGCTGCGCTGTGAAAACCAGCTGACAGTGGACTCCTCAGTGTCATCTGCTAGTTACTTTCTCACAGCATCGCACTTCAGTAATGTGTGAATAGTGCACACGGCGGCCAGAAGAGTGTTACATTTATACCCACCCTTCGAGGAGCAGCCCGGGAATTAGACGTGGCTGTTCATTCTGACCTTGAAATTCAAGTGTCATAATGAAATTGCAAACTTTCTTTTTGCTTCTTTGTCCAAACAAGAATTTTTAAAATGTGTGTTGTGAGCTATCAACCTCGGCAGTAGGTGAAAATAGGTTCATTAAAATGACACATATAGTAATGTATTTATAATAACTATAATCTACTTCCTTAACCTGAAAAATAAAATAAGGTCATACCTTTCTTAATAATCAGTAGGATTCTAGCCCTTGGCTCAGCACGGAAGTCATTTCTCTCCATCACATTGTAGTTTGGGTCAATTCTGGTCATTCATTCTGGCTTCATGACTGAAGGTTGGCAGCTGCCTTGAGTTTCCTAGAAACCACCTTGAGGTTCGGAGAACCCAGCAACAGGACATACAGCACAAGCCCCACCTGGAACTGGCTGCCCCGGCATGGCTACCAACAGCCAAGATTGCTGTAACCTAGTTCACAACCCATGTGTTCTAACCTCTCAGAGAGTCGATTTACCCTTCTAGATAATTGCGATAGTTCTAGATAATTCCTCTCTTTCTACTGGAGTTTTCATGTGAATTCAATCCCTGAAGCCAGAATTCTGCCACTGAGTTAATATGTGCAAAAGAGCCAGAGTCCAAAAATAAGAGGAAGCAGGACTCCTTTGCTTGAGCAGAGAGAGAAGGCAGTGTGACTGGAGAACAGGGAGCACGGAGAGCGAGGGAGGGCTGCGAGTGCAGGCAGGATTCCGTCCACGTGGGATCTTGCAGGCCATGGAGGGGAGCGTGGTTTTTATTTTGCTTGCTATGGGAAGTGACTGAAGAGTTTTAAGCAGAGGAGTGACAGGTCATATTTGTACTCAGAAAAGATAAATACCGCTTCAAATTGGAGAGCAATCTTGAATTAGAAGTCTATTGTAATCTCTCTGGTAACAGGTGATGCTAGCCTAGATGAGGGTGTTCAGAGAGGCTGTGGAAAGAGGGAGATATTCTGGAGACCTTTAAGAAACAATGTCAATAAAACTTGGGGATAGATTGAATTCAGGAAGTGAGAGAAGAAGAGATCTCATGAATGACTCATGTTTTTATGTGCAGCTGGCTTGGAATGGTGCTATTTACTGAGATCAGAGGCTCAAAGGCAGGGGATGGTGTTGAAGGTCATGGGTTCAGTCATGGAGTTGTTGAGTCTGTCTTGATTGAAGTGATTCCTTTGAGATAAAGATGGTATGGGAAAGAGAAGAGAGTAATTGATCATGGAGATTTTTCGAGAGAGTTAGGGATATAGGAAACAAAGCCCAGAGGAAGGGGTTGGCATAATACAAGGCAGGACACCTGTTATGTAACCACGGGAAAAGTTGAAAGGATGTCTGCAGATATGGGTAGCTTCCTGGTTTGGGCTGAGGGAGCTGAGTTCCCATGGGATGACTTCTTTGCTTTTGGATGGAAGAAACAGAGCCATCTGCGGAGAACGGCATAGGAAATAAGAACCATGAAAGTAGAGAAGGTATAGAAATATTGAAAGTATTTTTTTAACTACATTGACCAGAGAAACAAAGTACAGTTGTTGTACAAGTTAATGTCAGGCTGTGCTTTTATAAGAAAGTTTGAGCTTAAAGGGAGTTATGAAATAGAGTAAAGTTACTGAAATTATAGTCCATGGTGTAAAGACACACGCACACACACACACACACACACACACACACACACACACACACACACAAAAGGAAGAATAGCAAAAACAAAACAAAAAGGGGTAATAGAGAGAAAAGTAGGAAACAGTTGAATGATTATGCTGGGAAAAAAACAACACAAAAAACCGTGATTACAGAGGGACTATGTGAGGTAGTGCTGAAAATTAGGAACACAGAGGGATGCGTAAAGCCTGAAGTGTTTAGGGCTTCAGGTGTCAGAGAAAAATCCCAGGGCTGAGTGATATTGTATAGAGTATGTGCACACTGTACATGGAGGTAAATTGACCATTATTCCTTAAAAGGAGTAAGTGATTTAACATTTTATTCTCAAATGAAAGGGTTCAACTTGGGCAGTTCAGACAATTTTGAAGAATAATTTTCTCTGTTTTGCTATGGTTTCACATGCGAGTATTAGAAGAGATAACACACCAGCGTGAACACATTTGTTATTCTCTCTCAATACAAACACTTTTATCACTCTTATACACCTCCCCTATTTTTACTGACTTTATATGTTACAATTAGGAAAGTAAGCATCTTGAGCAAGTTTAACTATGTCAGAAGTACTAAATTTAAAAAGGGAAGGAATAAAGCAATTACCCCTTGCGGTGTATTCCATGCATTAGCTGTAATTTCCACTGCCCATTTTCTGAAAACTCACGTCTGTACCATTTATGGTGAAAAGCAAGTCAGACTTGCCACAGTCAACCAAACATTCCAATTCAAGTCACTCTGGGAAGAATTTCAACTCAGAACATGCTGTGGAAATTTTCTACTGGTTTGAGCATATCCACTGGTGGACAGAGTATTCAGAGAAACTTAGAACATAAATTATAATTTGATAATTTCAAACACTAGACTCAAAGTAAATTATTACCAGGGCATGTCTTTATGACACTCTTTCCTATTTATGCTAACATTGGGAGTAGGGTGTATATATAATATGTGCCATAAAAATCTGCTAGATAGATCCCAGGAAAAGAATAAACTATTTTACTTATTAAACAATGAAGCAAATGAATTATTTTAAAAGTAATAATTAGCATATAAAATAATTGATTTACTAAAACAATTCTGATGCAGAGTTTCACATTTACAAAATCATCAGAGATTATTACATTGAAAGTTTTAAAACATCAAAAATAAATAAATCTAACCACAGCTAGAGTTGAAGTTAAATAACCTTTTTAATAATTTCCATTTTCTCACGTATTCAAGTAAAATATCCAAATCCTTGCTCATCTCACTATAGTTGTCCATTTCAAGTAATAAAATCTATAAATTGATTTAAGTCATTTCATTAAAAAATATCAACCCTTGAGGAGGAGAAACCAAGATGGCGGCATAGGTAAACACTTGAAATGCTGCCTCGCACAACAATTTCAAAACTACAACTAAAAGACAAAACGGACACCATCCAGAACCACAGGAAGGCTGGCTGAGTGGAAATTCTACAACTAGAAGGAAAGAGAAAAGCACACTGAGACTCAGAGGAGCTGTAGAAGTGCAGAGGTACAGAGGCACACGCGCGGAGAGGGCTGGCAACTGAGAATGCGGCTGGCTTTCTCAATTGGGAGGGAGACAAAAGTTCCCTACAGCTCTGAACTCCAGTTCCAGGCGAGACTCTGGGGACCCAGACTCATACGGGGAGAAACTGGATTGTCTGGCAGCGGGCGAAACTCAAGGGTGGCTTTCTCTCAGAGGTGCTTGCAGCGATTAGCACGGGACACTGAGACCCAGGGGCCTCTTAGGGCAGGGCTGACGGGAAGCGCTGACGGGAAGCGATTGCTGTTTGCTCTGCCCTGAGACTCTGCACCATCCAAGCTGAGAGCAGAGGCTTTTGCATATGAATGGCCTGGTCCTTTGAATTCTAAACTTACCTAACAAACTGCAGCTGAGTCAGTGAGACCCAGAACATCCAAAAGAAGGCCCAAGGCCCTGCAGCAGCTTGCATTGCTTCACAGCTGGGCCTCATCTGGGCACCTCCAAAACCCAAACAAAGAAGAGGAATCTGTAGATCTCTCCTTAGCTCCTGCTGGGTGGCCTCAGACAGTGGCTAAATTAGCACCTCCTTGGAGATCCAAAAGCCAGTGTACCCAGGGGTCAGAGTAGGACCATCCAGATTACAACTCCTCAGATCCATAAGGGACACACTCAGGGGGCAGACTCAGTGAGCACCAAAGCCCCACTGAAGCAAGTCTTGCCTCATAAGGGTGTCTCCAGCACAGAAGTTCTCCCAGCATAGACACAGCTGATCCTCACAGCAAATTGGCCTGGAGGTCAATTCCTCCCAGTGATATCAACAACAATCAAGGCTTAACTACAACAAGACTGTGCACACAACCCACAAAGGGGTGCACCAAGAGTGTCTACCTCAGGTAACTGGGGAGGCTGAGCCACTGAGCCCTATAGGACACCTACCACACAAAGCCACTCAATCAACTCAGGGAAGCAGCCAAAATGTGGAGACAAAGAAACAGATCACAAATGAAAGAAATGGAGGAAAGCAAATGACTGGATATAGAGTTCAAAACCACAGTTATAAAGTTTTTCAAGAATTTTCTAGGAAAGGCTGATAAATTTAGTGAGACCCTTGAGGATATGAAAAAGGACCAACTAGAAATTAAGCATACACTGACTGACATAAAGAATAATATACAGAGATCCAATAGCAGACTAGAGGATCGCAAGAATCAAGTCAAAGATTTGAAATACAAAGAAGCAAAAAACACCCAACTGGAAAAGCAAAAAGAAAAAGAATCCAAAAATATGAAGATAGTGTAAGGAGCCTCTGGGACAACTTCAAGCGTACCAACATCTGAATTATGGGGGTGCCAGAAGAAGAGAGAGAGCAAGAGAGAGAGCAAGATACTGAAAACCTATTTGAAGAAATAATGACCAAAAACTTCCCCCACCTGGTGAAAGAAATAGACTTACAAGTCCAGGAAGCACATAGAACCTCAAACAAAAGGAATCCAAAGAGGACCACACCAAGACACATCATAATTAAAATGCCAAGAGCAAAAGACAAAGAGAATCTTAAAAGCAGCAAGAGAAAAACAGTTAGTTACCTACAAGGGAGCACCCATACAATTGTCAGCTGATTTCTCAACAGAAACTATGCAGGCCAGATGGGAGTGGCAAGAAATATTCAAAGTGATGAATAGCAAGAACCTACAACCAATATTACTCTACCCAGCAAAGCTATCATTCAGAATTGAAGGGCAGATAAAGAGCTTCACAGATAAGAAAAAGCTAAAGGAGTTCATCACCGCCAAACCAGTATTATATGAAATGCTGAAAGATATTATTTAAGAATAGGAAGAAGAAGAAAAAGGTAAAGATAAAAATTGAGAACAACCAATACATATCTATCAACAAGTGAATCTAAAAATCAAGTGAATAAAAAAATCTGATGAACAAAATAAACTGGTGAATATAATAGAATCAGGGGCATAGAAAGGGAATGGACTGACAATTCTCAGGGGGAAAAGGGTGTGAGGGGTGCTGGAAGAGACTGGACAAAAATCGTACACCTATGGATGAGGACAGTGTGGGGGGGTGGTGGGTAAGGGCAGAGGGTGGGGTGGGAACCATGTGGAAGGGAGCTATGGGGGAAAAAAAGAGGAACAATTGTAATAATCTGAACAATAAAGATTTATTTATTAAATAAATAAATAAATAAATAAATAAATAATAAAATAAAAAATAAATAAAAAATATCAACCCTGGATTTATTTTATTAAAAATGTACCAAGTAATGAAATCCCAACATCAATAGCCATTTTTAAGAATATGAGAAAATAAATTTTGAAGGCACATTTTTCACCATGTTATTTTGGTCAAAAATCTTCAAAGATTCTCCAACATTTGGGAAATGAAAATTCACTCATTCATTCACGTGTTTTAGTGAGTATCTCCTATATGTCAAATACTAACCATCCTTCTATGGACCAAAGCAGCTAAAGAAAGAGGCCGGGAAAGCCAACAAATGCAGGATAAGGGCCACATTGGAAGGATGTGCCAAGAACAGAAAGAAGCTAGGCATATTGCTGTCTGTAGGGTGGGGAATTGCACTGCTGGGATCCCAGAGAAGTCATTTTAATTCCACCAAACTGTTGTCTATTGTCATAAAACCAGCAGGTCTATTCGGCGTTCTTGAGATTAAGGGATTCCCTAAGGTTTGTGTGAACAACAGAACCAGACTCAGAAATGCTTAACTCAACATGACTCAACTCTGGGGCTGTGAAATAATCACAAAACGATATCAGAGACGTTTCAAAGTGCTCTTAAGAAGTTTAAAAAAAGGATATACTGTGTGTCAATTATAATAACAGAAAAAAAAAAAAAAAAAACCAGTACTCAAAACTGCTGTAGTCCTGTCTTGTCCATGGAGGATGCCTAAAACCTCGAATAGTAATGAACCCCATGTATACAGTGTTTTTTCCTACACATACATACTGATGACAGCCTTTACTTATAAATTAGGCATAGTAAGAGACTAACAATAACTAATAATAAAACAGAATAATTATAATAATATCCTGTAATAAAAGTTATGTGAATGTGGTGTCATCACACCTCTCTCTCTCTCTCTCTCTCAAAATAGACTATTGTATTGTACTCGCCTTTTTGCCTAAAGGAAGCATTTTACAGCTTCTCATTGGCAAATCCAAATTGCCAGTCTCACTGTTCTTGTACTTTGGGGCCATCATTAAATAAAATAAGGGTTACGTGAACACAAGCACCGCGATACCTTGACAGCAGACCTGATAGCCAAGGCTGTGACTAAATGACTGACAGGAGGGAGCATCTCAGTGTGGAGACACAGGATAACGGAATGATTCATGTCCAGGGCAGAATGGAGGGGCGGGGCATGGGATTTCATATGCAATTTAAAACTTATAAATTATTTACTTCTGGAATTTTCCATCTAATATTTTTGGGCTGCAGCTGACTGTAACTGAAACTATGAGAAGCAAAACCAAGCATAAGGAGAGACTACTATATAACAAAATGTACATAAAAAGTAAAACTGTGATTAAAGAAAGCTTCCAAATGTGTTATTGCTCTCAGCATCTTTCCCATGCTGGTGACAGGAATTTTAATGCAAATAAGTCTAAAAATGCTGTCTATGGAAACCTCTTCTATTTATAATTTTACCTCTTTAGTTGCATATTCAAACTGAATAACAGTAAGCTCAACTATTCCAGATCATAAATATGTTTATTGTTATTTTCCCCCTACTTAACAATATTGAAAGTGACACATCTCATATTCTTTCACATGCAAATTAGGAGTTTCTTTGCTCTACTGAGTTAAAATAAATATGAATATGAAAAAAATAGAGAAGAGAGTATTTGTGTTCAAATCTTTTATCCATAACATCCAAATTTCAAGATGCAAACCATAATTCAAAATACAAACTCTAATCCCAGAGATAAGTTTAGGAAGTAGAGGGTAAGCATCAACAAGTAACACATTATTATTGGAAAATGATGACATCGGCATTGTTCCAATCATTTGACCAGTATTATTTACATACCTAAGAAACATACAAACAATACCTAAGAAATACACAGTTAATTAAAAATTAAAATCTTGTTCATAACAAGATTAACAGCTAACATTAAGTATAATATTAGTATACAAGTCAGAATATAAAGCAAAGCATGGTAAGTCTCACAAGAGAGAGAGAAATAAGGTTGTAAGTAAAAGTGAGAGCACAATTCATTGGGGTTTATCCAGGAGGACTTTACTAAAAGGGGCAAGATTCAAGCTGACTTTGAGTGCTGAAGAGGACTTTGCTATGTTTGGCCAATAATCAAGGGTAATGACTCATTTATTTAAGCAAGTAGGGAAATATTGAGTGCTGTGTTTTATTCTTTTGGGGATTAATCTTTACAAATTTCTTTGGCCATTCAAAAATGATCTCTCTCTAAAAGAAATTACTTCTCTATTTTCTTTTTAAAAAGGCACTGAACACAATTTAACATGGCGATTATATAACCTATTTTTCATAGTGTCTGGTTCCATCTTCTATTTGCTTTTGATCTCCAGCGGACTACCTACTTTTTACTATACCTCTTTTTCTTTTTAGATTTTTCTATGAATCAAAAACAACAACAGGAAAGCAACCTTGTTAGAAAAACAGGGAATCATAAAAATCATTGAAGTCCTATATGGACATAGATAGACAACTGTATGGTGATTGCCAGAGGGAAGTTGGGGTAGGTGAGATAAAAGAAGGGAAAGGGGGGATAAATGCTGATGGAAGGAGACTTGACTTGGGGTGGTGAACACACAATATAATATACAGATGATGTACTGTAGAATTGTACACCTAAAACCTGTATAATTTGATTAACCCATGTCACCCCAATAAATTCAATTTACAAAAAGAAATAAAGTTCATGATTTTAAAAATCTATAGATAGATAGATAGGTAGGTAGATAGATAGATAGATAGATAGATAGATAGATAGATAGACAGATATTTTATTGAAATCCAAGAGAGAAAGGGAGAGGGAGAGAGGGATAGAAAGATTAATGATGAGAGAGAATCATTGATTGGCCACCTCCTGTATACCCCATACTGGGGACCTAGCTGAGCATGCAACCTGGGCACATGTCCTGACCTGTGATCTCCTGGTTCATAGGTCAACACTCAACCACTGAGCCACGCTGGCCAGGCTAAAGTTCATGATTTTTCTCTAAGGTTTTTGTGACAGATACTTTGGAATCTCAGCACTTTTTAAAATTTACTTTTAAATCTGTTTTGCAGGTTGAAAATAATTGACTCTTAACTTGTTAATAAGTAGGATTCCTCTGAATGTAAAACCAGCAGTAGAGTAAAATTTAATGGATAACAAAAATAATCCAACGAAAGTATATAATTTATAAACATGTTAAAGCTTTCTAGTGCAGGCTAGGGGTCATCCACTTGACACCTCCTTGTTTGCCCATTTGCTCTAAGCAGTACCTTTCCAGTGCTTCTAAGCCAGCACTTCCTCACACACACAGCTCCCTGCCATACACCACTCCAGAGGGCTCAGCAGGGAGTAGGCCTAGTTGCACAACATTAGAAGAAACCCACACTGCCATCTTAGAATAATCAACCAAAGCTTTCATTCAAATGCAGGCAGACAACCAAAAATCACCAGATTTCCAAGGAAAATCAACAGCATGAGCAAGAAAGGACAGGAAAACAGTGCTAATTTAGATACAAAAGAAACACACACAAGCTAATAACACTCAAATATTCAAGAAGGGTATCATATCCATAAAAATAACGGGATGCTCCGAAAAAAAAGCAACCTGAAAACCCTTTAGAAAGCTACAAGTTTATCAATTTAAAAATCAGTAGAAGGGGTGGAATATAAATTTGAATATATTGCTCAGGATGTAAATTTGAGAAAGAGGAAAGTATAAAAGATAAAACAGAGAGAATCAATACTGCAGATAAAAGATCTGACTAACAAGCATTAATTTCAGGAAATAAATGAGAAAAAAAATGGAGCAGAGTAATGTATCAGAGGAAGAACAGAGGGGGAAAATCCCAAATCTGAAGGACACTAGTATTTACATAAAAATGAATATGAACCTACAACACCTAGACACATTATAATTGTCTTGCCATACAGTATATTTGTACCCACATTTGCTCTTTCGATGGAGCCAAATTGGGCTCTTTTCATTGCCCTGAGCTAAGGGTAGCAGAAGAGAGTCAGACTGAATATAAAAATAAACCATTAGAACCAAAATGAAGATAAGAATATCGTCAGTGCACACTATGAGAAAGGTCTTATAGTAGGTCAGAGTGATGACTACTTGTTTAGTTGTCATCATCTGTTGAAGATTACATAAAATTACTAGACTTGATAAATTAAAATTGATAAGATTAAAAGAATACCTGTGTGTGCATACTAGATTAGTCATTCTTGAATGGAGGTGGATTCTAAAAATTTTTCTCGAAGTTCCCATGGCACTCTAATATATCTGAGTATTAAGCAGTAGAGACATCACTGTTTCCTATTTATACTCTTCCAACTGTTTCTCAAAAATGTGAGTCACAGTGAAGACCTTATATGTTCTTTTTTGCACTAATGCTGCACGTTTGAATTTACTGGAGATTTGACAAAAACCTGAGTAATAATATTAACTCTCAAAATATGGGAAAGACATTATAAAAACCAAAAATATTATATTCATTCTCATTCTACCTGACCACATTTATGTATATAAACATATATTGCTTCAATATAATTACTCATATTAACACCAATTATTAAACATTAAAAGCAACTTACTAGTACACTAAGATGCTTCGGTATTTAATGTAACCCATATTTTATGTAAAATAGAACATTTCATATATTTTGTTTAAATGTACCTTTTTTAATTTAAAGAGAGTATAGACTAATGCAAAATTATCTATGAACTTACATAATTTCAACCTAAACAAAAAGTTCACATAAATTTATAATTATGTTTGGAATGTTAGATTTAAAACATTTACTTTCAATGGAATAATTTGATATTTTACCTTGACCTAACTTTGCATAATAATATCCTTGTCTGAATAAATCTTTTCTGGAAATATTTACTCCCCAAGCCCACTAATCTGTCTTCAAACGTATTCTTTAGAAAGCAGCTATGAAATAAAATTTTTTTCCAGAAAGCTCTATTTTTTCTAGAACAAACAAAAAATTACTTCAACCATGCTACTTAACATCAGCCCACATATATAAAGATAAAAGAAATAGCTGTTGAACAAAATAGCTATATTCATAAAGGTGAAAAATTCAGCCCAGCACCTCTGTGTACCTCACCCAGCACCTCACCAAGTCGAGTTGTGCTTCTCTGACGCTATTTAAGTCACTGCTAAGTGTGGGAAGACTGTTAAAAATAAGTTTTGTGGCTTGAATAATATTTTTACAGTTTCACTTCTCTCAAAGTCTTGTTCTTTTTTCTCTGAGAGAATCAGAGCCTTTTAGACCTACACGATTAAAAAATTTTGAAAGTAACAGCCTGTTGATGAGTTTTTTAAAAAACTTACTGGCAAAGTTTCAGAGCTGTTGCTCAATGACCAGCACTATTTTTCCTTAACAAGAACAGAAACTGAATAAAAAAGCCCACAGGCATTTACATGTCCTACAGTCTGTAAGATATTATGCCACATACTGTGAGGAATAAAAAAAAAATGAGTGAGAAGTGCTCAATTTTTATCTATCCGTCTCTTCTCCCACAGTGTCCCCAATGAAAAATCCATGACTCTCTTCTCTCTGTGTATCCTCAACATATAACAGTGTTTCTCAAATTTACCCAGACAAAAGTACCCTTAAGGGCAGTGGATATAGATCCATATCCTTAGGGATTGATGGTATATGCTCAAAGCCAAAAAAGAGCTTCTTCATTAAACTTACAAATTCCTATAAATTAGGTGCTTAGTTGTTTTTTTTTCTTTATTGATTAAGCTATTCCATATGTGTCCTTATCCCCCCATTGTCTCTCCCTCACACACACAAACTCATGCCCTCACCCCCTGGTGTCTGTGTCCATTGATTAGGCTTATATGCATGCATACAAGTCCTTTGGTTGATCTCTCTCCCTTACCCCCACCCTCCCCTACCTTCCCTCTGAGGTTTGACGGTCTGATCGATGCTTCTCTGTCTCTGGATCTGTTTTTGTTCATCAGTTTATGTTGTTCATTATATTCCACAAATGAGTGAGATCATGTGATATTTATCTTCCTCTGACTGGCTTATTTCGCTTAGCATAATGCTCTCCGGTTCCATCCATGCTGTTGCAAATGGTAAGAACTCCTTCTTTCTTACCACAGCGTAGTATTCCATTGTGTAGTTGTGCCACCGTTTTCTAATCCACTCACCTGCTGATGGGCACTTAGGCTGTTTCCAAATCTTAGCTATTGTAAATTGTGCTTCTGTGAACATAGGGGTGAATATATCCTTTCTGATCAGTGTTTTTGATTTATTGGGATATATTCCTAGAAGTGGGATCACTGGGTCAAATGGGAGTTCCATTTTTAGTTTTTTGAGGAAACTCCATACTGTTCTCCACAGTGGCTGCACCAGTCTGCATTCCCACCAGCAGTGCAGGAGGGTTCCTTTTTCTCCGCATCCTCGCCAGCACTTGTTGTTTGATGATTTGTTGATAGCCATTCTGACAGGTGTGAGATGATACTGCATCATTGTTTTGTTTTGCATCTCTCGGATGATTAGTGACTTTGAGCATGTATTCATATGTCTCTTGGCCTTCCTTAGGTTTTCTTTCGAAAAGTATCTACTAAGGTCCATTGCCCATTTTTTTATTGGGTTGTTTTGTTAAGTTGTATGAGTTCCCTATAAATGTTGGAGATTAAACCCTTATCATTGATAACATTGGCAAATATGTTCTCCCATGCAGTGGGCTTTTTTGTTGTTTTGTTGATAGTTTGTTTTGCTGTACAGAAGCTTTTTAAAAAAATATATTTTATTGATTTTTTTACAGAGAGGAAGGGAGAGGGATAGAGAGTTAGAAACATCGATGAGAGAGAAACATCGATCAGCTGCCTCCTGCACACCCCCCACCAGGGATGTGCCTGCAACCAAGGTACATGCCCTTGACCGGAATCGAACCCAGGACCCTTGAGTCCGCAGGCCGATGCTCTATCCACTGAGTCAAACCGACTAGGGCTGTACAGAAGCTTTTTATTTTGATGTAGTCCCATTTGTTTATTTTCTCTTTAGTTTCCATTGCCCTAGGAGCTGTATCAGTGAAGATATTGCTTCGGCATATGTCTGAGATTTTGCTGCCTGTGGATTCCTCTAATATTTTTATGGTTTTCCGTCTTATGTTTAAGTCCTTAACATAACTTTATTTCATTACTAGGAGCCCAAGGCGCAATTCGAGATCACGCAGCGCTGCCCACCCTCCAGTCGCCGGTCTGGCCCTGCCTCACTCCTTGGGCCCCGGAGCAGCTGTGGCCACTGCCGGTCCGGCCCTGCCTCCCTCTCCGGCCCTTGAAGCAGCCGTGGCCACTGCTGATCAGGCCCTCCCACAGCACAGGCATGCGGAGCGGGGGGGGGGGGGGGATCAACCCCCTGCCTCCCCACCCCCGACGCTGCGTGCACAACCTCCTCCTGTCCGGTTGACCCGTTATGGCATCCCGGTTAATTAGCATTTTCCTCTATTATATATACATAGTTAGCTTTTTTTGTCCTTAAAACTTCAAGCAAAGCTGAGACTTCAAGAAGCTGTGCCGTTTTATCCTGTGGCTTTTGTTGGGGTGCCTGGGCCGATGTGAAGAGAACAGACCAGCGGTTTTTGTTTCAGCTTCCTCCCAGCAGGCGTGTGTGCCACGTGCCACGTTCCTCCTGCCCCACAGTCTCCAAATGCCCTCCTCACCTACAAAGCCCAGGGCAGGGCTCACAGAAGGCTGCGGGATGATTCACTGACTGTGGATATGGGAGTAATCAGATATTTAAGTAGACATCTGTTTTTACTGAAGCCCAGCATTTCCAATTCAGTTAATTTGGGGAGACAAATTCAAAGACGTAAACAGAAAATAACAGATCTCTTACCAAGGGAGTATTAGTGTACTAAAATTACCATTTGACATCAGCATTTGCTTAATAAAATGACAATTTTCTTAATTGTGCTGTGTCATTCATTTTGTATTCAGAAAGCCATTGTTTGGTCTGAAATATGAACACACACATTGTGAAGGGTACGGAGAAAAGAGACTTTTTGTTCCCCTGACCTGTGTATAGTGTGACTTGATAAGAAGCATGCATTACTTTTGTAATTAAAAAAAGAAAAACCATACAACCTGGAACCTTCATCTGTAAGCAGGACACATTTGTTTTCAAGTAACACTTTCAAAAGTGTATTGATCTAAAAATTTAGATCAAACAGTTCAAAATACTAAATTAATTTCACTGTTCCAAATAAATGGATGGAAGGCCCAGAGGCAATTTATAAGACCATCTTCCTGCAAGGCTTGTAGTTCTGTTTAAGCAAATTAAAACAGAGCTCTTTCTTGTTATCTTACACTACCAGCCTAGTGCAGCTAGTCTTCTCCCTCGTCCTCACCTCTGCCAGCAAACTACCTGGGTATTTAGATGAGTCACTTATCTTGGTCCAAGAAAGGAGACCTCTGGGTTAAAGGTGCTGACTCTTCCTCATATTAATTTCAGCTGGCCCTTTCCCAAACTCCACAGGAAAGAGAGCTTGTAGACTTAGTGTTGATGCCAAGAGGAAAACAATAGTTCTGTGACTATTGCTTATCACTTTCCAAGAGGAAACCCTAAGTTTAAGAATCCTGGAAGAGCTATCATTAGAAAAGAGATTTAGCTTTGAATAGTAGACAGATATTCATAGAAAGCCGCTTCACTGAAACTCTCATACATGTGTGTTCCCCAGCTCTGTGCAACCTGCCTAGCATTCATCCAATTTTGTGAGATTTCCAGTTAAATTTTATAATAATGTTTAATAGTTGACCCCCTAAACCTCATTTTTTTTTATAGTGGCAAACCACAAACATGGCAATCCATTAACATCTGAATGAACATTAATTTAGCAATATTTTAGTGTCACAATTATTTTGCAATTTATTTAGGGCACGGGGTGCTTTTGAGTCCAGATGCATATACGTATGATCACCAATTGATGAAGCAATTCCTCCAGCATTTTCTTCTTTTTGAACTACTTCAAAACCTTTTTCCTAGTGGACTTTGTTGATGTTTTAATCTTCATTATGGTTTTAATGCACTATATCCATACCCTTCACTCATGATAATGAAAAGAGTCCTATTTGGCTCCAATGAAAGAGTAAACATGGATATAAATATACACAGTGCATGGCAAGATGATGTTATCCAGAAGATCCATAATTTCTCCATGTGTCATTATATATTTTCAATTTTTAGCAAATCAAAAATACAATAACTTGTGAAGAGAACTTGCAGACCCATAAGAATGCAACTGTTGATTCCCTGAGGTCCAAGAAAGGACCCCAAGGGAGACTTTCCATTGGTAGTAGGATAAACATAAGGATCAAATGAAACTAATCTGTAAACTGTTATCCATTCAATCAGCAACATGCCCTAAGTGAAGAAAATGGTAGACATAAGTTCTACCTCCCAAATCCATCATCAAATAAAAGATTGTAAAGTATCAGTTTTCTTTACCTGTAAAATGGGGATAAAAATACATACCCTTCGGGGTTATTACAAAAACTAAATAAGTTAATATATATCATGTTATGCATGGTGTCTGGTTCAATAAATGTGAATACCTTCTTTTATTCCAGCTAATGAAAAATAAACTTTAAAATAATAATAATTATTTGAGAAGAGGATGGACCAGTGAATACAGCTTAATAATCAGTATGACTTCAAGTCCACAAAATAACTGAGGCATGGCACCTCTTCTTAAAGAGCTTAAGTGGGAAAGAGACAGAAAACAAAAAGGGAATAAGAAAGCAAGAGAGAGCTCGAGCTCTAAATGAAGGAAGGTATTTCCTCCTAGGGCAAAAAGGAAAACGGCAAGGAAGATGTGGTTATTGAGGTAGCCCTTGAAGTACAGTCTACATAAATGAGAGAGGAGAGAATTCCAGACTCAGGAAATAACCTGAGTAAAATCACAGTGTCAGAAAAGTATAAGAGATGTTGAGGATAATGGGGAGTATATGGCCAGAATGCAGAGTATATGAGGCAACATGAGGGTGAAACTAAGTAGGCTATGAAGTTGGTAGTTTAAGACTCTGCATGCCACATGCATTTTAATTTTTTTTCTGAACTTTCATCATTTATATTCCATTCTTATGTTTGAGGAATCCCCCATTTTATATATGTCAAAGAAACAAAAAATTGGACATGGTCACGTTCACAACCTTTCTTAGAGCTAGGGTGCGGAAATCTGACCTAGGAATTCCCCACCAGTCCCACCTGATCCAGGAAGCCAGTGACGTGAAGAGGTATAAACAGTGCAGGTTGCTGGCCTGCAAGGGTGGAGGCTCTAAGGCAGCTACAGCTGATCTCCTGTAGCTCCAGGGGCAGTCCCTGCTGCATGTGCAGCCACGGAGACACCTGACATCACACCAGATGGGGGTTGGAGCATAAGTCTGGGCTCTGGCAGCCTGGCCTCAGCCTGCGTCTCAGGTTCCACCAGATTCTGTGAACTGCCCAAAACCCTTTAATAAGTCTCCTCTGTATAAATTAGCCAGAGGTGCTGCTTTGCTTTCAACCAAAAATCCTGACCCATCAGCCATGCAAAAGTGTTTGACCTTTATTTTGTAGGATAGGTAGAGCCAAAAGTCAATTAAAGGCAAAATCATTTTCTCCAAATGTGAGTTTTGTTTTAGAAGTGTTCTTTCTTTTTCTCTTCTAAAGAATTTTATAAACTTGATCAAATTTTCCTAAAGTTTTACATAAGGACACATGTATTATTTAATTATAATATAAAATAGGTTATCTTTTAATTAGTACTTTGCTAGAGCTTTGAAATCCTGAATTTTTTAAACCTTCAAGTTATTTAGTTTTTGCCAAAAGTTGCCTTCCAAATCAACAAATAAAAAGTTGTCATAGATGTAAAAATCCTCAACAAAATATCAGCAAACTGAATGCAGCAATACATTAAAAAATCATACACCATGATCAAATGGAATTTATTACTGGGTGCAAGATTTGTACAATATCCATTAATGTGATATACCATATAAACAAAATGAAGGGTAAAAATCATGTGATCATATCAATACATGCAAAAAATGCATTCCACAAAACCCAGCACCCACTTATGATAAAAACTCTTAGTAAAGTGGGAATAGAGGTATCATACCTCGACATAGTAAAGGTCATATATGACAAAGCTATAATCAATGAGAAAAAGCTAAAGGCATTTTCCCTTAAGATCAGGAACAAGACAGGGATGTCCATTCTGACCAAAGTTATTCAACATATTAATTAAAGTCCTAGCCACAGCAATCAGACAAGAAAAAGAAATAAAAGGTATCAAATTGGAAAGGAAGAAGGAAACTGTCATTTGCAGACAACATGATACTAAATAGAGAAACCTAAAGATTCTACCAAAAAACTAGTAGAACTAATAAATTAATTCAGTAAAGTAGCAGGATACAAAATAAATATTCAGAAAAATCGGTTGCATTTAAATTTTTTTTCAATTACAGTTTACATTCAATATTACTCTGTATTAGTTTTGGATGTACAGCATGGTAGTTAGAAAATCATGGGGTTAATGGGGCAAAAAGGAGACATCTATAATACTTTCAACAATAAAGATTTAAAAAAAGATACACATGATTTAAAAAAAAAAAAAGAAAGAAAATCATATGCTTTACAGAGTAGTTCCCTGATGTTTCACGTACCCACTTGGTCCCATACATAATTATTACGATATTATTGACTATATTCCCTATACAGTGGAATATTACTCGATCAAAAAAAAAAAGAATGAAATCTTACCTTTGGTGACAGCATGGATGGACCTAGAGGATATTATGCTAAGTGAAATATCAGACAGAGAAAGACAAATACCATATGATTTCACTTATATGTGGAATCTAAAGAACAAAATAAACAAAGAAAAAAATTGAAACAGACTCACAGACACAGAGAACAGACTAAAGGTTGACATAGGGAAGGAGGTTTGGGGGGCTGGGGAGGCGAAGGTGAAGGGATTAAGAAGTACAAATTGGTATTTATAGAACAGTCACAGAGATGCAAATTACAGCATAGGGAATACAGTCAATAATATCATAATAACTATGTTTGGTGCCAGGTGGGTAGTTGAAATATCGAGGTGAACACTTTGTAAAGTATATGATTGTCTAACCATTATGGTCTACACATGAAACTAATATAGAATAATATTAGCTATAAACCGTAATTGAAAAAAATTTTAAAGATCTGTGTTGTTGGAACATGCTCTGCAGCCATCTGGATTTAAAAGCACTGAACAGGATACCATCCTGCGTCAGCTCTACAGATGAATGTGGTCTAACAGCAGCAGAGGTGTGTGAGCTATTTGAAGTCAACACCTGAATGTGGCAACCTTGGTTTAGAGTTTGAGAGTGGTGAATGTCGTGTTATAGCTCTTATTTTAAAACGCAATATTTCCATGTGACCGACTCAGAATTTAGCAAAAAGTAAATAAATCAAGAGTATCTCCATCTCATTTCCAAGTACAACAATTTTCATTTTTCTTTTTCATCCATTCCTCCTTTTCATCCAAGCAATTCTGTTTGTGAAGAATTCCCCTACATAGCTATTTGTCATCCTTGTTGTGGATGAATGAACTCTGAAAATGCAAACTGTGCCAAATGCATGTTTTGTCCAAATGACAGATTGTCAAGAACCAACCTTTTAATTGGATGAATGACAGAGTGACTTCAAGAGTAATGTCTGCCCTTCTTTATTTGACTTGGGAAAATGAGTGTTCTGAGGTAAAGCTGTGTAGCGAGTCTAATTTAATGACACAGAATAAAGATATGGACTGCCCAAAATAAACAAAAGTTTTCTTTGAGTTTCTTACTTCATAACTCATATATGATTAATGTGAACATTAGGAGAAAAAAATGATACATAATTTAAAAAACACTTCATTTATAGTTGTGATTAGAAAGAGAGATTATTTAATCATTAAAGGGACTGCTCAAAACAAAATATTTCAGAAACTTTACATCAGAAATATGCATTTGAACACTCAAAAATTTTCTCACGTTAAAAAAAAAAGGTAACTGCATAAGAGGAAACATGTTGCAACCAAGGAAATTTTATCTTCACTAGAAATGTACTCCTTAGCACAGTAGTTAAAATAGGTCTTTTTAGTTATTTGTCTTCCTTTAAAGCCCAGCTCTGAGTATGTTTCATGTAACATGAGGCTCTAATTCTTTTTCTTTAATTTATTTATTGTTGACACTATTACTAGATGTCCCCCATTTCCCTGACTATGCCCACCTCCACTGAGCCCCCATACCCTACCCCCAGGCCTTCACCACACTGTTGGCTATGCCCATGGGATATGTATGTATATTATTTGGCTAATCTCTTCACCATATTTTATCCAGTAGCCCCTACACCCGCCCTCTGATATCTGTCAGTCTATTCCATATATCCCTGCCTTAGTTCTATAAGTGAGATCATACGGTGTTTATCTTTCTCTGACTGGCTTATTTCACTTAGCATAACAATCTCCAGCTCCATTCATGCTATTGCAAAGGGTAAGAGCCCCTTCTTTATTACAGCTGCATAGTATTCCATTGTGTAAATGTACCACAGCTTTTTTATCCACTCATCTACTGATGGGCACTTGGGCTATTTCCAGATCTTGGCTATTGTAAAAAATGCTGCAATGAACAGAGAACATATTTGTCAATGATAAGGGGTTAATTTCCAAAATATATAAAGAACTTATACAAATCAACACCAGGAAGACAAACAACCCAATTTAAAAATGGGCAAAGGACCTGAATATACACGTCTCCAAAGAAGACATACAGATGGCCAAAAGATATATGAAAAAATGCTCAACATCACTGATCATCAGAAAAAAGCAAATTCAAACTACAATGAGGTATCACCTCTCACTTGCCAGAATGGCTACCTCAAAAAAATCAATACACAAGTGCTGGCAGGAATGTGGAGAAAAGGAAACCCTAGTACATTGTTGGTGGGGATGAAAAATGATGCAGCCACTGTAGAAAACAGTATGGAATTTCCTCAAAAAATTAAAAATGGAACTGTCTTTTAACCCAGTGACCCCACTTCTGAGAATATATCCTAAGAATTCCAAAACACCAATCAGAAAGAATATATACACCCATATGCTCATAGAGGGTCTAATTCTTATGATAAGATTCTTATTATGCCCATCATCTGGCAATAAACACACCATTTTTGTTTGTGTTTGTTTTTTAATTTCCCCACATATAAAGCACTCTAAATTTCTTTAGAGTACCCACAGTATTTTATATATTAACATACTTTTATCAAAAATTGCAGTGCAATGTAGTACCCCCAAAGTCCTAATTATACTACAATATATAAATACTAGAGGCCCAGTGCATGGCGGGAGAGGGGGTTCCTTCAGCCCGGCCTGCACCCTCTCGCAGTCCAGGAGCTCTCGAGGGATGTCCCACTGACGCCTTAGGCTTGTTCTCCGCGGGGAGCAGGCCTATGCCGGCAGTGGGACATCCTTGGCGCTGCCATGGAGGCGGGAGAGGCTCCCACCATCGCCACTGTGCTTGCCAGCCGTGATCCCAGCCTTTGGCTGAGCAGCGCTCCCCCTGTGGGAGTGCACTGATCAGCAGGGGGCAACTCCTGCATTGAGCGTCTGCCCTGGTCGTCAGTGCGCCTCATAGCAACCAGTCGTTCTGCTGTTCAGTCGATTTGCATATTAGCCTTTTATTATATAGGATATTGAACTGAGGTAATGATGTATATCCCATTTTTATCCCATTCTGTTTACAAAACACTATGTCATAAGCATTTTTCTCATTCATATAATAAACATAGAAAATCATTTTTAATGGCTGTCTGTAATTCTGTCATATAAATACACAATAATTTAACTATTTCCCTCTATCGTTTAGGTTGTCTCACATCCTAAACATTACACACAAATCTAAAATCATCTCTACCCGCCACAGGATAAATGTCTAAAAGTGAAACTGCTAGATCACAAATAACCTACATGAAAAACTTGAAACAACTTTGAAATTTTGAGTGTCCATTTTACATGATCAGGGAAAAGAGTTAATAGCTAGTGCTTAAGAGTTTCAAAATCAATATTTTTAAAAGAATTAAACTGCTAGGTATACATTATAAATTTTATAAATGAGAAGTTGATATCATATATAAGCATTAAAATCATTCTCCCAAAGGTATTTAGAATTATATGAATGAAGTCAGAGATCAATATAAATATAGTCAGGGTTATGTAAATCCCATTCAGCAGGTACATTTCTAATCAACTATTTTTGGAAGTTTAGCTGATTTTGATATGCTTGAAATGATGGCTCACTGAATTAAGAACTTGTCGATGATTTTTAGTCTTGCCTAATTATTCTAAGTACAAGTAAAATTAACTAACATCACAAAATTATTTAAAAGCTGTTCTTATAAATACAACATTAGGTAAGCTCTTCTGTTACTCCCTTATTTATTTAATTTAAAAAAATTAATACTTAGCTCTGGAAGTTTGTTCTTAAAAAATATTTATTAAATTGATTTTTGCCAATATTAGTTGAATAATTGTTTCCAAAGGAGAGGGCAGACCAAGAATGGATTGTAACAGCTGCCATGCTGACCAAACCTAGCAGCCTGATGTTAATTTCAAAACATTCCTCATTCTGCCAAGAAATGGCCCTTGGATTGCTTTCCTCAGAATCACACTCATGAGATGCAAGTTCCTTTGAGGCTCTCTGGGCTAAAGTATACCCGATCAGACTTTGGCCCAGATCAGTGGTTGGCAAACTGCGGCTCACGAGCCGTCGTGGTTTGCCGCTCTGTTGACTAATGAGTTTGCCGACCACTGGCCCAGATCATTTCTATGTCTGCATCAGCTCTAACCTTCCCATTTGACAGCTCATCAGCCAAGCCATCCCTCCAATCAAAGAGGTGATTAGAAGACATTTTTTTTTATATTCTAATGTCTGTATATATTTTTATCATCTATTTCATAAACCATTTTTAGATCTATTATCTCATTCACTGTCACAATCCAGCAGGAAAGATGGGAAATCTATTACTAGTCCTCTTTTATAGGTGGTTCAGAAAGACAAACTGATGAGCTAGCTGATATCAAAGCTAATAGAAAAACCCCATTATATTCAGGCCAGTCAACATTCCACTATCCCTCCTAGCATGGTCCATTTAGATAGAAAACCAATCTTACTGATTAAAAGGCTATAAGTCATTTACCACCTACAACTAAATAAGAGCATAAGCAATCTCAGTATACCGTTCTTTTAAGTCATTCCCTTGTTTAAATGGATATTAGCTTTTTAACTGTTTCAGAATTAACATGAACATTTTCTTAGATACATAGAAATTTTTTTTTAATTTCCATGTTTTTTAATTGTCATGTTTAATACACAAAAACTAAACATGAATCAGAAAGATGCCAACACACTAAAACTACTACTGGACTTGAATATGCAAAAATTCTAAAGCACTGGCTATGATCAAACCTTAGTAACTAATGTAGGTGTGATGGTTAATTGTATGTGTCAACTTGGCTATACTATGACACCCAGCTGTTTGGGCAAACAGCAGTCTAACTGTTGCTATAAATGTATTTTTTAGATGTGGTTAACATTTTAGTCAGTAAAGTTTGAATAAAGCAAATTACAATTCATAGTGTGGGTGGGCTTCATCCAATCAGGTGAAGACTTTAAAAGAAAAAAGTGAGGTCCCCAAAAAAAAGTTAAAAAGAAAGGAATTCTGCCTCTAGACTGCTTTCAGATTTGAGCTGCAACATCAACTCCTGCCAGAATTTCCAGCCTGTCTGCCTTCCCTGAAGACATTGGACTTGGCAGGCCCCCAAACAGTGTAAACCTTAAAACCTCTTTCTTTATAGATAGCTACATAGGCAGATAGATAGACATACACCCTATTGGCCTGTTTCTCTAGAAAACCCAATACTGTAGGTTAGCTGTATTCACACCTGTTCCAAAGCCCTTTCTTCTTTGTTTCCTTCTGCTATGGAAGCCAGAAGTACTCAGTTTACCCACCTCTCTTGTAGCCACGATGGCTACATGGCACAATTCCAACCGGGGATATATAGGCAGAAGTCCATGGGGAGAAATAACATCACTGAAAGTAGGACTAATCTCAGGCCAATAGAAAGTCTTTCCCCCTCCAACCTGGAACTAGGATCAGATACTTACAAGTGCCTAAAATCTATTAGCATGAGGACAGAAGCCAATGCTCTAAGCCCGTGGTCGGCAAACTGCGGCTCACAAGCCACATGCGGCTCTTTGGCCGCTTGAGTGTGGCTCTTCCACAAAATACCACGGCCTGGGTGAGTCTATTTTGAAGAAGTGGCGTTAGAAGACGTTTAAGTTTAAAAAATTTGGCTCTCAAAAGAAATTTCAATCGTTGTACTGTTGATATTTGGCTCTGTTGACGAATGAGTTTGCCGACCACTGCTCTAAGCAAAAGCAGAGCAAAAGGGCAGTAAAAGCATGGGGCCATGATGATATCACTGAGTATCCACTTAGTCATGGCGTCCTCACCTGTGCATCTGGACAAAAACCACTATGGCCACGTTTTCTGTTTTCTTCTATCAAACTCATTCTTATCTGATACAATAACTTGTGAAATGTCTTTACACACATCTACCCAAACATCTATAGCATTACACTGATAAATGCTGATTTCTATATAGAAAGGTTAGTAAATAATTTCAAAAAGTACAAATATTAAAAGCCTGGGTATAATTTATTAAGCACTTAATAATGTTCTTAATTAAAATTTGAGACAGCAAATAATGAGTGTCTTCTTTACAAGGGCCTTGTCTTACAGCTATGCTGGAAAAAACAAGCCCTGCCAATCACTGAGAAGCGTGAGGCAAAGAGTCAGGTTCTACATAAGTACCAATAGTGGTAGAACAGCATTAATAAATAAGGATATTGCTACATTTTTAGGTTAGATATATTTTTTACAAATATATATATATATATATATATATATATATATATATATATATCCCTAATATGCAAATAGACCAAATGCAGGAACAACCAAACAACCGAACAACTGGTCGCTATGATGTGCACTGACCACCAGGAGGCCTGCGCAGAACATGGCAGGCATCGGCAGCAGGCAGCAGAGTGCGGAACATGGCAGGCGTCAGCCATGGCGGGAGGTGGAACAGGTGAGCAGGGGCACCAGACCAAGGCAGGGTGCCAGTCGCTGTCATTAGGGCAAACCTCTGGTGGTTACTGAAAATTCTTTGCTCCCATGCGCCGCAGTCCCACCCAGTGCTCGCACCTGCTGCTGGCGCCCGCCCCAATTGCTCTGTGCTGTCAGTGGGTGTGAGCAGGGCCAGTGCCATCAGCGTGTGGGAGGGGCGGCAGGAACAGGGCTGCTGGCAGACAAGGGACATGGTGGCGGGGGGCGGGGGGGGGGAGGCCATTGTGGGAGGGCTGGGCAGGGGCGCAGAGGATGGGCCGAGACCCAGCCCTGTGCCCACTGCAGCCTTGAGGCCCACAGTTCCTTTCAAGGTGCACGAATTCATGCACTGGGCCCCTAATAGATATAGATATAGATACATATAGATATAGATATAGATATGTAAAACTTCTTACAAAGCTTCACTAAACAGCTAAACAGGAACTGTTTTCAGTGGATTATTCAAAATGAAAAAACAAACAAACATTTTTTCAGTTAGCATGACATATAAGCCTAAACTGTTGCTATAGGCAAGTTGTAAAAGTTCCTGGAGGCTGAGATAGAGGCAATTGGATTGGAAAGATTGAGACACATTTGACAAAAATTTGAATAAAACTGTTTGCAAAGAGGAGATTAAGGTAACCTAGTGGCCTGAGGGTTCCCTGATTCCAAGTAACCAGAAGGCTAGAAGACATCCTCAGTCCCCAGAGGTAAAAGAAGATTTGCATTCATACTTTTTAGGGTTCATTTATCATCTCTTGTCTGTAGTTTTTGCATTGCCTTTCACCAACAGTTAGACTCTTACGTAGTCACTGGCACAATCAGTCCTATGTGGGTAGAATCTCTAGCTCCCTCTTTTTGGTGCAGTGACCCCCTCTTCTGTAGCTCTAACCTAAGTGAAGCCAGCCTGCTCCCCATGCCCCAGGGCATCGTGCACAGCCCATGCTTGGAGAACTAACCTACCTATTCTTCAAAGTCAAGATCAATGTTTCTACAAAGCCTTCCCGCCTGAACTTTACAGTTCCCCCAGTGATGGCTCCTTTTAAACAGCTTTAGTGCTTGTCTATAGGCAACTCATCAATGCCATGCTCGCTTCCGTGTTATTAATATTTTCAGTTAGCCATCTTCTTTTCTAATTAGACCCTAACAATACAAGGAAGGAGATCATGCTTAGAACAATACATGGGATCTTATAGTTGATAAGTGCTTCCAATACACTCATTCAGACATGGTCTAATGTTCTGATATTTCTACTGTATGACCTTACGTTTGACACCAGAAATAGCAGTACTTTCTTAATCTGTTACCAAACTACCATCTTTGTTTTCATGGGCTTCCTACAGCAAATATCTAGTTGGCACTCAACCTGAGCCAGATCACTAAAATAACTCTAGCAAAAATGGTAATACACCCATTTATCCTTGGGAATTGTCACAAGAATTTATTAACAGTATAAGTCCATGTAAAAGTCACTCCTAGAAACAAATAATTATAAAATACTCATGGTAGCCCGGCTGGCTTGGTTCAGTGGTTGAGTGTTGACCTGTGAACCAGAAGGTCACAGTTCAATTCCCAGTCAGAGCATATGCCCAGGTTGTGGACTCGATTCCCAATGTGGGGCATGCAGGAGGCAGCCAATCAATGATTCTTTCTCATCATTGATGTTTCTATCTCTCTCTCTCCCTCTCCTTTCCTCTCTGAAATATATAAAAAAATATATTAATAAAATGCTCATAGAAAAACTAAAACAATAAGGATTTCTATAAAATTTTAGCTCTTTTAAATAGATACATATTTAACTATTCCTGTAAAATCTCTAAGTGTATGTATTACTGAGCAGTAAATGAAAATCTTCATTCTATCATAAACTAATTATCAGAGGAAGAAATATCTTCAAGATAAAGTAATGAGTTCTCAGAGTATATTGCAATAAGTGAAATTCTAGTGTGATAACATATGTTCATGCGCTGTTGTTTCTAAATAGTACAACAGAAAGAAATACAATTTAGATAAAACAGACAGCCCACATTTTTATTCTTGCCCTGAGGTAGAGCAAGAATTTTCTGTTTCTATTGAAAATGAAATTTTTATTGTTGTTAGGTATTCTTCCTGTAAACCTACATGCTAAGCACTGGAAGAACTGTAATATTTTGGTCCTTTCATTCACTTTCAATGTCTAACAGGTAACCACATCTAGTGAAAAGAATGCTAAAATCGATGACAGCAGCTCTCCATTTAGGGTCTTTATCGTCTGACCTTTGTCACCTACCTCTTTTCTTTATGATTTCCTCATATTAAATATACTTGAACTTTCTACTTCAATTTGAAATTGTCATTTTAAAATAAAAATGAAATGTCATTCTTTGAATCCTTAGGCAGAATGTCAATGTACATTTATTTCGAGAAGAATATGGTTTCTGAAATCAAATAAACCAGAGTTCAAAGCAAGACGCCAACAGCTCTCTAGCTGTGTGACCTGGGCAAGTTAGTAACCTGCTCTGAGCTGCTGTCCACTTGTGTCATAAGGCAAGAGAAACTTCATCTCACTCCCCCTCACAGCCCAGTACAGTATTTGGTATTCAACAGTTTATTTTTATAGCTAGATATAAATATAAATCAATTTGACAGTTGTTGTTATTATATTATACACTCAGGAAGAAGGTTAAAAGCTTAAATTACTGTTCATTTTAAGCATAACGAAATTCTATATACTTCAGATATTTCCAAGCATAGTATTTATTCTTAATGAGCTAGGGTAGAAATTAATAGCTACAGATCAGCATTTGATCAGGTTGTTGTCACTGCTTTTTAAACTACAATAAGACCTTTGTCCTGGCTTCCATTGTCTTCACGGGCTATGTACCTTAACTGTTAAAATGATGCAGACTCATCTAAATTTACATCAATAGTAGGTACAGCAATTAAAAGAAACAAATCTTTTGTAACATAAGCCCAGCCGGTGAGGCTCAGTGGATGGGGCTCAGGATGTCACACTTCGATTCCCGGTTCAGGGCATGTGCCTGGTTGTGGGCCGATCCCCAGTGGGGGCCTGCAAGAGGCAGCTAATCAATGATTCTCTGTCATCATTGATATTTCTCTCTCTCTCTCTCCCTCTCCCTTCTTCTCTCTGAAATCAATAAAAATATATATTTTTTAAAAAGTAAGAACAGAATAAATGGACAAACAAAATTTAAACAGACTCATAGAGAAAAAGAAGAGACTGATGGTTGCCCTCCCTCCCTTCCTCTCTCTAAATTCAATAATTTTTTTTAAAAATTTAAATAGGAGAATAAAGGAAAGAAAATTAAATTTTATTTAATTTAGGACCTTAGCCCTGGCCGGTTTGGCTCAGTGGGTGGAGCATCAGCCTGTGGACTGAAGGGTCCCAGGTTTGATTCCTGCCAGGAGCACATGCCTGGGTTGTGGGCTTGATCCCCATTAGGGGGCGTGCAGGAGGCAGCCGATCAATGATTCTCTCTCATCATTGACGTTTCTATCTCTTTCTCCCTCTCCCTCTCTAAAATCAATAAAGAAATATATTTTTTTTAAAAAGTTTTTAAATTAGAACCTTATAGGACCTCATAAAAAGGCCAACACTTTACAGGGTATGCTTTGAGTTTTTGTTTTATTATAGAAATGTCATAATTATATTATGATCATAATTATATATTCCAATTAATATACTACCATTCACTATCTTGCTTAGGTTTCAAAAACGAATTTATGGTAGACTATTAAAAATGCTCTTAAAATGGAAAAAGAAATCAATTTTAATGGATTTTAAAATTATTTTTTGAATTAAGTGTTATGCAATCTCTATGCAGAATTTACTGGACTGAATGTATAAATATTATAACAAATATATAAAAAATGTGCATAATAACTAGACCAATCATTAGTTACATGCTTATAACCAATAAAAATAAACATTTATAAACACTACTGTAAAATATATTGTCAGAAGAGCAAATAATGATAAGCGAAGATTATTTGATTATAGTGAGTCTTTCCATTGACTTTCCAAAGTCAGAAGACATTCTTGCTGTAATTTAATAACCACAATTTCATAAATCTTTAAGGTTAAATTTGAAAAAAGGGAAACCTCAACAAGAAAAAGGTTAAATATGAGAAATGCAGAGTTTTAAACAAATATAGGGGAAAGACATAAATCTTAATATAAGCAATTACATGGGTAAGAAATCAAGGATGATGGATTTACATGCAATGTAATTAATCTGAAGGTATCCTGCTCTAAATCTATTTGAAGCTACAGCACCTACAATTCATCTAATTAAGACACAAAACAGAACTATATATGTTCATAGTTCCAAAACTCAAGTTTCACACAGTAAGGTATGTACCTTAAGAGATTTGGAGCACTAAGCTAAAGCCATTTCAGATAGACATTTTCTAAAATAATTCGACGTTATAAGAATAACCTCCAGGTGTAACAGCTAATGTCTTGTAAATATGCAATAAATTACTTAACTAAAATTATCAACCAAAATCTCAAGGGAAATAAAAAGAACTTTTGCCTATTGCCAAATAATATTGTGTGATAAAGTTCCATTGTATATGCTTTAATGATTCAAAATTTGTTTTGTAATCCTATTGCAGAAAATCATACAATGACATAATATATAGTATACAAGTTCTGGTAAATCACATATAGTAAATGGAAGCCCAAATTTATAACAACATTTATTATGCTTTATGTCTAATATCTACTTATTGTTCATTTAGTAATACTTTTGTGACTCCTGATTAAATCTGTCCTCACAAGGTCATCCTATCTAATAAAAGAGTAATATGCAAATTGACCATCAAACCAAGACACAAGATGGCCGCCCCCATGTGGTCAAAGATGGCTGCCCCCATGTGGACACAAGATGGCCACCACAAGATGGCCTGCAGGGGAGGGCAGCTGTGGGAAGTTAGGGGTGACCAGGCCAGCAGAGGAGGGCAGTTGGGGGAGACCAGGCCATCAAGGGAGAGCAGTTGTGGGTGATCAGGCAAGCAGGGAGGGCAGTTAGGGGTGACCAGGCCGGCAGAGGAGGGCAGTTGGGGGTGACCAGGTCAGCAGGGGAGAGCAGTTGCGGAGAACCAGGCCTGCAGTGGAGGGCAGTTGGGGGGACCAGGCCTGCAGTGAAGGGCAATTGAGGGGGGACCAGGACTGCAGTGGAGGACAGTTGGGGGGGACCCAGGCCTGCAGGGCCTTTGCATTGGCTATGTCCTTAAGCTATATATTCACCTCTTCCCAATTCATTCTAATGCTCTGCCTTTGGGCTCAAATGTCACCTCTCCCCAGAAGCCTTCCCTGGCAAAGGAAACAAAAGAAAAATAAACAAATGGGACTACATCAAACTAAAAACTTTTGCACAGGAATGGAAACCATCAACCAAACAAAAAGGCAACCTACTGAGTGAGAGAAAAATATTTGCAAATGTCATATATGGCTAGGTACTAATACCCAAAATATTTAAAGAACAGATATATAACATAAAAAAATGAAACAATTCGATTAAAAAATAGATAGAGGACCTAAATAGACATTTCTCCAAAGAAGACATACAGATGGCTAAGAGACATATGAAAATATGCTCAACATCACTAATCATCAGGGAAATGCAAATCAAAAGGACAGTGAGATATCACCTCTCACCTGTCAGAATGGCTGTTATAAAAAGACAACAAAGAATAGTGTTGGCAAGGATGTGGAGAAAAGGGAACCCTCTCAGGCACTGCTGGTGGGAATACAGATTGGTGCAGCCAGTATGGAGGTTCCTCAAAAAATTAAAAATAGAACTACCATATGACCCAGCAATTAATTCCACCTTTGGGTATTTGTCCAAAGAAAATGAAAACACTAATTTGAAGAGATATGTGCACGCTATGTTCACTGCAGCATTATTTACAACTAGAGGCCTGGTGCACAAAATTCATGCGCTGGGGGTGGGAGGGCCCCTCAGCCCTGTCTGCACCCTCCCTCTTGCAGTCTGGGAGCCCTCAGGGAGATGTCCAACTGACAGCTTAGGCGGGGAGTGGGCCTGAACCGGCAGTTGGATATCCTTAGCACTGCTGTCCACTGTGCTCACCAGCTGTGAGCCTGGCTTCTGGCTGAGCAGCGCTCCCCCTGTGGGAGCACACTGATCACCAGGGGGCAGCTCCTGCATTGAGCATCTGCCCCTGGTGGTCACTGTGCATCATAGTGACTGGTCATTCTGCCATTCGGTCGAGTTGCATATTAGCCTTTTATTATATAGGATAGCCAAGGTATTCCATCTCTTTACCTCCACTTCCACTTTGACTTTCAAGACTCATCTCTCACTTGGTCCTGTCATGTGTGCTATCCCTAGGCACAAGAGCCTCCAATCCATCCTTTCATGCTACAGACACTGCATGGTAATCTGATCATGGTGCTCACCTATGAAGAACTCTTCAAAGCTCCCCAATATCCATGAAACTGATTTTTCACTCTATTTGTTAGACTCTCCCAGAGAGATTTTTAACATACAATTCATGGGCTCCATCATAATTGAATCTAAACCAATTACATTTTTAACATACAATTCATGGGCTCCATCATAATTGAATCTAAACCAATTACATCACCCACAGTAATTTTACAAGGTACACTCTAAACCTTTGCAGATGATATACATGATCCATCATCAAGTTTTACCAACAGCCTTTGAGCCTCATTTTTCCAACCTCCAGATATACTTGAGCCAAACACACAATTCCCTATCATGCTACTCTCGCATCTTTGCCTTCCCATGTATCCCCACTCATCTGGCATGTCCCTATGCATTACTTCTAGTTTGGAGAAAGCTTTGCATTTTCCTATGCTCCTTGGGATCTTCTTCCCTTTCACTCCTATATATCCTGTACTTACCTGGATTGTAGCAGTTGGCTATAGCAGTAGGCAGGAAAATACTGGTTGAGAATGACTGATCGAAATCAATTACCCACTTATTAAATAAGTTATGGTTTCTGCAATCATCAAACAAATCACTCTTTTTTCCCTTTTGAGCCTCAATTCAAGAAGTCAACATTAAAGCAATCAAGTCAATGAAAACATTCAACCTATACAGACATATCTTGGAGATACTGTGGTTTCAGTTCTAAACCGCCACAATGAAGTAGGTATCACAATAAAGAGAGTTATAATCTTTTTGCTGGTGAAGGGCCTTGCTTTCAATTTGTAAACAAAACAAAACAACAATAACAACAAAAACATCTGTGAAGCACAATAAAGTGAAAAGCAAAAGAGCAAAGTATGCCTGTATTTAAGAACTCTATTACTATATATTACTCACATGTAATAAATAAAAACAGCTATAAAACCTTAAGCCTTGCATGGATACACATTACATCTTTTCCTAAGAATGTTTTAAAATCCATTTTGAATTTTTCTTTTTAAAAAGGAACTCTATGCAAAAATGAGCATCAGACCATAAGAAAGCACACTACAGTTGTAAGTAACAGCTTTATATTTATTCACTAGAGGCCTGGTGCATGAAATTCGTACACTCAGGGGGAGGAGGGTCCCTCAGGCCAGCCTGTGCCCTCTCGCAGTCTGGGAGCCCTCGGGTGATGTCTGACTGACAGCTTAGGCCAGCTCCCCACAGTCAGACATCCTTAGCACTGCTGCGGAGGCAGGAGAGGCTCTTGCCACTACCGCTGCACTCACCAGCCATGAGCCTGGCTTCTGGCTGAGCAGCGCTCCCCCTGTGAGAGTGCACTGACCACCAGGGGGCAGCTCCTGCATTGAGCGTCTTCCCCCTGGTGGTTAGTGCACGTCATAGCAACCAGACATTCTGCCGTTTGGTTGATTTGCATATTGGCCTTTTATTATATAGGATTGTCTTTAATCCAGTGACTAGCTCTTTGGAACAGATGTAGAAAAAACTGCAGAAGTGTTTATTACTTTACTGTGATTTTCCCAAAAGGAAAATAAAACAAAAAGTAATTTTTAAGGAATAAAAAATAGATTGGATATTTGAAAACAGAAATTAATAAAAGAATGTACTATACAGTGGTCTAGACCCTAGAGCCACATTAGAATCACTAATGTGGGAAGTTTTATGCATACCATGCTTTACCTGAAGAGATTCTGGTCTAATGGGTCAGAGATGGGCTTCAGCATCAGAATTGTTCAAAGTTCCCCAGGGGATCCCACTGCGAGTCAGGGTAGAGAATCATAAATCAGCACCTTCCCCCCTATTGCAAAGCCTATCTTTCAAAAAGCAACTGCAATTAACTCTTTCCAATCAACGTTATTTTTCTCCCGTGAAGGGAAAAAGGGAATATGAACACCGTTAACTGGAATGTATTAACAACAGTTAAGAGATATACTGGAATTATTATGTGTCAAGCATTATTCTAAGAGTTTCTAATACATTGACCTTTTTATTCCTCACAATGGCTCTGGAGAGTTGGCACAATTTTATGCCATTCTGCAAAAATAGCTAACAGTTGCATAATGCTTAACACTGCCACATATTATTCTGAATGCTGCTGTATACATGACTCGTTCAATCTTCACAAAATTTCTGTGAAGTACTGTTAATATGTCCACTTGATAGAGACTAAACTAAGGCACAGAGAAAAATAACTTATGTAAGGCCATACAATTAGTGAATGACAGCTGGGATTTGAAGCCAGGTAGTTGTCTAGCTCCAGACTTAATTAAAAAACAAAATCCTAGTGCTCTGTGCTATATAACAGGCACAAAATATACTAATATGCAATTGGGTTACTAAACATGTCTTTATTTTTCTCCTCTTCAGAAGACAGTAATACAAACAAAGAGGAAGATGCTCATTTATGAAAAGTGAAATAAGAATCATTTGATTTTAGGTCCAAGACAGGTAACACTACTGGACCCAACTAGAGTTTTCATGACTTAGAATGAAAAAGAGTTAAAGATGATGAAGACAAGAAATCCAATTCTCCATCAGACATGAAGGCAAGAGATTGATTCGAAGCCTGACTCCTCCTCCCCGTGAGCTCCATGAGGACAAGGAACGGGTGTGCCTTCACTGCTCAGAGAAAGTGCTGGGTAAATATATTTGAGCAAATGAAATCAGAAGATGTAAGATGACTGAATTCTAAGGTACACTATTTTTAATTTATTAACACTATTTTTCATATTTCAAGATATTTATCATGTATGTTACATGTCCTTATTTCATAGAAAATGTAATTCTGTACAATAGAACATTAGATGACAAAAATATATTATTTTTCATCAAAATGTTGGTCTTTCAATATTTTAACTTATGCATGCAAATTTTACCTTAAAATTAAATATATATTATAAATTTAATAAATATATAATTATTTATAGGCTTTATAAGATACTCATATAATTATTAAGTTTATGAAAACTAACATTTCTAATAATCAGCTCAATGCAATAGCTAGGCGACCACATTGCTAACTCAAGGCCAAGTCGTTAGGCAATCTCTTGGGCCTGACTGCTCCTCAGGTGGGGTGGCCATCTGTCCCTTTATCTGGTTTGATTCCTCCATTTGCAGCTGGTGTCTCTGCCTTCCTCTTGATTAAGAAAGCACAACCCTAGACCTCCCCTTAGCCAATGACACCACAGCTGCACTCTGGGTTCTCACCAGAAAATAGGCATAACTCAACCTTCCCGTTGACCAGCCTAACATTCAACATTTGAGTGAGAATATCCCTGAAGGGCTCTCTGAAGAGCACTCTAAATTTTAAAATAAAAGCTTTTTGGCCCTGGCCAATAAGGACCATAACTGCATTGTCTCCAAGTAGAATTCCTCCTGCACAACTGCCCTCTGTGTGACAGTCCTGGCCTGCATTGAGGGGATATCTAAGAAACACCCAGGAGAACCATGCTATGCCACTTACACAGAAGTGCTGCTGAAGATGGGGATCCTCTGTGGCAAAAAACTCCTCTCAGATTTCAGTATCATGGTGAGCTAGGGGTCTCTTTCATGTCAGGAAAACAGATGCCCAACATGTCTTTTAAAAATTTTTTTCTTATTTTTCTGTTTTCCACTTATTTCATCACATTTTAATTTTATTTTATTGCACGTTCTTTTTATTAATATATATATTTCTTTAAACATCTCTTTTTGAGGTACTAGTATTCTATGAATAAACAATTCTACGATAAAAATAAATGAAACTGAAAGGGATAATGAAAAGTTCAGATACCACTGACTGTGAAGAATGAGGGACATGACTTTCAAAATTATAAATGGTAAGTAAAGATTTCACAGTCTCAAAAAATTAAGACATCACTTCATTCATTCATTAGTTCTAAACAGTACCTGCTGAATTTTTTCAAAAATTATTTTGATTCAGTTAATTTAGAAACTTGTAACATACTTATTATACTATAAATATCCAACACCTTTGCGAGAAAGGGTAACGTTAAGTGCTAAGTCATGACTCAAACTGATTTATATTCGGTGAAGCCTTAACTAGAGTATTGTTTAATAGACACTACAGTATTGTAAATAGAGAGTAAATGAAGAGAACATTAGAATTCTGAGAAACTGCAACCCCTCAATATTAAAGTTTACTTAGGTTTTCTTTAATAACCTAAAAAAATCAAATAATGACTTGACATTGATTTTTTAAATAATGATTTAAGACACTAATTATTTTTATTTCCATGAAGCTTATGTTTAGCTCAAATACCTCATTGAAAATTATATCTGTGCAAAAGAAATGACATGCTGTAATCAAAGTAAAATGTAGTATAGCTATATGACAGAATAGATTTCTTTGTATGTTGAGCACTAATTCACTACGTAGAAAAGAGACCTACTGAAATAAATGTTTCTCAAAACAGCTTTTCGGCCCTGGCCAGTGTGGCGGTGTGGCTCAGCTGGTTGGGTGTTGTGTCATGCACTGAGTGAGGGATTGCTGGTTCGTTTCCAGGTCATGGCACATACCCGGTTGTGGGCTCCATAACCTAGGGTGGGGGGCTTGCAGCAGACAGTCGATCAATGTTACGCTCTCACATCGATGTTTCTCTCTCCCTCTCCCTTCCTCTCTCTCTAAAAATTAGTTTAAAAAACACTTTAAAAAAAACAAAAAAAAAAAAACACAGTTTTTTGGAGACCAAGACAAAGAAAGTAGAAGTAGAAAATTGATTTGAAAGTATTTTCAGAAAATTAGAATCCTTATGCTCAACTAAAGAGAGAGTATCCAAGGTTTTTAAACTAATATGAATATCTATGTTATCATGGAGCTTATTTCAAATTGCATAAAATCATTGTCCAAACTTAACGTGTTTCACAACTGTTGGAAATCACCTTGGAAAGCACACATTGTCACGATCCAGGGGATAAGGCATCGGCGAACAACGAAAATGAACTAAGGCTACAAAATATGGAAGAATCATACTATGCTTCTTCTTCAACTGGAAATACAATTGTATTTTGTACAATGAAGGAAGCAGTGTGGCAGAAAAGAAATTTCATAAAATCAATGCATGATGATTTCATCTGACAAGTTGAATGGGGGTGGGAAAGTAGGTGTGAGAAGCTTATGCCTTTAGTAAAGTTAAAAACTAAATACTACTGAATCAGAACCAAGAAAAGATTTTTGAAAGACTAAATTTTAGATAAAAATTCCAGAGCTATACTTTCCCGCAGATATTAATATACCTCTTGGGCATATACCATGTTCATGATACAATAAAATCAGCATTACATAGGAAGAAGCCACAGGACATGCAATAGCCCTATAAGAATGGCATGCATATTTAACCTTAATGGTAATGTTATGAAGAATGTATATGTAGTTAAATTTTTTATGGTGTAAATCTCTGGTATTACAAGCCCAGGGAAACCCTTCCAGAACATATCCTTTTGTGAAATAATGGAATTTTCTAGGGTGTTTATAGCCTTTAGGGGTAAGACATAAGACATTCTGAATTTAATTCTTTAAGAAATCGAATAAAAAACTATTTAGTCATAAGGAATGGTTTCTTCAACCTATAGAGAGATATTTTTTTTTGTGAATACAAAGCTAAGTTTTCTTTGAAGCAACATTTAATTAGGTGAAATAAAGATATATATTCTGTGGCTCCATTTAACTGTAAACATTAAAAAGATAAATTCAAACTATTCTAAATATGACTCTTAGATGAAATGCAAAACTCCCTACTAGGGAAACAAATCATTAAAATTAAAATTATTTTAATGCTTGAATATAACAGATCCTACTGAAACAAAATAACAACAACAAAAAACAAAACAGAATTTCCAGTTCTGCTAAGACACCAGCTGAAAATGAGTTATATAAATAATCTTTTAACTGTGGGGACTTTCTAGTTATTTAGTAAAAACATACCTATAAAAAGAAAGTACGTATAACTATATTGTATGACATATTGATTCTAATAGTCAAGTTTGAAAAAATTATTCATTCCCTAAATTATTTAAAATACACATCTCATTCTCACTGGAAAAATCACTTCTCTTTCTAGAGAATATTTTAATGAAATTTGCAACATGTGAATTATCTGATTCAAAATATCAAGATTTTTATGCCTACCTGAACCACTTAAAATAAATGCACAAGGAAAATTCAACATGCAAGGAGTTAAAATAAACCTGGGAGGAGAACCTTGTGGACAACAATAGGACATAAAGAGGACTGAAGACTGCTAAAGTCATCAAAACACAAAAACAAAAACCCTAAACCACTCCATGTCCCTGCCAAACAGCGTTTAAGAGCCATATGCAGCCTCCCAAGCTGCCAGATGGCAGCTCAGATAACTAGAAAAACAGTAGCCAAGATTGAGCTCAACCAAAATGTGAACTGAACCAGCAGTGGATGCCAATAAATTCTAACACTCACAGACTGAATAGAAGAGAATAATTTTTCACAAACATTTAGTAATGTTTACGGATACATCTTGAGGTATAAATGAGTATAACAGCGACCCATTACATCTGTTGGTATTCACATCTGTCACATGTCCTTGAAAACTTTGTGTTTCCACCTCCAGGTGAGGAAGGGAGAATCTCAATTCTGACTCTCCAATGGCCTCAGGCTCCCAAAGAACCAGTCAGTCTGAGGCTGACCAGCAGCCAAAGGCCTCCTTATTCGGAAGAGGTCAAGCCATTCCTGGGCCCTCAGTGTGATCTGGGTGCACATCCTGGGAGCTCTTGGAATATCAGGGTTGGCCTGCCAGGAGCACATTAATTTACTGAGAACCTGATGAAAATGCATATCACCATGCATTTATAATTTATTTTTTATCATTAAGGACAAAGGGAAAAGAAGTGGTTGGAGTTGATGAAGAAGGAAACAGAGCAAGAGGCTAACAGGAAAGACAAATTTTCCCAGACCACCAGGGCCTTATTGTGAGAACTAAAGCTATACATCATTTCCTGAGAAAACCAAGGAACTTGGAGAGGCGGTTCCAGCTGCCTTGAGAGACAGGTTCCTGTGAGTTGACTGCAGAATGGGATACTACTGACTTCATTTTCTTCAGAAAATTCTAGAGAAACTCAGAAAATGGGCTATTGTTCTGGAAACTAATCTAAATATCTACACAGTAATAATTTTTTATTGTAGATAGAGTCTGATCTGTTTGGTATTCTTTATGTATATTAAGTAATCGCTTGTTAAATAACATTTTCCACACTGTCTTCTTTTTTAAAAATATGTTTTTATTGATTTTAGAGAAAGAGGAAGGGGAGAGAGAGAGAGAAACACCCATGGACTGCCCCTGCATGCAGCTGGATAGGGGACCAAACCGGCAAGATGGGAACTGAACCAGAGACATTTCGGTGTAGGAACAACACTCCAACCAACTGAGCCACACCAGCCAGGCTTCCCCACTATCTTCTTAAGGTCAGTTATTAAATATGATGTTCAAAGGCTGAAGCAAATATTTGTAATGCATATTTGAAACACTCTTCCATGTTTTATAATAATGGATTCCTCATACTTCTAAAATACTGAAACAGCCCTGGCTGGTTTGGCTCAGTGGATGGAGCGTCGGTCTGCGGACTCAAGGGTCCCAGGTTCGATTCTGGTCAAGGACACGTGCTCAGGTTGTGGGCTTGATCCCCAGCAGGGGGCGTGCAGTAGGCAGCCAATCAATGATTCCCTCTCATCATTGATGTTTCTATCTCTCTCTTCCTTTCCCTTCCTCTCTGAAATCAATAAAAATATTTTTAAAAAAAATAAAAATAACTACTATGTGTAATACCTTAAACAATAAAATAAAATTTAAAAAAATAAAAGTAAATACTGAAACATATTGATTTCTTTTTTTTTTTGCCAAAAAACCTTAAACTTGAATTTTTAACTAAAAAAAAGTATTGTCTAACTCTTGATATAGATGAATCAATTAATCCATGTTATATATAATATAGTAAGTACATGATCTATTCAGCATTGTAATAATAATAGCTAACATCTGACAATTTACTATGTGCCAGGCACTATATTAAGGGCTTCACATGGGATCATTTATTTTACCATTTCACTTAATCTCCAAAATCAATGAGGTAAACACTGTTATAATTTCCACTTTCAGTTCAATTAAACCAAGGCTCAGAGAAGTAACTTACAAAAGACAATGAAACTAATAAGTAGTAGAGTGATGACTCCAACCCAAATTCAAGTTTATATTTTCTTCTCTGAGTTTCTCTCTCTCTCTCTCTCTCTCTCTCTCTCTCTCTCTCTCTCTCTCTTCCTCTGTCTCTCTCTCTCAATATTGAGCTTAATTGTATATACAACACAGATAAAGCAGACTTCAACTGAACAGTAAAAAAGAATACTAGAAGATTCCTGTTTATAAAAATATAATTTATGTTCAAGAAAGCTACATGATCTATGTATTTTAATATTTTTGTCCAATTATTTCCTGTAAGATCTGAAAGCCTGTTCTTCATCTTTTAAAAGATGTAATTCCATCATGAATGTTTCATCTATTCAAATTCAAAAATCTTGAACATGTGTCCATAACAGTGCAGTTACCTCTGCAAGAACTTTTATTCGGAAGAAAAGTCACAAAATCCTGAAATCCATGGAAGATATAGATAAAAGAAATTCAAAATTTTAAAAAAGTTCTGTCACAGATGGTTCTTTTAAAAGAAATATGGAAACAAAATTACTGATCAATTTCATAACTTATTCTATTACCAGATGTGAAATCTCACCTTTACTCAGGATGCCAACCCATAATGGAATAGATCAGTTTTTCCACATAATGTGAACACTAGAAAAGATGGGCATCATTTCAGCTAACCTGAAATCCAAACATGAAAGCCTTAATGTGGCTGTGCCCCAACTGACCTACTCAGGTGTTTCATAAATATAATATTCCTTGGTAATGAAATTTTCCATCATTCTTTTAAAGAAGACATTGAGACTTCGTATAAAGATTAAATCAATGCCTCCTCTAAAATAAGTATTGTTTAAGTTGCTCCTTTAAATAGTACAATTCCAAAATAAAATAAATTCTATATAATTGCTTAGCAAAACATAAAGTCAACACTCTGAAACAGTATTCCTTCAGAAAATAATATTTTCTATTGCTAGGAAAAAATGTAAAAGTGACTTTTTTCATACAGATTCTGAACTCAGTGATTGACAAGTATCAGACTAAAATTCAAAATGTATTGTGTAAAGTTAATAAAAATATGGCAATCATAAAGTTACATTCTGTAAGACCTGGAATCCCTTTTGTTTGTCTCTTCCTTTATATCAGTTAATGAAAAGATCTCAGTTTCCACTACTCTAACAGAGAGGACACACATCTATGATAACTCCCTTTGACTTTAACCAAAACAAATGCCCATGTTATAAATAAATCATTAAATAAATTCTTGAGCTTGTAGGTCACTTGAGTGTATTTTACTCTCTTGGAACATGAATGGGTAGACTGGTATGTAAGGGTTGTACCTTCATAACAGAATCAATGAAAACTTGAAGGGAGAGACACAAACAAAACCTCAGAGTATTTTATAAAACAAATCACTGCAAAATGGTTTGTTAAAACTTTATGTGTGATGTCAAGACAGCAAGGTGTCAAATAAAACAATAATTTTCCATCTTCATTTTTAAATATGAATAATTTCTTTTACTGATCATTCAGCGTGAGTCTACAAAATAATATCCACAAGTCAACAAAATCCACTAAGTGTTTTCTATGTTGAGCATTTTTTTCTTTGCCTTTTAGTTAGTTTTATATTCCAGGACAAAAGACAGTTTTTTCATTGAGTTTATATTTTACCTACCTTTACACTATAATGTGTTTGCATAAATTTTATTCTAAAAGTTAGTTGTAAGACAATTTTATAAAAGAAAAATACTGTTTTTCTTATCAAAACAAATTAAGTATGTAATAATTTTAAGTTTGCATAGTACATATTCTAAATAACTACTTATCAAACAATTTTTACTTTCTATAATAAATATAAGAACTATATCTTCATAGTGTAAATACCACAAAATAGAAAAAAAAAGCAAAATTTACAAAAGTGGGATTAAACTTCTAAAAAAATGAGTGAGACTGTGTAATCTTGAGGAATAATGACTTCACAGGTAATACATATATTTTCATAAAATGTTTTTTCTATACTAAAAGACATGAAAATTTGAAAAGTAAATGAGTTATCATTTACAAAGGTATGCACTGGGTAGTTAAAATAAGTTAAACTCCAAGTACCTGAAAGCCAAACTATATTGAAAACCTCAATACACTAATTAAGTGTTAAATCAATTTTTACTAAGATTATCTTTCAGGAAAACTATCTTTTCTAAAAATTGTATTTAACTTAAAAACAAATTTCTGAAAGAAAAAAACCTCAGAGTATTTTATAAAACAAATCACTGCAATTAAACAACAGTTCACAGCTCAGATTATTTTAATAATAGTTGCTGTTCAGAAAACAAAATAAGGACAGATATAAACAACCTCTAGGGAACCAATCAAAATATCAAGCAGTTACTTAACATCTTCTAAAAGCAGAACTACTTCCGTTTTTCTATATAATTCATTTATTTTAAAATTTTGTACACAGCAAAAGAAACCAACAAAACAAGAGAACCCACTGCATGGGAGAACATATTTGCCAATGTTACATCAGATAAGGAGTTAATCTCCACAATTTATAGGGAACTCAGACAATTTAACAAAAGAAAGATAAACAATCCAATCAAAAAAATGGGCAGAGGACCTAAATAGACACTTTTCGAAAGTGGACGTACAGAAGGCCACGAGGCATATGAAAACATGCTCAAAGTCACTAATCATCTGAGAGATGTAAATCAAAACAACAATGAGGTACCATCTCACACCTGTCAGAATGGCTATTATCAACAAATGACAAGTGCTGGCAAAGATGTGGAGAAAAAGGAAACCTCATGCACTGCTGGTGGGAATTCAGACTGGTACAGTCACTGTGGAAAACAGTGTGGGGTTTTCTCAAAAAATTAAAAATGAAACTCCCATTTGACCCAGTGATCCCACTTCCAGGAATATATACCAAGAAATCAGAAACACCAATCAGAAAGAATATATGCACCCCTATGTTCATAGCAACACAATTTACAATAGCTAAGATTTGGAAATAGCCTAAGTGCCCATCAGCAGATGAGTGGATTAAAAAATAGTGGTACATCTACTCAGTGGAACTCCTACCATTTGCAACAGCATGGATGGACCTGGAGAGCATTATGCTAAGTGAAATAAGCCAGTTGGAGAAAGATAAATATCACATGATCTCACTCACTTGTGGAATATAACGAATAACATAAACTGATGAACAAAAGTAGATCCAGAGACATAGAAGCATGGAACAGACCATCAAACCTCAGAAAAGGGTGTGTGGGGGGGCGGGGGGCGGAGGGAGAGCGGGGGAATGTGATCCACCAAAGGACTTGCATGCATGAAGATAAGCATAACCAATGGACACAGACACTAGGGAGGCGAGGGCATGTGCTGGGGGGTGAAAGCAGCCAGGGAGAAGTCAATGGGGGAAAGGGAGACATATGTAATACTTGGAACAATAAAGAATTTATATTAAAAAATAAATAAAAGTTTGTGAATAAATCTATCATAACTGATATATTATGAATTAACTTTTCCTAAACTTTGAAAGAAATACATGTTAAATTTCCACATGAAAATCTTCATAGAAACTTCCGATTTGTACTGTTTGAAAAAAAAAGGTATGTCCCACAATCACCCTGTTTCCATCACCAGCTGCTGCTATCATTTTCAAGCAAATGCGAAGATACAGACAGAACAAACAGAATCACTGCCCAGACTGTAAAGTGGCATGTACCTGCCATATGTGAACATTTGCAAAACAGCTCAAGTCTTACCTCATAAGACCAGACACACTGAGTCCCACCAAACCGTCGAACACATCTTCCTACTTCCACATCTTCGTGAGTCGTGTACATTTCTCTGAGGCACTCACCAATGTGTGGCACCATCCTCCTGAGGACCTCTCGGCTGAAGATCATGCCAGGGCCTCCCATACAGAAGTTCTCCCCCGGCTCCAGGCCCAGCTTCCCGAGTTCTTCAATATTCCCCAGGCCAGTCTGGCCCAGGTAGAGGGGCTTGCTGCTATTCAGTGACCTAAGAAACTCTTCTAACTTGTCACCTACAAAGAGAAAGGCAACAATCATTCTTTTCCTAATTTCATAATCATCGACATGTACAAAGTAAGGGACAGAACTTCCAATATTGTGTGTAAACGCCCCATAAGCCTTAAAGCAATGAAGAAAAAACTCTCTGAATATTCTATTATTTTTTTCAGAACTAATTTAAAGAATCAATCTTCTAGTCAAAGTCACTGAAAAACTTCAGTAAGTCTAACCATCATCAGATTTTTTAAATTTTTATTTATTTTTTTAGAAAAAGAGAGAGAGAGAAACATTGATTTGTTGTTCCACTTATTTATGCACTCATTGGTTGAGTCTTTGATTCCGACTGGGAATCAAACCCGCAGCCTTAGCGTATGGGGAGGACGCTCTAACCAACTGAGCTACCCGGCCAGGAGGAAACAATCATCAGATTTTTAAAGGTGAAATAATTAAGGATAAGGAGAATAAAGAGGTTTCTTAGCATATTGGAAGTAATAATAAAATTCCCAGTATTATTTAAATATTGATATTTAGCATTGACTGACAGTGTTAATATCCAATAATTTCTTTTTTCTGACAATTGATTCACTTTAGTGTTTTGTCCTTAACTTTTCTTGAAATTTAACTTTGTAACTTTGGAAAGTACCCTTTTAGAAAATAATAAGTATTTAAATTAAAGAATAAAATTGGTTTACTTACAGCTTGTTGAGTCATTAGGAAAAACAATTTAAAATTAACTAACACACTTCAAAAGCATTTATTAGTCTACAAAGCGGTAAACTGGAATAAGTAGTCACCTTCTTATGTTCCCAATCAGCATCTTTACTAACGTTTTGATGAGCACAGCATTTGCAGTCTTTATCTTGACCCCATGCCACGCCCCTTTCATCTCAATGAGTTTCAGCTATTATTGGGTTCTTAATACAAAATGCATTTCATTCTTAATGGAAATGGAAAGACTGAGGCATTTCAATGAAGGACAATCTTCCAAAGCATAAGAGAAATGCTTGTTTTTCCTTGAGCCCTGGGAAAGGTACTGCTTCCTGGATCAGGGGAAGCAATGAGGCTACAAGTAGAGAGGCTCAAACTGAGGAAGGGCTGCCCCGCTTTGTCCCGGAAGCTAGGAAACGTGGAACGCACAGGGAGACCTCCGTTCCATACACTCTCCTACTTCCCGTGCATCCCTCTCCATCCCCGCAATAGGCTGGACTGGAGAGATTTACTCCAGCCCTCAGTAACTTCTCTCTGCTGAGTTTAGAAATCTCTGGCCAGAGCCACCCACACTCAGGGTGAAGGACCGCGCCTCTTTAAAAAGCTGACAAAGTTTTCTCATGCTGTGGCTGCGCGTGGTTTGGGGGACTTCCAGCCTCTGCTTATCGCAGCAGCCAAGATGGTCTGGAAAGGATCCATACTGGTGTGTGCTAGCACAGCTTGGAGCTCCTAGGGTCTGGAAAATTCTCGGATGCTATACCCTCCTTCCCCCCCCCCACCAAATTTGACAATACACTCATCGCCTGCGGGTTTTACTGAGGTGTGGCGAGGTGGGTGGGGTGGAATGGGGACGGCTGGGTGCTGCACGGTAGCGGCTGGCAGGCGCGCGGGGCGCTGGAGATGCTCAAGGACTCCCAGAGCGGGCGGGTCTTGTGAGAGGGAAGGAAACGCACAGAGGAGGGTCCAAGACAGGGAAGATGATTCCTCAGTCTCCCCAGTTCCGAAATTGCGCTAGATCCAGTTAAAACGAAAAGGTAGGGGAACAAAGCAAGAACAGCGATCTCCAGACTGGCTCACGCCGGCGTCCGCAGTCTGCCCTTTCTCCACCGAGGACACGCCCCTCTGGCTGATTTGGGAACCCGCCACCACCCCGGGCTTTCAGAGCAAGGCAGAGTGGGAATAGCCTTTGGTTGAACCCTAAGGTCCCGGTCGTCACCTCTCCCACACTTGAAGAGGAGGGCTAAGCGCTGGGAGGGGACGAAAAAGCAAGAGCGAGGAAGGCGGATAAAGCCGGGTAGGTGTGAGGAGAACCCAAACCGCAGGCGGGGAAGAAGAGCGGACTAGGGATGGGAGGCAGATGCGAGGGTGGGGACGGCGGGCTGGGGGCTGCAGGAGCCCAGGGCACGTGCTGGCAGAGCAGAGAGGTGCTGGGCAGGGGTCGGGGTTAGATGCAAAGAAAGGAGGTGAGCAGGCGGGGCAGCCGGCGCTAGGAGGTCACCTTTGATGTAGACGTCGTCGTCGGCGCGCATGAACCACTCATACTTGTCCAGGTAGTGGTCGTGCATGTACTTGATCATCATGAAGGACTTTTTCTGGGGAGGATAGGAGTCGTCCACCCCAGGCAGCTCGATGACAGGCAGGGGTGGTGGGGGCAGGCCGAGTCCGGCGTTGGGGGGCTGCTGGCTGGAAAAGAACTCCACGCGGCCGGGGATGAAGCGCGCCCAGGTCCGCTGCGCCGCCAGCGCGCGGCTGCCCAGGTACTTCTGCGCGGTCATCACCCCCACATACAGGAAATCTCGGGGTCGGGAGCTCGGAGAGGCGGCACCCCCGTCCCCGCTGCCGTTGTGGCTACTCTTCGGCCGGCCGCCTCTCCGCTGCCCAGCCGCGCCCCCGTCCTCCTCCTCGGGTTCGCCCTCCGCTACGGGGGCGCCGGGGAGCCCCGTCGCACCTTCGGGCTCGCGTCCTCGCCGCCGCTGCTGCAGCGGAGGTGGCTGCTGCCAGGGGTTGCTCCGAAAACTGGTCACCCCAGCCGCTGGCTCGAGCAGCTGAGGCCCCTGGCGCTCCTGGCGCGCGGGGGGCGGTGACTGCTCCGGCCGCGGCCGGGGCTGAGGTTGGGGGAGAGGCTGCCGCGCGCCGGGGCCAGCGGCCGAGCGGCCGTAGTAGGAGCAGAGGCTGGAGCCGCGTCTCTTCCTCTCGCTCAGCTCGGCAACTCTGGGGGCGATGAGCCAGGACGCAGCGGTGAAGCCCAGCACCAAACCCAGTGCCACGCTCATCCACGGGCGGCGGGAGCGCACGGCCATCGCGGCTGCCCGGCGCCGACGCTAGCGGAGCGGCTGCGGCGCGGCGCGCGGGTCCGCGGCTCCCACCCGCCCCTCCGGCGCCTCCGCACCCCCAGCCCCGGCCGCTGCCCGCCGACCGGGCGCTGACGCCGGCTTGGGTTCTGAGCGCTCGGGACGCCCAGCCCGCCGCGGGTTGCAGCCGCCGGCCGCGCTCCCCAGTCGGCTCTGGGTCGAGGGCTTCCGAGCGACAGACGGGAGTTAAACTTCTCCCGGCGGCGGCAGCGAGAGGAGCTGCAGAAGGAGGAGGAGGTGGAACGGCGGCAGCGGCAACGCGTCCGCTCCTCGGCTGCCACCCTGTCACTGGCGCGCCTGGTCCCTCCCTCCTCTCTCCTTCCCGAGCCCCCGCCCTCGCTCCCGCCTCCCGCTCCCCCTGCTGCCTGGCTCGGGACTGGCCGGAGGAGGAGCCTCAAACACCACTGCTGCCAGCTAGGGGCGGTAGCGGGGCCGTGGTATTTCCCCGTCCTCCGCCCTCCGACGCCCCCTGTCCGCGCCTGGGTCCAGAGGCGGCCTCCCCTCCGGAAGGAAACGATCCCAGTCGGGCCGCCTCCGGCTGCCAGCGCCGACGCCCCCTCGTCCCTCCTCCCGTGGCCCTTGCTCCCGTCCCTTTTCCAGTCCCGTCCCGCCCCTCCGCCTGCCTCCTGGCACCCGTGTCCGGGGGCTCCCCTGCCTCCTCCCAGCGCCTCGGCTCCGCTGACCTCATCGGCGGAGCCCGGGTCCCCGAGCCCTGGCTGGCCTACCCCGGCCGATGGCTTGCTACGTCCCGGAGTGACCCTTCCCCATTAGCCGCCCTGTCCATCTGAGCTCCTCTCCGAGTTTTTGGTCCTTTTCGGGTTTCTCTCTTGGCTCCTGGTCCCGCTCACTGCTCAGGAATCCAACGGCCCCATCCCAGCACCTCCTCCCAGCCTTACTAACTCCCCAATCCCCACCTGCATCCTTCACCACCTCTCCACAGAAGCACCATTGTCACTGGGTGTCTCTCCTAAGAAAATCTCAGGAGGATTGAAAAGACAACCCTGAAAGGCCGGGAGAGATCGTGGGAAGTGAGGCTTAACCCGCAAAGAACATAAAAACCCCTGTTCCCCACCTGTTGAGTTAGGAACTGTGGGCCTGCGCGGTGGTCCCCTCCTCAGCTCTCCTACTTGTCTCCTGTCTACAAGCGAAAACCATGAACTATTTTCAATCTTGGTAGTAGACTGGGTCAGTAAAACTGGAGAAATATAAACAAATTATAGGGCCCAAACCTGGAAGATTCAAACTACGAAAATTCTTCCAACACTGCCCCCCATAAGTCAACTTAAAAAATAAAATGTTTAATCTTGTCTAGTAACCATGTTATTTTCTAAGGCAATGACAATTAGGGAGGTGAAATCTCCAGCAATAGAATCTCAAAAGAAGTTAAAGTGTATTGGCCAAAGTCATTGAAAGTTACATTTTATGAAGAAATTAACTGAAGATATGTGACATTTTGAAGAAGGAATCATTTAACAACGTTCTCTCTAGAAGTTGTGACTCTAACTGTAGTCTGAGTTGCATTCAGCATCCCAAACCCTTCCCTCTTCTTCAAATGTCAGTCCTCTGTTTTGTACATCAAATGCAAAAGGATGGTATTGAATGGCATTAGACATGGGGCTCCATCCAGCAAGGGGCTGGCAGCGTCCCTGGAACGTAGGCCTGCCCCAGCCCTTGGAGGAGTGGTTCTTTCCACACCAGTCATGGCTCTGCATGAGCACGTCTGACTAAATGTTTCAGCTGTGGACAATGCAGCTCCTTTTCACATAATAGGTCTTGACCAGAAACACTTGGGGATACAGATTATTGGATTCTTTCTCAAAGTTTAATTTTTATTAGAATACAAAACTAGTCAAACAGGCCCCTTCCAATTTAAAAAATATATCTTCCTAAGGACATTTTAAACTTTCTGAAATAGTGCTGTTCAATATAACTCTTCCTTAATGGGACTTTTCTTTGTCTGTGCTACCCAATAAGTCAGCCACTTATTGAGCAATTGGAATACGGCTTGAAATGATTGTTCAGTTTTATTTCATTTTAATTAACCTTGACTTAAATAGCCTTATGTGTCTAGGAGATGCCATGTTGGACAGCACATTGTCAGAGGAAATCCATACCACATGGTCCCATTGCCTACGGTAAACTGTGAAGAACAAATAGTCCCCCTACACACCAGCATATTCTCCCTGCAATATTCTGCCAGGCTTTATTCCAATGGGTGCCATTCAGGTAGTTGATCTACAAAATCATTAATTCTCATCATTAATTCTCACAAATAACCCACTCATCAACCGTTATAACTTTTGGGAGAAAATGAACTTGATTCATTCTTTTATTCAACAAGTAGATGTTAGAGATTAAGCATTCCACAAAGTGGAAGGCTCTGGACATGGAAATGTCAACAAGATATTCGCTGCCACTTATCATGAAGTGTACAGTGCAATGGAGAATACAGACATTAAACACCACACGACACAGTGAATTATAACAGTGACAAATGATATGAGGGGACAATGTAGAGTGCATACTCTGAAGGAGTATTTGAAGGAGCAACTAATTTAGTCTGGGAGTCAGGGAAAGCACTTGGAGACATTGAAATAAAATGAAAAGTATTGAAATGATGTTCTATATTGGCTAAGTGACTTTGGAAAAGTTATTTACATTATCTGAGCTTTAGACTTCTCATCTGTAAATACCTTTTGTGAGGATTTATTAAGATATATGTAAGTGTTTGGCACAGTGTCTAGTTTATTGTAGGCACTCATAAAATGTTAGTTCTCATTTTTCAAACTGTTCCTTTTTATTAAAATCTGTTAGAGATCACCTTACTTATTTTTGTGATATCTCATCTTTTCACTTACTTAACAAATTTTATTTAGTGTCTGCCATAGCCAGACACTATTCTAGAAAAACAGCCGAAAATGAAACAAATCTTTGACTGCATAGGGTTAGGGTTAACATTATAGTTAGGGCTAGGACTAGGGTTAGGGTTAGATTTAGGTCTAGGGCCAAGGGGTTAGGGTTAGGGTTAAGATTAGGACTAGGGCTAGGGTTAGAATTAGGGTTAAGTTTAGGTTTAGGGCTAGGGTTAGGGTTAGGTTTAGGGCTAGAGCTAGTGTTAGGGTTAGGATTAGGGCTAAGGTTAGGGTTAGGGTTAGTGCCAGGGTCCTTGGATGCACAGTGGAATCTCCTGGGGAGTTAGGGTAAGGGTTAGGGTTAGGATTCCTGCTCCCACCTTCAGGGATTCTGATTCAGAAAAACTCCAGGTTTATTATTGTTATACACATTAAAACATTAGAAATACTTTTTTAGGATTCCTGAGGATCCCATTTTGAGAAACTTGACCTAGGTGCTAAAATTTTAATTACTGGTAAGGTGTCACTGCCAGTCGGGTTCCATGTGCCTATATGACTTGATCTGACTGACTAACGGCTGTATCATGTCCTGCATTCCCAATTCTGTGCTGCTGATACTAAAGCCTAAATTTAATTTTAGTCTGACTCTGATGCTGCTATTGCTATTCTTGCCCGCTTTCTGTAAAGGCAGACATGGGAAGTACAGACTGGAAAAAAAAGGTGTGGTGTAGAATGGAGGGTGTGGTAGCAGAACTCTAGCACAGGTTCAAGAATGCAGATCTCCACCCCTCCGTTATTTCTAGGATGTGCCTCAGCCCTGTCTTCTTCTGAATCTCTTTGTACCAGTTTGGGAGATGAAAGCAGAAAGCACTGTTGAGAAGTCACTTGGCTATGAGGCGAACATTTGCTCATATTCCTCTCTTGAGGCTCATCTTCTAGTCCTCTTTCTGCCCAGTGGAGATTCAGAGGTAAGGCCACTGAGGCCCAGTGAAAGTCTCATCACCACACTCCCCCTACTCATATTTTCCATCTTGAACAATATTGTTTATAAAGCAATTTCCATATAATGGCCACCTGTTTCATTTATAGGAGCCAATTTAACTTTTTCAGTTAGTTTACAATTTTATTTGGATTTTGCATTCTGTCTATTCCTAGAGCTCCAATTGGCTTCCAAAGGCAAATAATTGCACCTTCTACTTTATTGGTATGGCAATGCTATCTTTTTTCTTCACTAAATTTTATGACACTCCAAGTCTAGAATTAACTTATTGAGACATTCTTTCTTTGGCACAGTAATACAAAATGGCTGGAGCCTCATAACAATGTTCTGTCTTCAGTTTGTTTTTATAGAAATGAAAAGTATAACTCCAAATTCATTAGAGATACAAATTAGAAAGCAGAAATATCTGAATGATTTAAATTCTATTTGTCTCAGAAGATCCATCCCTGCCATTCCCTTTTAACAGCAGCACATGCAAAGAAAAGTCAAGTCACTGGCATCCTAGAATGCAACAGGTGTGGATCTAAAAGAACAGAGGCAATAAACTATAATAATAAAAGCATAATATGCTAATTAGACTGGACGAAGTCAGGGCTGCGAGGGAAGCTGGTGCGGTAGCCGGGGGAAGGAAGGCCTACTCTTTTTTTTTTTTTAATTTCTTTATTGATTAAGGTGTTACATATGTGTTCTTATTCCCCCATTACCCCCCACCACCCCACTTATGCCCTCACCCCCCTGTTGTCTGTGTCCATTGGTTAGGCTTATATGCATGCAAACAAGTCCTTTGGTTGATCTCTCCCCCTTACCCCCACCCTCCCCTACCAGGAAGGCCTACTCTTGCATGCATTTCATGCACTGGGCCTTTAGTACACTTATAAGCCTATTAAAGCTTCAAAATGCAAATTCAAGGATAACCACTCTCACGTCATCCCAAACTATTAGAATCAGTGTTCTATCAGGAGCAAGACATCCCAACTCTTGATTATCACTTCTAAAAAAAAATTGTGTTATTTCTAGGAGAAGAAAAAGATGAATGAAGGAATTTCCTTAGACCAGTGTTCTCAAATGTTTTGTTATTGGGATCCCTATACAGTCTTAAAAATTAATGAGAAAATATTATAATAAATATATGTTATATAGTATATAATGTAAATAATGAGAAATATTTATTTTATGATAAATTAAAGATCAGAAAAAATTAAATATTAATTCATTAACTCACATGGAAACAAATGTATTACATCTTTTTTCAGTTTTTTTATTTCAAGAAAAACGATTTTAAATATAATGTTACATGCAATAAACCTTAAATTTCAAGAAAAACGATCTTAAGTATAATAATGTTACATGCAATAAACATTAGTATCTCAAGAAAACAATTTTAAATATGATAATGTTAAATGCAATAAACACCAATTATTCAAGAAAAATGCTCTTACATATAGTAATTTTACATGCAATAAACATTAATATTTCAAGAATAAAAGAATTTTAAGTATAATAATATTAACAAAACTGTACTAACATAATATGATATCACAAAAGTTGTAGGAAATATTAAAAATCTGCAAATAACAGGATTACTTCTATTATATTCTAGTATATTTTTCCCCCTCTGGCTCTATATTTTGTTCATCAGTTTATATTGTTCATTATATTTCACAAATGAGTGATATCATATGATATTTATCTTTCTCTGACTGGGTTATTTCACTTAGCATGATGCTTTTAAAGTCTATTTTGTCGGATATGAGTATTGCTACTCCCACTTTTTTTTTCTTTTCTATTTGCATGAAAAAAATTTTTTTCCATCCCTTGACTTTCATCCTGCGTGTGTCTTTTGTTTTGAGGTGGGTCTCTTGTAGACAGCATATAGTTGGGTCATGTTTTTGTATCCATTCAGCTACCCTACACCTTATTTTTTTTACCCTACACCTTTAGATTAGAGCATTTAATCCATTTACATTTAGGGTTATTATTGAGAGGTACTTATTTATAGCCATTTTAATTCTGTATGGCTAGGTTTATCTCTGTTTCTTCTTCTCAGCAACACCTTATAGCAATCCCTCTAGCATTTCTTATATTGCTGGCTTGGTGGTGAGGAACTCCGTTAGCATTTTTTTTGTCTGGGAAGCTCTTTATTTGACCGTCTATTTTGAATGAAAGACTTGCTGGATATAGTAATCTTGGTCTCAGATCCTTGCTTTCCATTACCTTGAGTACTTCATGCCATTCCCTTCTGGCCTGTAGAGTTTCTGATGAGAAATCAGGTGTCAGCCTTATGGGAACTCCTTTGTAAGTAACAGTTTTCTTTTCTATTGCTGCCTTTAAGATTCTCTCTTTGTCTTTAATTTTTGGCATTTTAATTATGATATGTCTGGGTGTGGGTCTCTTTGGGTTCTTCTTATTTGGGGTTTTCTGTGTCTCCTGAACTTGTGTGAGTTTTTCCTTTACCAGGTTAGGGAAGTTTTCTACCATTATTTCAAACACCTTCTCTATTCCTTTCTCTCTTTCTGCCTCTTCTGGCACACCTGCTATTCTAATATTGTTATGTTTCACATTGTCCCACAGCTCACTTAAGCTGTCCCCCTGTTTTTTAATTGTTTTTTCTTTTTGGTTCTCTAATTGAGTGATATTTTCAACTCTGTCTTCTAATTTACTGATTCAATCCTCAGATTCCCCTAATCTGCTGTGTATTCCTTCCAACCTGTTCTTTATTTGTGTTATGTCATTCTTTATCTCAGACTGTTCTTTTTCCATAGTTACTATATCTTTTTTCATACTGTTGAGCATTTTTAACATCATTACTCTGAACTCTGTTTCAGATAAATTTCTTATCTCTGCTTCATTTCTCTCTTCTTCTGGAGAATTCGCTAGTTCTTTCATTTGGGGGTTGTTTCTTTGTTTCCTCATTTTGGTTGTCTGGTTTTGTGACTGTGTTTTAGGTAGATCCTCTATACCTCTCAATCTCTAGTGCAAGACAGTTGTTAAAGGCTGTTTCTGACTAATTGGATCAAGCAAAGACTCAAAGCCTCCAGAGACTGCCTCTGTCTACAGACTAATAGGATTCCGACTTGAATTCCCCCCAGGCAGTCGTCCTCAGGTGTGTCGGGAGTTTTTTCAACAGGGTGGGGCAGTTGCTTCTGCCTTGGGGCTAATTGTTACTTTTAATCTCTTAAGTGGCCTCAGGGCAAGGTGTTTTCCAATAGGGTGTGTTGACTGTCTTCCTCCCAGGCAAAGCAAATGTCTGTGTGGGGAAGATATCCTCCACTGTGTGAGGGAATGACTCAGCCCAGGAAACTTGGGGTGCCTGTCTTCTGAGCTCTATCCCCTGAGTCCTCAGTCCTGGGTTCTGCTCTCACAGCTCCAGTCCACTTCACCCTCCCTCTGCCAGAGCACAAGGTGGGTGGCTCCACAGGGAATTTTGTGTGTTGGCCCTTTAAGAGGGTGCCTGAACTTTCAGCTGCCACTCCCTGGCAGACAGCACCCCACTGCTTTTCACAGCCAAATGTTATGTGGGTACCCTCCTCAGTTTGGTTCTCTCTGCTAGGGAGCCCAGCTTAGGGATTAGATCCCAGAGTTCTCAGGGGCTCCCCCCGACAGCTGAGACATCTCTCTGGGACTTCAGTTGCCTGGCCAGCCCTTTTGTGCCTCCGCCCCTCCTACCAGTCTCTATGCCATCTCCATCTTCAGTCCTTGGGTATCAGGGTTCTCTCCGACCCTCCTACCAGTCTCTATTAGGTCTCCACCTTTAGTCCTTGGGTATCAGGGTTCTCTCCTGGAGTTTTCCATGGATTATTCAGGAAGCCTTTCCTTATTTCAGTTGTAATTCCAGCTTGTTCCTGGGAGCATGTCCATGCAGCATCCTCCTACTCTGCCACCATTTTTAATCTCCTCTAAATGTATTACATCTTAACATGAATAAATAATATAAAAACATAAGTGTATTTTACAAAACAAAAAATATGTGAAGAGTGGAAAAAAAAAAAAGAAAGAAAAGCTCTGGCCTCCCAGGGCTAATATTTTATTGGAATTCATAATACCTGACCTTCAAGACTATTGAAAGACTTGGGTCATTGTTAGCTCACTATGGATTTAAATAAAGTACACTGCTGGAAGTTCTAGCTGGTTTGGCTCAGTGGGTAGAGAGTCAGTCTGTGGACTGAAGGGTCCTGGGTTCGATTCTGGTCAAGTGCATATGCTTGGGTTATGGGCTTGATCCCTAGTAGGGGACATGCAGGATGCAGCCGATGAATGGTTTTTCTTTCATCATTGATGTTTCTATCTCTCTCTCCCTCTCCCTTCTCTCTGAAATCAATAAAAATATATATACATTTAAAAGTACACTGCTGGATACAGCAGCCTTCAAATGAATTATAAACTGTACTTGCCTCATTCACTCAAAATATAATGACAATGGGTTGAGAGGTGTAATATCTAACCTTTTTTGCATTTTAGTAAAATATCCTGAAATTTAATAAAAATAGGAATAACATAAGAGAAAAGACCCCTAATCCCTCTTCTTATGCTTATTCTGTAATGATAGTGTGGATATAAATAATAGTGTGGACATAAATAGTGCCTTTTTACTTACAAAAGCTTGATTGGGTGTTTCTCTTATGTCTGAGAGACTGTCATTGGAGTCCAGGGGGCACTGAAGAAATCTGAATTCTGATATGGTCACCTCTTGACCCATTCAGATATATTTATATAATATTTGTATGTATCAGTATGCAATATATGTATTGATGCATAAGAAAGCAGCACAGTAAATCCTGTAAACATTCTGAAATCCAGTTATCGCTTTGTTATTCAAAAAGTGACCTTTAAGAATGGTCAGAACTGGATATGTTGTATAAAATGAAATAAAGTATATTATTAAGATGAATTTTCCCCCTTTTATTTTTTAAAATGTGGCTATTAGAAACATGTTAATTACATATGTGATTATTACATTTCTTTTCAACAGCAGTTATCTGTAGGACAGGAAAAGAGACCAAGAATTTAATAGGGGCTGAAAATTTAAGAAAAGGAAGGTAGCACATGCATTTTAACTTTTCTAAGAGAAAATACTGAATTGGAACTCATTAACATTTTAGAAGAGTTGTGAAAGGAGAAAATCAAAATAAAAAACCTTGTTAGAATAAATTCAGATGGGTGATTAGGTGCTCTCTGAAGATTTTGCAGCTCACTGCCTAATCATAGACTATTACTACTTAAGAAGAACAAATATCCTCACATCATAAATAGTGCCTCTTTATTTGTAAAAGCTTGATTGAGTGTTTCAGTTATGTCTAAGAGTCTGTCATTGCAGCCCAGGGAAATGGAACTTTTAATTCTGATATGATCACCTCTTGACCTTTTCATAGTGACAGTAGCAGTCTCATTCTTTTCTTCTCAAAGTACATTGATGGTTTGAACAAGTGGACCATCTCATAGTCAGATAATTCTACAGGAAATAAAACTGAATGTGTGCTGATCTTAAATAAAATATTTTCTTTAAAACTTTTTATTATAGAGAATTTCAAATCTACCCAAGGGTAATCACCCAGACCCAGCAGTCACCAATACCTGGTCCATCAAGTCTCATCCATATCACCATCCATATAACAACCATCCTCAATCCCATATTATTTGAATTCCACATATTTAAATATTTATCTTCAACTTTCGTTACTGATCAAACTATGATATTCTCATTTGTACCTTTTTCTGTAATTTTAAAGTTATTGCTAATTCCTTCCGATCAATTGAAACACTCAGTTTTGTACCTTCAGAGCCGTATGCTGAGTGGCTCTGAGTGAGTCAGACTTAGTTGTGGGGTATTTGACATTAATGTCATGCCAAAGCCAGGGACACAGCTCCTATGAGAGCTCTGCTTCAGAGTGAATGCAGATGATTCCTATGTTCTAATAGTTTCAGCTCCAAGAAGGTGGCAAATGATTCAATAGTCAAATGTGGACATGTTTGAAATTGTTAAAAGATTTAGAGAGGACAAGGAATCCGCTATCATTTTCTAGAAACTATTATAATTTTAAGACGTTTTTGTTTTATTGTTTTTCTCAAAATATATTGAAGTGCTTCATAGAGATTTTATCTGGTTGTTCAAAAGTATAACTATAGAAACATTCTTGTTTATATAAGAACAGCAATCCTATCAGTCACTTTTAGTCAGCGATATTAGAATTTCTGTATTCTCTCTTCCAACATCGCATACAGATCTATCTATATTTCAGTATGCATTTATTTTGTTTACTTTTCTTCAATGACAAAGTCTGTATACAAATTTGTCCCTTTACACCCGTTTATCCAAATAAAGATGTTTTCTTAATTTCTTCCTAGAATGGATTACTTTATTCTTTTTAAAAATTTTTTTTATTGATTTCAGAGCAGAAGGGAAAGGGAGAGAGAGAAATATCAGTGATGATAGGCATTAAACCTGCAACCAGAGCCCGTACATCTCCATTTTAACACTTTTGGTGTTTTCTTGTCTCTGCACCACTGACAGCTGTGCTGTGAGGAGCAGGCAGGGAGCAGATGAGTTTTATTTTATGTGAGTGGACGTCCGCGACTTTGAATTTTAAAACGAGTGGTGAAGAACAGCCACCTTCTTGTTCCCAGGTCCTTAAAATTTTTTTCAAATATGTGCACAAATATGACCACTGGAGCTTTATTCTGAAGTTCAAGCAAAAACAAGGTAACTTGGAATATGATGAGGCTAATGTTAGTGAAAACTGAAGTTCCACTTTTAAGAGATTAGAAAACAAGCTGAAAATTGGGTTGAATGAAAATTACCCTTGAAAATCCCTTACTTGTCCATAAAGTAGATTAGATGTGGTCTTTGGATAGAGATCACTGTATAATATATTTTATGCCACTTATGTTTGGGAACTGCTGGCATACAGTAAGAAAAAGAGTATATTCAAATGTGTGGACATACTGCCTTCAAGTTAACCTATCAAATGCTTGCAGTGACTAGACTCAGAGAGTGGGTGGAGAATTCAAAAATGCCCCTGCTTTCAAGGTTTAACTTCTATTGAAATACCTTTGCAGGTGGTTGTGTGGATCACATGGGTTAAACAAGATGAGCACCCCCACAGAAGTCCTGGATCACAGAGGTACTTAATAAATATTCCCTATATTTGAATATGATTCTTAAATATATGCATGTATTTCAACAAGTGATCAAAGTTTCCTCTATAGTTGTGTGTGTATGTCCACAAGAAGGTCCAACATCAGTTTGGACTAAGATAAAACGTCTCTACACACAGACACAGACATCTATAAAGAAAAATTTGAGCACTTGCTCTGGTCTTTCTAAGGTGGCATTAGCTCTTTTATTTCACGGATCATCTTGACCTCTATTTGTTTATCCAACGAAGATTTCCATGGGGCGTTGCTATAGGTGCTGGGATTTCATTAAATAAAGCAAACCAAATTCCCTTGCCATTGTTTTGGGGAGATTACACACTAGCTGATGGCAGACAATACAACACAACATTAAATTGCATTGTATGGAAGAAGGTGAGAAAATGTATGAAACGTAAGTCAGGAAAGGGGGCTAGGGACTTAGAGACAGAGAGGCAATTTTTAAATATGGTGATCAGGAAGGGTCTCACTCAGAAGATGGCATATGAGCAAATGCTTGAAAGCGATGAGGAAGCCAAATACAGTGATGCCTGTGTAGCAGGCAGATGGGAACACTTGTGGTATATTCTAGGAACAGCAAGGAGGGTAGGGTGGCTAAGAGGGTGTGAGCAAGGGGAACGTGGGAGGAGATGAGGTTAGCATGGTAAGGGATGTTTAAAGTAACACACCCATTCAGTATCCCTTCACAATGTAATAATTTTAGGTTTACTTTCTGATTTTCATTATAGAGTTAAAAATAGAGGAAAAAAACAAGCTATTTTTTAAGTGGAATTCCAATTCAACATTTCCAGAAATCACCTTTAAGACCCTTTGTGACCCACAGAGCATAGGCTGATGACTTCTGAGTCAGAGGAGCTTCTTAAAGACTCTCCGGGAGCCAACAGTCTCCACCCCTCAGCAGCAGGGCACCACCCTAGCTGGCCTGACTTCCATTTCCTAGCTGCAGGTATTTTTGCCTGGCCTTTTTAATCTGTTCTCCAGCAGTTTTTAAGTTTTTTTCTGCAAATCCTGCATATCTTACTAATGGTATCTATGCATTCCTTCACCTCGCTGCTGTGTGGGGATCCTGCTGGCATCCATTCTGGGCAATTCCTCCAACTTGGTGGAGCTGAGACATATTTCACTGACTGGAGGTGATGAGATTTCTGGTCACATGGTATATCATTTCACTGTCTATGATTCTAGCTGCAGATCCTGGTTAGATATTTATAGCAGAGCAATTAAAAAACATTTTTGGTTGTTGTTGATAGTACTACAATTGTCCTCCATCCCCCGTCTCTGCCCAGCCCTTACCCCACCCCAGACCTTCCCCACACTACTGTCTGTGTCCACAGGCTATGCATATAAGTGTATAAATTATTTGGTTTATCTCTTCCTGCGTCCCCCCAACCCCCACCCCTGAGATATGTCAGTCTGTTCCATGCCTCCATGCTTCTGGACTTATTTCATTGGTCAACTGATTTTGGTCATTAGATTCCACAAATAAGTGAGATCACGTGATATTTGTCTTTTTCTAACTGGCTTATTTCACTTAGCATAATATTCTCCACATCCATCCATGCTATCTCAAAGAGTAAGAGATCCTACTTTTATTATTGCTGCATAGTATTCCATGGTGTAAATGTACCACAGCTTTTTTATCCACTCATCTACTGATGGGTACTTGGGTATTGCCAAGTCTTAGCTATTGTAAACAGCACTGCTATGAACATAGGGAGTGCATATATTCTTTCTGATTGGTGTTTTGGGGTTCTTGGGATATATTCCTAGAAGTGGGGTTGCTGGGTCAAACAGCAGTTCCATTTTTAATTTTTTGAGGAAACTCCATAGTGTTTTCCACAGTGGCTGCACCAGTCTGCATTCCCACTGGCAGTGCACTCCACATCCTCGCCAGCACTTGTCTGTTGATTTATAATTGATGATAGCCATTCTGTCAGGTGTGAGGTGATATCTCATTATAGCTGTTTTTTCTTAATTCTCACCTGAGAACATTTTTTCAATTGATTTTTAGAGAAAGTGAAAGGGAGGAAGGACAGAGAGAGAGAAACATCTATGTGAGAGACACATCTACTGGTTGCCTCCCGCATGCGCCCAGACCAGGGCCAGGGATTGAACCTGCAACTGAGGTACATGCCCTTGACCAGGGATCTATCCTGCAACCCTTCTGTCTATGGACTGATGCTTTAACCACTGAGAAAACCAGCCAGGGATCATTATAATTTTAGTCTCTCTGATTATTAGTGACATTGAACATTTTTTATATATCTATTGGGCATCTGTATGTCCTCTTTGGAGAAGTCTATTCAGGTCCTTTGCCCATTTTTTAATTAGGTTGTTTGTCTTTCTTTTGTTGAGTTGTATGAGTTCTTTATATATTTTGGAAGTTAATCCCTTATCAGATGTATCATTGGCAAATATGTTCTCCTATACAGTGAGTTCCCTTTTCATTTTGATGATGGGTGTGTGGTTGTTTTTTGTTCTTTTTCTGTGCAGAAGCTTTTTAGTTGATACAGTCCCATTTGTTTATTTTTTCCTTTATTTCTCTTGCCCTAGGAGATGAATCAATGAAAATTTTGCTACGTGAAATGTCTGAGATCTTGCTTCCTATGTTTTCTTCTAGTACTTTCATGCTTTCACAACTTACATTTAAGTCTTTTATCCATTTTGAGTTTATTCTTGTGTATGGTGTAAGTTGGTGGTCTAGTTTCATCTTTTTACATGAGCCTGTATAATTATCCCAACACACCATTTGCTGAAGAGACTGTCTTTACTCCATTGTATGTTCTTGCCTCCTTTGTCAAATATTAATAGACCTTAATGGTATAGGTCGATACCAGAACAATATTTTTAAGATAATAATTGGTGCTTACCTTCTGTGTCTCTCCCTCCTATTTTTTTTAAATATTTTATTGATTTTTACAGGGAGGGAGAGGGATAGAGAGAAACATCAATGAGATGAGAGAGAAACATCAATCAGCTGCCTCCTGCATACGCCCTACTGGGGATGTGCCCGCAACCAAGATACATGCCCTTGACTGGAATCGAACCTGGGACCCTTGAGTCTGCAGGCAGATGCTCTATCCACTGAGCCAAACCAGTTAGGGCTCTCCCTCCTATTTTAAGCTGATAGTCAGGTCATTTGTAGTTCTTTGCCCCTGGACTTTTTGCAAAACTGGAAGTAGAGGTCTTGAGGAGGACAACAGCCATTCCTATGTTTTGTAAAAGTATTAGCTTATGGATGAGATCTTTTTGGCTAGCCCAGTAGATAAGGAGAGAGGAAGAGTAAGTCCTTTGGGGCCAAATAGTGAGACGGATGACCTTTCTAGAACCAGTGAATGGGACTGAGATTTGTGGGTCCCCTTGAATCCCCCTAGGTAGTAGCCTTCAGGGAGCCTGCACCCTAGACACAGTGGTTTCAATCTCTATGAGGACCTAGGGCAGCGGTCGGCAAACTCACTAGTCAACAGAGACAAATATCAACAGTACAACAATTGAAATTTCTTTTGAGAGCCAAATTTTTTAAACTTAAACTTCTTCTAACACCACTTCTTCAAAATAGACTCGCCCAGGCCGTGGTATTTGGTGAAAGAGCCACACTCAAGGGGCCAAAGAGCTGCATGTGGCTCGCGAGCCACAGTTTGCCGACCATGGACCTAGGGCACCCAATAGAAGCAGAGAGCCACTACACCTGAAGGGAGCATTCTACCATGCTTGAGGAATGATGGAAGGATGCAGACTGTAACTTCAGCAGTATTCTAGATATTTGATGCTGCACACAACCCTAGGATTTTAGATAACCATGGGGGGTGACATATCCCGGCAGTATATTACATTTAATTTCTTACTGTCTACACCAAATGGAGGCCTGGACATGGACTGAAGATGGTTTTAAAAAATAAAGAAATGTGACATGACGTGTATATTGAGTATGCAGTTTAAGATTTATACCATACATGGTCCCCCCTCCCTTAGGCAATAAAGACCTTTAAACATATTAAAAAATAAGTTCCTTTCCCCAATGACACTTCTGTTATACACAGAATGTTAATCAAGTACTTGCTGTTGCTTCAAGTTCTTGTAACTTCTGAACTTGTTTCATTTAATGTGTTCTTAGCAATCACATTTATTCAGCTAAAGAATGTGAATAAAGCTGACATTCATCCAAATGAAATTTCCACTCTTTGATTTTATACACTCGGGAAATTGCAAGTAAGAGTTATGATGCATAGAACATTAAAATGTTTTTCAAAGATTAATTATCACCACACACTGAAGGACTAGACCAGATGAGTGTCTAATTTCACTCATTTAAGTGTTTTTAATCTTTTAAAATGCGATACCTGCCATGCAGAGGCCATCTGAGAATGACGAGAAAGAAGGAGGGCAAGAGACAGACCCCGCTGTGATTTCAGCATCTGGATCCAGCAGTGTTTGGAAGCCCACTCCTAGATGTTATGCCAGGTTTCATAAGCCAGTTTACAATAATTTTCTGTACTCAGGACTAATAGAACTTTCACAAAAAGATTGTTAAGTGTGCATTGAAGTTGGACCACATGTTATCAAAGACAGCCCTTCTGCTTGCCAGCTTTAATCCTTTGTGCCTCAGCTTCTTCCTCAGTATTAGAGGCATCCCTGTGATACCAGCCTCCTTACGTGGGAGTATTCGTTGTGTGTGTGTATTATCACACACCGCCTGGCCCTGGGTAAGTACTCAGAAAACGCCGGCTACTACTGACACATGGGCACACTGAAAAAAAAATCACCTGCTTAAGAATAGATGCAGTAAAGCAACCAGGTGATTGTAAGAAACTGAAAAACAACACCAAAGCACAGTAAAGGCAGAGAAAATATAACACACTGAAATTAAATGGAACTCTAAGAAAAGTGAAGAAATTCTTAGTTAAAAAAAAAAAGGAACATAAAAAAAAATAAAGACATAAATTTTTATATTTGATGACACCCGCAGCACAAAACCCATGAATCAAAAGTTGCCAACCAGACATTCTATTTATTTTATTTTTTAAATGGAATCTTTGATTTTGGCACTAAAACAGAAACTCTATGGATAGCACCAAGCAGTAGCTATTCTAAACTGGCAGAATTTTTGTTAGCTATTTCAGTACCTTAGTTGTAAATTTTCCTTAATTTTTTTTTTCTGAGTGGTGTTAACAGAATTATATGAAACTTGAATATTAAATTTCCAGGTTCCTGAGAATTTTATACGCACAGAGCAGACATTTCTACAGACATGTTGTAACAGATACTTAATGGAATGCCGTTCCAGTCTGAGGCATTTAATTAGAGTTTGAGGCAAGTAAAATAAGACATTAAAAACCAAATTATTCTATATTAAAATTGGAAAATAAATTATATGGCAGCAATTTTTATATTAAAATGATAATTTGTGTTAATATTTTATAGTTTCCGTTTAAATATAGCTGCTCAATTCCTGGGCTTGAATTAGAATGTAAAAATGTAAACTGGATGAAAAATAATACAAGATAAAAAAATAGAACAAGTCATCAACTTTTCTGACTATAACAAGGATGTTTTTATTGCTGGTTACTTATAAATGTGTCCACCTATTCTATAAATATTGGGCTTTTATTAAACCTTAAGATAAAGTTTATTACTTTCTCTATAATGAATTCAGTAAGAATGCTCTGAAATGGAAGTATTAGCCAAATAGTTTAAAATACTGCAAATTGCATAATTTTACATAAAATAAATGGGTGAGCCTATCTGAATATTATTGTAACTAATCACTTCTTATCATATCAACATAACAAAATTTAAAGAAATATTTAAACAGTATAATCCCTATATTTTTCTACTTGTTTCCAAAATGCCTGTGACTTAGGTTATACATAATTATGTGCACACAGCTACTATCATCAAGCTCTTTTAAATAGATAATTATCATGGTATTAAGTCCACACATGTAGTCAGAGATGTCCAAAGAATGTGAGGATCCTTTTCTAAAATCTCCACAAGGAGAAATAGGCACTGGATTGGAGGGGAATTCTAACAATAGCTCATTATCTTTTGTTTTAAACAGTGTCTTTTGATTAAAATCTCTACTGTATTAATATTCTCTTAATCTAAAATTAAACTTCCTAGAGTGCTCTCCCTCCCTTTCACTTTCCTCTCAAGTAAAATCAGGGTACAGGGGAAAATCCGCTGTCTTCAACACGTGGGGCAAGGGTTTCCCAGTCTTGCCTTGTGTGGTCCTTGTATCAGCCTTCGCCATGAGAGCCAGTAAAAGTGCCCTTGATCCTTGTAATCACCTCTCCACCAGCTCTGTTATTCCCCTCACGGTGGAGAGGGGTCAGCCTGTGGGTGGTCTACCAGGGCTCTAAATAGAGAACAACGTGAAAGCTATTCTGTTTTCCACTTTCTCCAGAACATGTCTAATAGACACTCAGGGATTCCTAGGGCACTAGCCTGGAAAGGGGAAGTCAGGACACGGGATATAGACTGTCTGTGTTCTTCTTTGCCCAAACCCAGGTCAATCAGGGCAGTCTCTCTCCCTCGCTGTATGATAAGGACTGCCCTCACCTTATTCTGCTTTTGTTCTATTCTTGGCTTATGATAACGTTCTATGATCTGATCAACAAAGCTTGGCCCCAGATATGTTCATGAAATCCTCTTCTCAACAAAGCCTAGCTTTCATACCTATTTTTATATTATTCATTCAAAACTCCCATTCTAGACATCGAATACTAAACGTTAACTCCATCTTCCTCTTGGCACCCTCCCGTAACAATCAAAATCTCTGCTGAAAAAATATAATGCTGCCCTGACCGGTTTGGCTCAGTGGATAGAGCATTGGCCTGCGGACTGAAGGGTCCCAGGTTCAATTCTGGTCAAGGGCATGTACCTTGGTTGCAGGCACATCCCCAGTAGGGAGTGTGCAGGAGGCAGCTGATCGATGTTTCTCTCTCATCGATGTTTCTAACACTCTAGCCCTCTCCCTTCCTCTCTGTAAAAAATCAATAAGATATATTTTTTAAAAAAGAAAAAAAAAACATGCTTGTGGAAGAATGAAGGGAGAAGTGTAAAAGGAATATTTCAAAGAATAACAATATGCAACTTTATTTCAAAATCTATTAGCTACTTTTCAATTAGAACAGGCCTACCGGTTTTTGTTTTTTTTATTCAGATTCAGTGAATGGTCACACCTGTATTGTTATGATCAATAACAACAACAAGCTAAATACATTAAGACATGAAAATTTATGGAAGGGTATGGGAAATAAGGTCAATTGTGATACAAACGTAACCATACAAAAACAGAAAGGGAGGAGAGCATTTATAACTCTAGCAACAGCAATCTGAAGATTTGGAAATGTAACTATCCCTTCAAGGGGATTCGCCCTGTGCACCATCTCCTCCTCCTCCTAACTATTGTATAAAAAATTTGTGTAAGAGTTGTCTGTAAGTAATACAATAGTCCGTATTGGAAGGCTAAATTGGAAGAGTAATTAACATAGCAAAGAAAGGGAGAGTGACTCTCTACCAGAGAGGCATACTGTGGACGGAGAAGGGGCCACACACTGAACCTGACGAGCTCAGGGGAGGCCTGCATGGCCGGCCTTACAAACGCAGAGGCCTAAGGTAACCACATAGGACGGTCTGAACATAAACATGCTAGCAAAAGAGCAGATCATGGTGGTAGTCAGGTCCTGGGCCTGTAGCTTCCTTGACAAAGGTCAATCTTTACCTTAACTGAGCCTGTCTATTGTCTGCATCTGCGATAGCATTTCTTTGGAGTACTCTCTTTTCCAGACCCCTCAGGGCACAATCTCCCACCAGAGCACAAGACCACAGAACCCTCATCATTATCTTGTTCCCCCCAAATACCATCTCTATAAATGGTGCTGTGAATGTTAAGTATTAACTATCCTGTACCCACCAATGTAAAAGAAGTATGCGTCTCTCCATTTTACTTTTTACCCAATCCCAGAGATTTCTCTGCTTTGCTTTCTCCCACCTCCTTCATCTACCTCCAATGTACCTTATGTGACCCTCCACCACTTACATCTCCTCCTTTGATTCTAATGGATAAAATAAGTTGTAAAACTGGCATTCTCCAGAGCATTTTCTTAATCTGTTGAGATTTTGTTTCCCAGAAATTGTCACTTGGGCTGAAACAAAGTCATAAAAATTCCCTACAGGTTTGAAAGTTTTGTTTTTTTGTGTTTTTTTTTTTTAAACTTTTTATTGATTGATTTTAGAGAGAAGAATGGAGTGAGAGAAACATCAATTTGTTGTTCCACCCATCCATGTACTCATTGGTTGCTTCCCATATGTGCCCTGACTGAAATCAAACCCTGAACCCTGGCACATCTGGACGACGCTCAGGACAGCTGAGCTATCCGGCCAGGGCTTGGCCATTTCTTACATCGACAATGTAATGACCGTTGGAACTTTGCTTCTTATTTGGGGAGGAGAGAACATTTCCATTTGTATGAAGAATAGTTGCATTATGTTAGGTGGAAATATGGAATTCCCAATTTTTATCAAAAGTTTTATAAGGATGCTGAGTAGTCAAAGATTGACATGCTGGTTATTAAGCTATTCTCTCTCAGCTCCAAAATCTCTTTCCATATCATTTTGAGATATTAGGGCTGAAACACTACAAATCCCATTGCTGTTTTGGGTGACTTCCTGTGTCTGAGCTGATACCCGGCACCAGAGAGAGAGAAGCAGTGGGAGGGAGAAGAAACTTGTTCCATCCTGTTTACCTTGGGTTTGCCTCCTGTTTGCTTCCCACTCCTATGTGCATCATCTTATCAATGCTTTAAAATACATTTTTCCAACAAAGGAAGCTGTGGTTTCTTTCTGTAGCAGTGTTTGAATCCAGTTTATATTTTTCCAACACTTTCAGAATCAGCCTCATTGAGCCGCCTTCAGAGACCCTCATACCAGTCCAACATAGTGGACCTTCAATAACACAGATTTGAACTGCAAGAGTCCACGTATACATTTTTTTCCCTTTGTAAAGAGATTATGTATGATTTTCTTAATAACATTTTCTTTTCTCTAGCTTACTTTATTGTAAGAATACACTTGTGTTAATCACAAGTTGGTATTATCGGTGAGGCTTCCAGTCAACAGTACACTATTTGTAGTTAAGTTTTGAGGGAGTCAAAGTGATATGAGGATTTTTGACTGTGTGTGTGGGGGGAGGTGTGTCAGTGCCCCTGACCCCCATGTTGTTCAGAGTCAAGTGTAGTGTCTTCCTTAGAGATCTGGGTTTCAGCTTCACTGGGCCCCTCCTTCAAGCTTCAAATTTATACTAATTTTCATCTCTTCACTTTGTTTTCCCAAACGTAGGGGGGATAGCTGCTTCCTGCAGCTGCCACCCTTGTGATACCATAGTGTTCTTCTTTGCCTTTTGTGTTAACTAGAAAAAAATTGCTTTTGGAGGGGGGAGGGTGGTAAGAGATCAACCAAAGAACTTGTATGCATGCATATATGTAAGCATAACCCGTGGATACAGACAGTAGGGGAGTGAGGGCATGTGCTGGGGAGGGTGGGAATGGCCAGGGAGAGGTCAGTGGTGGGAAAAGGAGACATATGTAATACTTTAAAAATAAAGAATTTAAAATTTTTAAAAAGTATATTTAAAAAAATAAAATGATAAAAAATTGCTTTTGCTAAATGATCTCTCCTTTAAAATATAAATCCTTTCTTTTAAAATACCAGACTGATACAAATGATATGTTTTTTGTGAATGTTCTATGTGTTCTGAAAAATAAAATAAAATATTTGCTATCTTTTGGGGGGTTGATGTTCTAGATAACAATATGCTACAGACATTTTCTAAAGACATTACCTATATTAATTTATTTAACTAAAAAAAAAGGAAAAGAAAGAAAACCCTGGGTGATGAGTAAAAATATTATAATTCCCATTTACAGGCAAAAACAAATGAACAAACTGGAGCATAGCCAAAAAAAAAAAAAAAAAAGTAATTCACTGAAGATCACACAGCCATTAAATGTTAGAGCTAGGATTCCAAAACCGTCAGGATATCGCTCTCTGCTGCCAGAGGTGATATATGTGTAATGGATCCAAGATCATATCAATCAGAGTTCAGTGCAGGAAATAGAAACCCATTTAGATATTTCAAGCAGGAAAGGATTTACTATATGGGATTAGGTCTTCACAAACCCACTGTATGAATGAAGGGGTCCCAAGCTGTCATCAAACTTATGAATTAAAAGTCCTCCCTGACACAGCAATCCAGATTCCAGGAAACAATTGCCGCCATTCATGATTCTGGAAACTGTTGCTGTCACTACATCACTGTGTTGACACAGCCACTCTGCGGCAGGTTCTTTACAATGGATTCAAATTACTTTCATGCCCCACTCTTTTCCCATTCTTGCTGCCTTTAAACCACAACGTCCATCAAATCCCCACAATAATGACCCCAAAGATGCCCACATCCTGTTAAAAGATAACTAAAGCATGTTAAAAATGTCAAGAGTCTTTTCTGGCAAACATCAAATTAGGCAGCTCCCACCCACTGGGAAAGTGGTTGGGGCCTCTGAGGACAGGAGCCCAGGAAAGGCTTTATAAAGCAGCTCTGGGAGCCAAGCAAGGGAGTTCTTTGATTGGCTGTGATTTAAATGTCTGCCTTATTTGGGAACCCAGTAAGGTTGCTGATTGGGTGTTCTCAAAGTCCTTTTTCTGGGATAGGAGAATGTGTACAGGAACTGACTCTGGCTTAGGTTTGGTTTGTTTATGGCGGCTACCAAGGCAGTCGTGGGCAAACTACGGCCCGCGGGCCGGTTCCGGCCCGTTCGGCTGTTCTATCCGGCCCGCGGAGCCAAAAGAACGGAGGGTTCTCTTGCTCTCCCCTCCGCTCCTTTACTTTGAATTTATATTAGTTCACACAAACACTCTATCCATGCTTTTGTTCCGGCCCTCCGGTCCAATTTAAGAACCCATTGTGGCCCTCGAGTCAAAAAGTTTGCCCACCCCTGCATTAGAACCACTCAGTCCAATGGCTTTGAAGGGGAGCAGAACTTGCCAGCCCAAAATACGTCTTTAGGCAAAAGGATTATTTTAGGTTAATTATTCTGAAGAAATATCAGACATGGGTAAAACTCTGAAAGCAGAGTAGAAAAGCCTTATTTAACTGTGGTTTTGAATTCTATATCCAGTCATTTGTTTTCCTCCATTTCTTTCTTTTGTGACCTGTTTCTTTGTCTCTGCATTTTCGCTGCTTCCCTGAGTTGATAGAGTGGCTTTGTGTGCTAGGTGTCCTGTAGGGCCCAGTGGTTCAGCCTCCCCAGTTACCTGAGGTGGACACTCTTGGTGCACCCCTTTGTGGACTGTGTGTACAGCCTTGTTGTAGTTAAGTCTTGATTGTTGTTGGTATCACTGGGAGGAATAGACCTCCAGGCCAGTTGGCTGTGAGGATCAGCTGTGTCTATGCTGGGAGAAGTTCGGTGCTGGAGACAGCCTTATAGGATTAGACTTGCAAAATTGCAAAAGCCTCTGTGCTCAGCTTGGATGGGGCAGAGTCTCAGGGCGGAACGGACAGTCTTGGCTTCCTGTAAGCCCTGCCCTTGCATGCACGCCTCCAGACTTCTGCCTTCTGCAACTCCCCTGAGTTTCCGCCTGACAGTCCAGATTCCCCCTGTAAGAGTGTGGGTCCCCAGGGGCTTGCCCGGAACTGGGGTTCAGTGCAGTCGGAACTAGGGTTCAGTGCAGTGAGGAGCTTCCGACTCCCTTCCACTAGGGAAAGCCTGTGGCAACCTCCACATTCAGCTTTCTCTGCAAGCACTTGCGTGTGTGCGTGCGCGCCTCCAGACCCGCCACGGCTCCCCTGGGTCTCCGAGTCTCCGTGTGCCTTTCTCTCTACCTGACAGTCCAGACTCCCCCTGTATGAGCCTGGGTCCACGGGGTTTTGCCTGGAACTGGGTTTCAGTGCAGTCGGAACTGGGGTTCAGTGCAGTCGGGGGCTTCCTTCCCCCTCCCGCCAGAGAAAGTCAGCCAAGCACTCAGTCGCCCTTCCTCTCTGCACGCATCTCCGTACCTCAGCCCTTTGCCGCTCCTCTGATTCTCCGTGAACTTTCCTCTTTCCTTCTAGTTGTAGAATTTCCACTCAGCCAGCCTTCCTGTGGTTCTGAATGATGTCCGTTCTGTCTTTTAGTTGTAGTTTTGAAATTGTTGTGCGAGGCCGCAGTTTAGGTGCTTACCTATGCCACCATCTTGGTTTCTCTCTTGTCTTTAACTGGAGATGGATGGTATTTAAGGGGGTGGCTTGGGCCATTTGGGAAGTTACCTAATTTGCTTGGATATCTCCTATATATACAGGAGGTATACATGATACTGAATTTCTGTTTGCTTTTTTTCTTGTTAATCTATCTTTTACTACGGAGAGGTGGGGTGGAGTGGGTTGGGCGTGGAGTGTCTCAGCTCTAAGAGAAAATCTTGTTTCCTTTTTAATTGCTTTAACAATTCCAATCCCTAGGTCCTGTGAATATGTTACCTTACATGGCAAAGGGTCTTTTCAGGTATGATTAAATTAAGTATTTTGAGATGAGGACATTATCCTGAATTAGCCGGGTGAGCTCAGTGTAATCTCAAGGATCCTCATAAGAGGGAGGCAGAAGGATCAGATCCGGAGGATGGAAGAGGTTATTGACTCTAAAGGTGGAGGATGGGTCTGTGAGCCAAGACAGGCAGGGGGCCCCCAGAGGTAGAAAATACAAAAACAAACAAACAAACAGAAAAAAATGGACTCTCCCTAGAGCCTCCAGATGCAACAGAAACTTGATGAAAAATTTAGGACTTCTGATATCCAGAATTCTATGAGAATACACTTGTGTGGTTTTAAGCACTAAATGTGTGGTAGTTTTTCACATCAGCGATAGGAAACTAATACAACAGGAACAAACACAAAGTCTGACCCAAGAAGAGACAACTTACCCTAAAAAAGAATTGCAAGCCCAGCCGGTGTGGCTCAGTGGTTGAGCATTGGCCTATGGACCAAGAGATCACGGTTCAATTCCCGGTCAGGGCACATGCCTGGGTTGCGGGCTTGATCCCCAGTGCAGGGTGTGCAGGAAGCAGCCGACCAATGATTCTCTGTCATCACTGATGTTTCTATCTCTCCCTCTTCCTCCCTCCCTGAAATCAATAAAAATATATTTTAAAAAAATAAAAAAGAATTGCAAGATTTTTGCTAATTTCTTTAGAGAAATCTAGGGAATGCGTGTAGAAGGGCCCGACTAATGCCATGTTCCTTCTCCTCTGACCCGGCACTTTTAAACCCAATCCCATTCAGAGGAGGGCATTACCAAGTCTTTCAACAAGGCAGAGCCAGCTCAACACAAGGGAGAGGAGAGGGGGCCTCTGCTGGTCAGAGAAGCTCTGGAAGGTTCATGGGTTCAGAGTTCCTAGATTCATTCCACTCCAGCCTAACCCCAACATTCCAATTCTCAGGGGACCACTGTTTTTCAATCAACCCCCACGCTTTCACATAAGAGTCCTATAGAGCCTGGGAATTCTGTGATTGCAGGATCAGACTCTATCTGATTTCTGGCTTATTTTGCTACCAGCCAGGCACATTCTCCACCTGTATCTCCACTCTCTCTAGAGTGGGTTGTGTTTCCTCTATATCACCATATTGCCACTTAGGTGTGCCCAGCTCCCTCTCATCCATCATGTAGACTCTATTCTCAGTTAACCAAAATTTCACCCATCTTCTAAGATCCAGTTTATGTTTAATCTTCCTTTGTTAGTTCTTTCCTCATTTTTCTCTTTAGAGCAAGCTATACTTCTGAGTATTCATTATACTTAATGTCTATTAAATTATTTTAGTATTTGATTATATAAGAACTAGAGGCCCGGTGCACAAAATTTGTGCATGGGGGGGGGGTGTTCCTCAGCCCAGCCTGCACCCTCTCCAATCTGGGACTCCTCAAGGGATGTCCGACTGCCCGGTGGGATTGGACCTAAAGGGGCAGTCTGACATCCCTCTCACAATCCAGGACTGCTGGCTCCCAATGGCTCGCCTGCCTGCCTGCCTGATTGCCCCAAACTGCTCCCCTGTCAGACTAATCGATGCCTAACTGCTCCCCTGCCAGCCCTAATTGCCTTCCCCTGCCGGCCTGGTCACCCCTAACTGCCCTCCCCTGCCAGCCTGGTCACCCCCAACTTCCCTTCCCTGCAGGCCTAGGTCCCCCCCAACTGTTTTCCCTTGCAGGTCTAGCCCTCCCAACAGCCCCCCCTGCAGGCCATCTTGTGGCGGGTATCTTTGGCCACATGGGGGCGGCCATCTTGTGTGTTGGAGTGATGGTCAATTTGCATATCACTCTTTTATTAGATAGGATTTATTCCTAATCATGATCCCATTTAAAGTAAACTTAATTACTTAATAGTGTCTGTGCCTATCAGTGCTTCATGAAGGATAGAAAGTGAACAACTCATGGTTGTTGGATAAAAGTTACATAGCAAAGGTAGGTAGTTTCTATTGTTTCTTAAATAAAACAAAATATTTGTAGGGTTTTTCTAAATTTCAAAAGTCACATTGGCTGAGGTTGCAAGCTTTTGGCTTTTCAAGGCATTTTGATTTTCTTTATAGATTGCATTGCTTTACATGAAGCTGTGAATATCCCAGGGAAACGCCTTTCTACTAAAAGCATTAGTGAGCAGCTAAGAATTTGTTGAACATTTTATAGGTGAGATGGAAGAATGTATTTAAGTCAAAATCACTAACAAATAATTTGGTAAATGTTCATTGGGTATGTGTGGTCTGTGAAAGTCTTCCGTTGGCCATGCTACCTATCACTCTCACCCTTAGTACAACACCGAGCACCATCTACCTCCCTCCCCCACATTTTATTTAGCAGAGTTGCTTCTTTTTCCCATAGGAACCTGGGAACTAACCTGAGATGCTTTTGTTCCTCTTAATAAGCTTATCAAAATATCTTACTCAGGGGGAGAAACCAAGATGGTGACATAGGTAAACACCTAAACTGCTGCCTCACACAACAATTTCAAAACTACAACTAAGAGACAAAATGGACATCATCCAGAACCACAGGAAGGCTGGCTAAGTGGAAATTCTACAACTAGAAGGAAAGAGAAAAGCACACTGAGACTCAGAGGAGCTGCAGGAGGCAGAGGTACTAAGATGCGCGCGCAAAGAGGACTGGCAACTGAGTGCGCGGTTGGCTTTCTCAAGCGGGAGGGAGACAAAAGCTCCCGACTGCGGTGAACTCCAGTTCCGGATGAGACTCTGGGGACCCAGACTCATTCCGGGTGAAACTGGACTGTCAGGAAAGAGAAAAGCACACTGAGACTCAGAGGAACTGCAGAAGGCAGAGGTACCAAGGCACGCGCGCAGAGAGAGTGGGCAACTGAGTATGCGGCTGGCTTTCTCAAGCGGGAGGGAGACGAAAGCTCCTGACTGCACTGAACTCCAGTTCTGGGCGAGACTCTGGGGACCCATACTCATTCAGGGAGAAACTGGACTGTCTGGCAGTGGGCAAATATTGAGGGCGGCTTTCTCTCAGAGGTGCTTGCAGCGATTACCATGGGACACTGAGACACAGGGGCCTATTAGGGCAGGGCTGATGGGAAACCAATGCTGTCTGCTCCGCCCTGAGACTTCACCCCATCCATGCTGAGCACAGAGGCTTTTGCAAGTCTTGTCTCATAAGGGTGTCTCCAGCACAGAAGTTCTCCCAGCGTAGACACAGCTGATCTTCACAGCCAATTGGCCTGGAGGTCAATTCCTCCCAGTGATATCAACAACAATCAAGGCTTAACTGCAACAAGACTGTGCACACAGCCCACAAAGGAGTGCACCAAGAGTGTCCACTTCAGGTAACTGGGGAGGCTGAACCACTGGGCCCTATAGGACACCTAGCACACAAAGCCACTCTATCAACTCAGGGAAGCAGCCAAAATGCAGAGACAAAGAAACAGATCACAAATGAAAAAAATGGAGGAAAGCAAACGACTGTATATAGAGTTCAAAACCACGGTTATAAAGTTTTTCAAGAATTTTCTAGAAAAGGCTGATAAAATTAGCAAGACCCTCGAGGATATGAAAAAGGACCAACTAGAAATTAAGCATACACTGACTGAAATAAAAAATATTATACAGAGATCTAACAGCAGACTAGAGGGTTGCAAGAATCAAGTCAAAGATTTGAAATACAAAGAAGCAAAAAACACCCAACCAGAAAAGCAAAAAGAAAAAACTATCCAAAAATATGAAGATAGTGTAATGAGCCTCTGGGACAACTTCAAGCGTACCAACATCCGAATTATGGGGGTGCCAGAAGAAGAGAGAGAGCAAGATACTGAAAACCTATTTGAAGAAGTAATGACCGAAAACTTCCCCTACCTGGTGAAACAAATAGACTTACAAGTCCAGGAAGCACAGAGAACCCCAAACAAAAAGAATCCAAAGAGGACCACACCAAGACACATCATAATTAAAATGCCAAGGGCAAAAGTCAAAGAGAGAATATTAAAAGCAGCAACAGAAAAACAGTTAGTTACCTACAAGGGAGCACCCATATGACTGTCAGCTGATTTCTCAACAGAAACTATGCAGGCCAGATGGGAGTGGCAAGAAATATTCAAAGTGATGAATAGCAAGAACCTACAAACAAGATTACTCTACCCAACAAAGCTATCATTCAGAATTGAAGGGCAGATAAAGAGCTTCACAGATAAGAAAAAGCTAAAGGAGTTCATCACCACCAAACCAGTATTATATGAAATGCTGAAAGGTATTATTTAAGAATAGGAAGAAGAAGAAAAAGGTAAAGATAAAAATTATGAACACCAAATACATATCTATCAATAAGTGAATCTAAAAATCAAGTGAATAAAAAAATCTGATGAACAGAATAAACTGGTGAATATAATAGAATCAGGGGCATAGAAAGGGAGTGGACTGACAATTCTCGGGGGGAAAGGGATGTAGGGGGTGCGGGAAGAAACTGGACAAAAACTGTACACCTATGGATGAGGACAGTGGGGAGGGGTAAGAGCAGAGGGTGGGGTGGGAACCGGGTGGAGGGGAGCTATGGGGGAAAAAAGAGGAACAACTGCAATAATCTGAACAATAAAGATTTATTAAATTAAAAATAAATAAATAAAAAAGGGATTGAATGTAGAAACAGGTATGAGAATCCTGTTGTATTCTATTAAGTCAGATATTAAGGTGATTTGCAAAAATGTAAATCAGTGCCTCTCTTTGCTACATTTTTGTTGTTTTGGAAAATATAGTTATTTTTCTTAAAATATTTATGTTAACATGTAATGGGTTTATTATTTTTAAATAAATACATAAAAATAAAAACAAAACAAAAAATATCTTACTCAGTAAAGCTGTTCACCCTACACTTGAATTATTGCACTAGTTGCTAAAATATTTTTAAAAACATATTAAATTTACATGGACAGAGATAGCTGTCTCAGGTTGTATGCATAGGTGGTTATAGCTATACATTGCTGAATGTCTGTTGATACAACTTTATTACACTGAAATATTTACCTTCTATATCACACCTTAATTGCTTTTTCAGACATTACTTTTTCTCTTCCTTTACTATTTCTTAATTCTCCTTAATATTCATATTCATAATAATCTCTTTTTTTCAACTCTTTCCAAACCCCTGATTCTCTTCCTTCTGTGACAAAATTAATCTATTTTCATTAATTTTTCTGGCTTTCTAATTACTTTGTGGTTTTATACATAACCACAGCTGTTATAAGAATTTACATCCGAAGAGTATTGGGGATTGCTCAATTCAGAGTACTTATTTCTGTAATCCATGCGGTGCGTCTTCCTTCATCCCCTGAACCTTCACATTTCCTCCCCTTCATTAACATGGTGCGCCACGTCAACTCTGACTCTTGGTAGCTCCTACTTTCTCTTTCAGTGAATGACAGGGAGCAGTGGGTGGTGAAATGCTGGGTAAACACCCACTGAGTATGCCTCATACTCTACGTTCACCACTGGCCTCTACCACAGCAATGAAACAGAAAGTGAGAGGTAAGTGAATCACGCCAATGCAAAGAACAAAAACGGCGCTGTCGGAAGGCAGATTCATGGTTGACAAGAGTTGCATGTTTGCACTCCAAAGAAAAGGAAAAGCAAGTGCCTGAGAGAATAATCAGTGCACGAAGCCATAAGGCCTGATAGCTTTCTCTTGAATAACTCTTACAGCAGCACTTATTTTAAAATAAAATCTAATTCTTTGTGCTATATTTGCATTAAGCAAAGTCGTGACTGAGTTTTATGATTTTCAAATTTGATCTATGACACTATCTTAGGTAAATTTATGTATCTATCACATTTCTCAAAGAAAATACAAATAGCCCTAGCCAGTTTGGCTCAGTGGATAGAGCATTGGCCTGAGGACTGAAGGGTCCCAGATTCGATTCTGGTCAAGGGCACCTACCTCGGGTGCAGGCTCAGTCCCCGGCCCTGGTCGGAGTGTGTGCAGGAGGCAATCAATTGATGTGTGTGCAGGAGGCAATAAATTAAAACATCGATGTTTCTCTCTCTCTCTCTGTCTCTCCCGCTCACTTCCACTCTTTCTATAAATCAGTGGAAAAATATCCTCAAGTAAGGATTAACAAAAAGAAGAAGAAAAAATATATAAGTAAACCCCACTTATCTATTGCTTTTTCTTTTACTCAAACAGTCATTTCCTTTGCATTTTATTGTAGAGATAACAATAGCCACATGTGGGATGACTTTGCCTTCCTCATAAATGCAGCTGAAATGAGAGATTAAATATCAAGTCTAATCCGCAGGTGCCCTGGAAAACAGGAAGGGTTGACACAGCAAGACTGGGAAAATGGGGACTTCCTGAAAGACATAAACAGTAACAAACTGATCTCAAAATCTAGAAGACTGGAAAACTCTGAAATTCCAAAAGGTACTATAGATGAACACAACAAACAAACAAAACAAAACAAACAAACACCCGAAGTCCGAAAGATCGGGTTGCTTTTTGTTTTTGTTTTTAGCAGAACCGAAAAATAACCACAAGATGAAAGTGTACCAGGAATGAATGAAAATGCAAGTAATACAAAACAGCAGAATAACAGAGGCAGTCTGAACCACTGCCTCTTGTGTTTACCCTTGGGCCATTCTCCAACCTCCACGACAGTCACCTGTGAATGGATGTTTTTCACCCAGAAACTGTCACCTTACACATGTCCCCCAGGCCCACTCCCACACCTGTACAATCAGTCATGGAGGTCAAGTTCCAAATCAGAATTTTCTTTGATTCTTGGTGAATAAATTATTTGGGGTGATATTATTTAAACTTGTTATATCAATAGAGAAATACAGAATGAAATATTAATATTTTAAAGTTTGAAGTTAATCCTGTGAAATACAGAATTCTGTTAATCCTGTGAAATACAGAATTCTGTAACAGTACTTTCTGTAGTAATAATAATAATAGAATTTTCTAACAGAAGACAATAAAAGAGGAAAAAAAATAACTGATCCATCCAGCAAAGGTGAAGAGAAAAGTAAAGAGGAAACATTATGACAAATATAGATTTTTAAAAATAGAAGAATATAACCAAATGCTATTTCCCCCAACCTGACATTGATTGCTATCAATACTTCATCCATCTATGTATTTCTCTGCTCTCCCACATGTGGGGATAAAGTTCTTAAGATGCCTCAGAACACCAAGTCCTAATGTCAATCCACTTGAGTCTCATGAGCTGGTTCTTAGGGTAGTGCTTATCAGAGTAAGAACAGAAGGCTGAATTCGGGTAAGGCTGAAGTTTAGCAGAGGTGAGCATGGGACAGAATTGAACAGGTTTTTGTCCCTCACTCATGAGGGGCCCAAACCTCTGGGTCTATGAGAGTACTCTGGGAAGCCTTTGGGCTCTGGGCCTAAAATGAGTGACACAAGGCACAGGGGAGAAATAAGGTCCCCTTATGCTGGCCTGGTGCCACCAGTTCGCTGGCTCCTCCCCTGGCCGCCGCTGCTGGTCGGGGCCTGCAGGCTGGGGGCAGCTCCTGCATTGAGCGTCTGTCCCCTGGGGGTCAGTGTGCATCATAGCGACCAGTCATTCTGCCGGTCCTTCCGTTGTTTGGTTGACCTGCCTATTAGGCTTTTATTATATAGTATGTGTGCATTAGGAGCAGTGGGGATGTGCCCAATATCACACCTACTTCATCACAAAATGGGTCTCTTCCTCTGAGGTGATATTATGTGAAATTCCACAATGATAAATCAGAAACTCTCAGCCATCATACTGTATAGTAGTAGGGGAACACAATCAACTAGTGTCTGATGTTGTATAATTGAGGCTTCCCTCAATATTCACCCAAGGACTGGGAAAGGATGAAACAAATATAAACATGTATCAGTTATTATAAACCCAAATTGTTCTGTCCTCCAGGCTGAAAGATGTCTGATTTACTCAACTTGCCACTAAGTGGCTGTTTGGTGAATGGTGCCATATTTAGAGTTTAATATCATTTTTTTTTCCTATTGATTGGTTGAAATCCAGCACTGGTAGTAACTACTCTGGCAGCCTTGGCATGCACATGCAAAACCTCATCCCTGACTCTCTGGATACTCCATTTAAAGAATAATTTTTAAGCACTGCGCTGCCATGGAAGTAGCCAGAGTATCAGGGGTAAAGGTTATGCATATGAGTATTCACACCTCAAAACACTCCCCTTCCACACCTACCTAATGGCCAGGTATACCTTTAAAGATCTTCCACTGGCCCTGGCTGCTGTGGCTCAGTTGGTTGAATGTCATCCCATGTACCGAGAGTTCACTGAGTCAGTTCCCTGTCAGGGCACATATCCAGGTTGCAGGCTCGACCCCCAGTGGTGGTGGTGGTGGTGGGGGGGGGTTGCAAGAAGCAGCTGATGGATGTTTTTCTCTCCCTCTCCCTTCCTCTTTCTCTCTCTAATATAAATAAAAACATATTTTAAAAAAGATCTTCCCACAGGAGAATTTAGTTCTCTGCTGTCTTTTGGGACAACTTTTGAGTGGGGTTGTAGTGTAGCAGCAATACACTTTTGCATTTTACCAACATGACAACCTGAACCTGTCACCTTCTGTCAGCTGGTCATAGGGAATCCCCCGCAAGGCCATGGGTATGAGCAGGGGGGTTGGCATTAGTGAAATAGATAAAGGTGTCTTGGAGAAGAAATCTGGATCATTAACTTTCTTATCCCATCCAGACCCTCTTTGCCCTGAACTTGAATGTATTATTTCCATCTTATGCTTTACCTTTCAATCTTATTACTTGGTAGGTCTGACAAATTTCAGATATTGATGGGCATCTCCATCTCATAGTTGCTTGATATTCCATAGTCAGATACCAAGCTTCTATGAGGATCCAGGAACATGTCAGGAGTTGATTTTTAAATGATGAATCGTTCTCTGTTACAGATGGCATTGTCTTACTCCAAAAGTATAAACTGTCTGTGCTGCGATTCTTCCCTTAGAGTTTGCAGAAAAGGTACATAGCATTCTTATTGAGAAATGTCTAGCATCATAAGATCTTCCATGACATATGGCCCATGGAGCAGCAGGGCTTGTAATGTAGCCTGAATTTACTGAAGAGCCCCATTAAAAATTGACAGCCTTCCATGTTAGCCAATAAATGGGTTCATATCATCTGTCATAACTCATCTCACTTTTTAAGCAACCAGACTGGTAGGTTAAATGTGGATATAATGGGAACTTGCATCCTTTTACATTTTTTGAGGGCAGCACTAATCCCTGCAGTTCCACACAGGATGACATACAACTTCTGATGTGCCATCTTGGCCAGAGTCAGCAAGTTCAAGAGCTCCCACTTGGCCTTTGCTCCCTTCTGGCTCCTGCTGCCAGGGAACCAGCGTGAGGGTACTGCCGGCTGCGAAGTATAGCCATACCAATTATGCACACAGAGACCAGGAAAATGACATATAGGCCCCACTGCGAGACAAACTTTGAGCCAAGCCACTATCACCAGCCTCTGCACTCCTGCTGGGGGCCACAAAAGTGGTTTGTGCCCTGTGTTAGACTTACTTCAGACCCTATATCCAACTACACCTAAAAGGTTTGACTATTCCCCTTTCCACAGAGAATGCGCATCACATGGGGAAATGCTCATCGCTCCCTAAGGAGAAGGACTGGGGGAATCACACTATTAACATTTCAGAATCTTTCCTCGAGGGGACCTGTCTTTCCTTACATGTGTGGGTCCCAGGGCTGAGAATAGGCCCAGCTACTCAACAATGCCCTTCACTAGCAGATCCCTGTAGTTAGAGCGGAAGGAAGTCCCTGGGGCCCTGAGGGGAACACAATCAACTAGTGTCTGATGGTGTATAATAAATCCATTCTGACATGACTACTTTTCTGAGGCTTTCCTCAATATCCACCCAAGGACTTTCAGCTTTTCCATCTATCATTTTTTCCAACTTCAAGGAGCTATATGAGCAGCCTATTAGGAATAAGTGTAGGAGACACTGCTAGGACATTAAACCCTAAATCATAGGATATCCTCATCCAGTACCCAACATGCTCTTTCAGTCCTGCCAATACACATTCGCCAGGTCCAGAGGTGTTTTTGATGAATAACCCATTTCCCGCCAAAGCAGGGCTCATACTTCCCTGGTGAGGCCACGTTGAGACTGAATTGAGTTAGTGGATTAGAAGCAATGAAGGAAGTTAGGGCTGATCTTGAGAAGAGCCAGACTCACCTCAAATGAGGCATTTAAATGGTCTCCAAGCAAGAAGAGGGTGCTTATCTTGTAGCAACGGGAGGGACACACTTCCGCTGGCTTTGCAGGTTCAGACAACGCTGGAGGTCTACGCCTCCAGCACAGCCATCTGCAAGTTCCCATCCGGATCTCAGGATCTCATTCCTTTATCAGAGCTCTGACATTAACATTGAAGACGTGTGAGGGCTGTTCATTCAACAACCTTTGTAAACCTGCTAGTGAAACAGCAGCGCCTGGGAGGGAACCTCAAACAATCTGCCCTCTGACCTCAGGAGAGGAGGAGGTCTTTAATGTTGCCAGGGAGGCCTCTGGGCTTTCATCTGTTGTTCTGAGTTGGGAGGTAACACTGTCATTTTCTCTCCTTGGTGCATAAATGGCCTGGAGCAGCTACTGATCTTCCTCACAGCCCTTATGTTGCCCCATCTCCCTCACATGCCCGGAGGTACTTTACAAACAGTGCAATGCCCCAGAGCAGGCATCCTCAAACTAGGCCAGTGGGCCACATGCGGCCCGCCGAGGACATTTATCCAGCCCGCCGGATGCCGCTGCCTGTCCTGCTTAGCAGCCGACTCGTCCCCCGGCCCGCAGTGCGCATAGGAATTTGTTCATAGTTTTTTTTTTAAACTATAGTCTGGCCCTCCAACGGTCTGAGGGACAGTGAACTGGCCCCCTGTTTAAAAAGTTTAAGGACCCCTGCCCCAGAGTCTCAGTCTTGCATCCCAAGTATATCCTTAACCCCACAGGCCCCACTGATAATTAGGCTCTTACTGGCATCAACAGTTCAAGTGGCCTCTGAACTGAATTTACTCCCCTCTCAAAAATAAACTGCCAGATCTCTCTCACTCCTCTTCCCCAACCTCCTGAGACAAGCTCATCTGATAAGGTTACTGCATGACAGAAAGTGGATGAAATCACAAAATACCTACAGGCAAAGAAAGTTATTGCAGAATGGGGTACAGCTGAAAAACATCTTCCTGCCAGCATCCAGCTGGGGTAAAAGGGAGGAAAAATGGGGGAGAGGGGAGAAGATCTGGAGAAAGAGGAGAGAGGGAGAGGAAGGGGGAGTAGGAGAAAGAGGGGAGGGAGAGGGAGAGGGTGGGAGGAGAGAGAGACTGAGACAGAATAAAAGAAATTGACCTGAATGAGCACCCAAACTTTCAAGTCATATAAACGATAAACTAATTTTTCTCTAAATATGTTCATAGTAATTTTAAAAAATCCTTGCCTGAGGATATGTTTATTGATTTTAGAGAAAAAGAAAGGGTAGGAAGGAGAGAGAGACAGACAGACAGACATTGATTGGAGATGTATTAATTGGTTGCCTCCTCTATGTGCCCAGACTGGGGATCAAACCTGTAACCTGGGCATGTGCTCTGACCAGGAATCAAGCCCGCCATCTTTTGGTGTATGGGACAATGCTCCAATCACTGAGCCACCTAACCAGGGCCATAGTAATTTTAAAAAAAAATCAATTCTTAATAAACAAAACATAGTATAATGGCTGACTAGATAACAGGAGATTTGAATGACTAATGCTTGTTGCTTTTCTGTAAAAATAAGCTAGAATCACCCAGTGAGGACAGTGCACCCTGGGAAAGAATCTGGCCCTGCTGGGACACACTTTAATACTTTCAGCACACTAGGGTAAGCCTCAGGAAGGTCTCGCTGTCATCTTGCAGAAGCACTGGTGGAATCTGGCAGCTTTAAAGAGAGTTTTAAATTCAGTGGGAAATAAAGACTATGCCATTGAGTCACAATAATATTCCTAGCATACATCACAGCATGATGAATTTTTTTCTACCTGCTGAGCTCATTCTTGCTTTCTGTAGGGTTTGGTGGTTTGGCCAGACAGTTGATTCTCTGAGACACATCTGGCTATGTCATTAAGTTATTCCTGAATGTTTTGGCTATTGCCAAAGTGGTCTGCTGGTTTAAAAAAAATCCGAGTACCATCTTGGGAAATATTACTCTTGCAGACTGCCTTTTACAGTCCAACTCAGTCATCCAGACAAAGCTATTTTTTAGCATCCCTTAAGCCCTCTGAGAGAAAATGCAGGGGTGAGTTTCTGTCTTTATTTATCATTAAGGTTAGTCACATCTGTTTTCTTCCTCATTTGCAATATACTGATTAGAAGTGTCAATATGCTCTTAAGTGTAAAAGTTCTTCCAACATATTTCCATTTTCCGGGAAATAGAAAATATCCTCCAAGAGCCTCTCCCTTCAAATTCTTATTAGAAAAAAGACTCATAGGTGGAAACCCTAGACATTCCTTTCATGTTCCCTTTCTTTATTTTATGCTCTCGCTGATCTTTGACTTTTTGGGTGTTCAACTTGGTGAGAAAGTATTTCCAAGATGTGAGTCATCTCCAGGTAGCAGATAGGAAATGTTGAAATCCTGTACTTTTATTCTCATTCTAAATATGTAACCCTCTTATGGGAGACAATGTTATTTTCGAAGTACAGTATTTAATAAACAACTACATCCTGATCTTTCACAAACTTAAAAGCTAATGTTTGTTGTTTTTTAACTCTGCCTATATGCCAGGCACTCTTTAAACACCTTCCTCATATTACTCATTTCATCGCCCCAACAACTCTATGAAATGAGTTCTATTTTTAATCTTCATTTTACAGACGTAGAACTGAGGCACCAAGAGGTTATGTAAGCTGCCTAAATAAGTGGTAGAGTTGGGACGGAGAGCAGCAGGCTTGTGTCAGAGCCGGAGTTCTTACCTATTTCACTGAACTGCCTCTGAGTAATCTTCCCTATTCACATCCGAGAATGAGCAAGGTAGATACCCTGATGGAACAGCCCCCATTTCCATTCTCTTCTTTAGCATCTGCTTGGAGGTCGATGGTCAGTTTGATGTCAGAAGCCTTGCAGCATTTCCTTTTACTTCCCAAGATGACACAAATAATGCTAGGATTTAAATGGGTACAGCTGCAACTTAGAGAGCTATCACTGACAGACTGTCTAGGAAAGCAAAACAAAATGTTGGGTTCAGCCAGTGCTGCTTCTAGTTGCCTTATTTTCTTCATTCAAAAATACAAAGCATGTTCATAAACCACAGGGGTGTAAAAGAGAAAATATAATGAACTTGAGAGAAAGCAAAATCCCAACAAGTCAGCCATTGTGTCTGCTTTTAGCCATTATTACCACTCCAGCTCAGGCCACCAGCCCGCTCACTTGGGCCACGCCAGGAACCTCCTGACAGTGCCCTTGCTTTTGCGCCTGCTCCCACTCTAATAGTATCAGTTCCAACATTAGTGACTTTTCCTTGCAATCTGAGCACCTCCGATCTCTTCAAGACCTTCAAGTTCAGGCTTCTGGCCATTTCTCAAGTCTTTTTCCTCCTATCAACAATGTGCCAATCTCACTGAGCTCCTTGCAGATCTTTAACAACACTTTCTGTATTCCTGAGGCTCTTTGTACCTGCTATTCCCCTTTTCTTTATCTACATGTGAGACTGATCCCTATAATCACACGTTTTATATGTTACTTCCTCAAACAGGCTTTCCCTCACTTCCATTCTCACTGAAGTATTTTTATTCTATTCTCTCTTTATTAGTGTTCCAATTCTTCTTTGAAATTATTGCACTTTGTTATAATCACTTATATGTGTCATTGTTTAAGTCTGTCTTTTTACTCATCAACTAAATACCCAGCACACGCATCACAGTCTGTCACATAGCATTCACCACCAGGTGGCACCAAAGTACAGCAGGGTCCAGGGTAGAGTTGGATCACAAGACCTTTGGACTCCAGGCTTCCCGGGTTATTCCACCTGGTAATATCACTGACCTGCATTTGAATTTTTGGACCAGCTCCCTCCCCAAATGTATTAGAGTGGGGTTTCATAATAGTGTGTTCTGTTCTGATTCTACACTCTAGAAGAAGTTTGATCTATGAGAGAATTAGAATATAGTTTTGATGAACTAGACATGTCTTGGTTCTAAAGACCACAGCTCAAAAGCCTTAGAAATACAGAACTTATATAAAAATAAATGACTATTCTAACAAAACATTTATACTTAAACCTTCTTTGGATGTAATGACAAAGATCCCTACCACTCTGAGTTGTTCAAGAAGAGATAAGATGTCTAGTTGCCCAGATACTGTGTTAAGAGATTGAAGACTCAATAGGAGGTTGGATTAGATGACCCCACAGAATTTCAGTCTTGAGAATATATGCTTCTAGATTCCAATTTAAATGTTTAAAAATATACATAAGTTCTTTAAGAATTGTACTTTTGGAACTATTAGTATTACTCTTCAGTGGAATATCAATTCTCCTTTATGGTGATAACATATTAAAAAGTGCTTAGATAATGAAATCAGACTGACCTGAATTAAAACCCAATCTACCACTCTTTACATATGTGACCTTAGACAACTATTTTTACCTCTATTTCCTTATTTCTAAACGGAATATTAAGACCACATTACTGAATTATCATTAAGCCTCTATCAAGCCCAAACTATTATTTATATTTGGTTTTTAAAAATAGCCCATTCTTCTGTAATAAGGTATATATATAATTATTAAAAACTAACCAATAATCCATCACTACCACCATCAACAACAAAACTCAGAATTTCTCTCTCGCCTAATTGTTTCCAAGTCACTTTTAAATAACAAATAATGTAATGTACCCCCTTGCAAGTATGGCTCAGTTGGTTGAGCATCATCCCATGCACCCAAAGGTCACTGGTTCGATTCCCAGTCAGGGCACTTGCCCCAGTTTCGAGCTTGATCCCCGATAGGGGGTGTGCAGGAGGCAGCTAATTCATACTTCTCTCTTTGATGTTTCACCCTCTTTCTCCTTGTCCCTTGCTCTCTCTCTAAAAATCAATTTAAAAAAATAAATGGCACATAATGTAGAAAGATTGAAGTTGAAGATATTTTCTACTTATTCAATCTGTTTTAAAAATAGAAATAGTTTGGAAACTATTTCCCCTGTTCAAGTAGGGGTTGGGCACAAATGCTCTTTTCTTTTGGGTTTCCATCCCCTGGATAACTAGGAAACAAGAGGATTTCATGCAAGAGAACATAGAAAAACATTTCTATATCAACAGGGGTGCTAGAGAGGCAGAAAGACCTTTATTTTTATTGGCTTTGGCAGCTTGGTGGAATTAGAAAGATCACCTGTGGCTTATCCAGTGAGAAGCAATATTGAGCAGCCCACAGACAAGTGGCAGGGCTTTGACAATAAGCCAGTTTAGTGCCAGATGCTCCCTTTATGCTTAAATCCTAAAAATGACTGTGACACTAATCTAAGATTTGGAGTGGTTTATTCAAATATTTTAATCAATAACTGTATATAAAATTAAAGTTAGAATTTTTTGAAACATATTTTCCTATTTTTCCCCCTAAAATGAATCTACATATATGGCAGGGCACTCTTACAGAATCACCATAAAACCCCTTTATTCAGGAAGTGAATATTGATAAAATCCTGTCGTCTAATTGTCTAATTCACAGGCCCTATTCCTCTTCACATTTTGCCAACCACTGCAACGGGGATCCCACCCAGGAACACAGGTTGCATGAAGTTGTCATGTTCTGCGAGTCTCCTTCAATCTGGAACAGTTCCTCAGCCTTCCCCTTGACAGTTGTACAGAGTACAACCTTCCCTTCTGTGGGACAGCAGCATCCTGCATTTTTCCTCATGTGCAGTCTCAGGCCATGCCTTTCTGGCAGGAATGCCACAGAAATAACACTGCACTTCACAGTGCCTCACCTCAGGAGACACACAAGGCCAACCCATTCCCACTACTGCTGACTTTAACCTTGCTCACCTGCCAATGCAGTTTCTGTCTGTCAGATTTCTCCACCATCTTTACCAAAATATAGAGAACATTTCCCCATTTTTATCTGATTATTTGTATTTAAATACATGGAGAGATATCCACATATTATGGAAATATTTTATCCTTCAAAGGTGTTATTGTTTTTGGGCTCTTTCAACAGACAGAACCAGGAATCATATACCTGTATACATGTACACAGACACATGTACATATATACACATGCATACATATATAGCTATTTCTGTATCTATTTCTGTTTATATATATTTTTAAAAATGTGAATTCATACCAATACTTATAACTCTAATTCAACACCTATGGACAGGTTAAATAAGATGAGGACTAAGCTTGTATTTAGCAATGTGGAATTTCTTGGTGACTTTTCTAAGATATTTCTAATGAAATTGTGGAGGCCAAAATCTGTTTGAATAGAGTCAAGTGAGTAAGAGGAAGAAAATCAGAAACCGCATGTAAGACAACACTTCAAAGAGGTCTTACTGTAAAGGGAAAGAGAAAAACATAATACTCATTGGATTTATTATTAATCTGGAATAACTAATAGTATAGTTATATACAGATGTGAATGTTGCCAAAGAGAAGAACAAAAGTATTTTCCATGTGCAGTTCCAGGAGATTAAGCAGAGTATCTGGGGAAAGATGCAGGCCAGTAGGTACATATGGAGGGAGCTTGTAGAAATTTTCTTCTGAATAAGGAGAGAATAGGAATTAATCAGTTGGTAGAGTGATAAGTGAATGGAGATAAGGGATCTAGTGTGAGTGCCAGGCAACTACAAGTCTATTTGTTAGTGATCATGTCTTTAAAATGAGACAAGGTGGCATAATTGTGTATTTTTCTTTTGGCTGCAGAGTTGAAATGAACTGACCAAAGGTAGAACCAAGTGAGAGAGTGGAAGGAAGACAGAGGAGAGAGTTGAGAACATTTGCTGGGAAGTAGTTATGATTGACTGGAATTTAATCTAGGAAAGGCAAGATGCGCTGGTGATAGGATCAATGACTTGGATGTCATGGTGATATCTAAGGGTTGATGCAGAAGGGTTATTAGGAGTGACTTGGAGAGATATGAGGTCAGAGAGTAGCATCTTTGAAATTGAGATTATGAGGGATTGTAGTAATTTATAGTGACAAGGTCAAGGGTATGACTATAGAGTATAAGTAAGTGAGGTAAGGTGGTGGGGAATATATCAAGGATTAAGAGGCCAGAGGATTAGATAGATCATTTACATGGGTGTGGACATTACCAAGCAGTGGCAGAGCTTTATATCTTACATAAGATCATCAGGGGAAAAGGGAAAATGTCCCAGCAGCGAGAGATGATGGCAATAAAAAGAGGAAGGAGCCTGGCTGGCATGGCTCAGTGGTTGAGTGTCAACTTATAAACCAGGAGGTCACTGTTCGATTCCTGGTCAGGGCACATGCCTGGGTTGCGGGCTCAGGGCATGCAAGAGGCAGCTGATCAGTGATTCTCTCTCATCATTGATGTTTCTATCTCTCTCCTCTCCCTTCCACTCTGAAATCAATTTATATATATATATATATATATATATATATATATATATACACACACACACACACACACACACACACACACACACACAGAGAGAGAGAGAGAGAGAGAGAGGGGGGGGGGGCAGATTATTATGATCTCTGAACGCATAATAATCTGGCCACTCAGTGTTGTATATATACTAGTAGCCCTGCCCACAAATCCGTGCACCAGTAGGTTGCTGCCGCCTTGCTGTAGCTCTCCGCCCACTGCTTCACCCTCCTATAGCTCTCCCTGCTCCCCCCTCATAGCTTGCTGCCCTCCCCCCTCCTGTAGCTCCCTATCTCCCTTTGCTTGCTGCCCTGCCCTGTCCTGTAGCTCTCCGCCGCCCACTTGTAGTTCGCTGCCCCACCCTCCTGCAGATCCGTGATCCGGTCATTAAGCAGTTGGTTGTTATGCCTCAGGGTGTAATGGATAATTAGCATATTCCTCTCTTATTATATAGGATATATATATATGGCAGAAGAGGTAGTGTACTATATCCTGATAATATTAGATGTATAACTGGAGATTTTTAGGGACAGAGGAAGAATGATCTGAAACCAGAAATGAGGACCAAGGAGGATACTGATCCCTTTCTACAGTCCAGTGGCATGAGGGGAGTGGGAAAGAAAGCAGCCATTCCATGGAGGGAAGCAGAGAAAGCAGTGTCCTCAACTAAGGCCCAGATATTTTTAGAGCAAACTATGAAGGAAATGCTCAGAGAGATGGATGAGGACACAGGGAATTTCGTTATTAAGACTTTTGAGTTATAGAAGGCACAGGAAAGGGCTTCTAAAAATTGTAGAGGCATAAAAGATGGGGTCATAAAAGGCAATATACAAAGCCATCTGGAGATTAGAGTGGGGGTTGAGCGATGACTTAGAATGTGGCAGTTCACCCTCACAGAACTAAGGAGGTGATGAGATTAGGCCCCATGTTCCTATGATGATCATGGAAATTGACCGTGAACACTGACAAGGATGTTTGAGATTCTCATTAGCCACATGCAGGTTTAGAGACCTCAACTGACTCCTGAGGTTGGTGGTATAAAATCCCACAGAGGCACAGTCTCCCCTGACCTCAAAAGCACTCTCTTAACCTCCACTCTCAGGCTCGCCTTCAATCCTGTTGACAGTGGTAAACGGGACATATAAATGCCCTCATTTATAATGCACATGTGTAAGTGTGTGTGTGATAAAATAGTAGATCTCTTTGGAGATGTTTTAGGAAATTAAACCACAACAGTAAAAGTGACAGGGACACTCTCTTGGAGGGCAGTCCCCATTGTTGGTGTCTGTCACAGAATGTGGAAAATAAAATGAAATCTCTTTGGGCAGCTAGATGGATGTGGCCATCAGACCCTCCACTTCCCAATCTCTGTTCATAAGGGCTCCTGGCCCTTCTCGGCCTGGATCAGTGAGAATTGAGTTTCCCGTGAGCAGAAAGAATGTTTGTTAGCATCTGAACCTGAAAGCACCCTCTGTTTCTCCATGTATAAATGGTGGTGCCTTGGTATTGTAATGTTTGCAAATATGTAGGAAAAGTGGAGATTAAAGGCCTCCATACTGAACGTAGTAAAGACTCAAGGGCAGCTAGAGATACGGGCTCTGGCTGTAAGCCACCTCTTTGCTCATCTTAATGCTATTACAAGTGTGACTAGGAAAATATGCTAAATTATTAGTAGTGACATTCCCTCCCCACCACAAACCTTCTTATATGAGTGAATCCTGAGATTCTTTTTGCTGAGCAAGTTGATAGATAAAAAGGCAATATTTTTGGGGGGCGGGGGCGGGGGAGGGCACCGAGGAGATGATGCAGAGATCAGAGAAGAAGAAATACTGGTGACACGAGCCTAAAAAGAGCTGAAAGGGAAGGAGAAGACAGACACATTGAACGCTGGTAAGCACACTGGCAGTGATCTTAGGAAAATGAAAGAATCGTGGAGATGGTTAAGTTGTTGAGAATATCACTCTGAACCATGAGATGCTCCCTCCCTCCCCTGTCTCCCTAAACAAATGTCACTAACATTCTACGTTAGGTTTGTTATTTTTGTCATTGCTGCTGTTATTTTTATTGTTAGATACGATGGTATGGGAGACTGGATTCCAGCCCGGGCTGTGTGAAGCCTGGCCTGCCCACGGGGACTCAGCACCAGCCTTCTCCCTGGTTTTTATGGAGGCGCCACTTTGGAGGCAACCGCAGCTAACTTACGTGTTTGATAAAGCCTATCTGCCAGTATGTGGATATCACTGCATTAACATTGTAATTAGTATTTCTGAATTTCCTCACTTGCGAATTTCAAATTCAAAAAATATATACGATAAAATTGGAACCTCACATATTCCTGCACAGCTGCAAGCACTCAGTTCTGTAAAGCTCCAACCCAAGCTTTGCGTCCCCCTTCCCAGTGCTGCATCCCCACGTCCAGCGCTGAGGGGAAGCCTTGGGCTCTTCACTGGGCTGCTCAGTTTGAAATGTCTCCATTTTCTGAGCAGCCTTGGGTTACTAGGTTAAAACGCCTATGTTCAGATTCTTCACCTATAAAAATGGGGTGAAGTACATCTGCTAAAGCATGTAAATTCCTTAGCACAGTGCCCAACACAAATCCCTTAATGAATGCTAGCTAGTATTAAAGTTATAATAATTCCTGATTTTGGAACATTCAATGTGCTATTTCCCATTAATTTTGTTCACAATGTTCTTACCCACCATAGCTTAATACTTACTCATAAAATTATATTATTTTTAAACTAGAGGCCCGGTGCATGAAATTTGTGCATGGGGGGGGGGTGTCCCTCAGCCCAGCCTGCACCCTCTCCAATCTGGGACCCCTCCAGGGATGTCCGACTGCCTGTTTAGGCCCGATCCCATGGGCAGTAAGACATTCCTATCACAGTCCAGGACTGCTGGCTCCCAACTGCTCGCCTCCCTGCCTTCCTGATTGCCCCTAACTGCTTCTGCCTGCCAGCCTGATCACCCCCTAACCACTCCCCTGCCAGCCTGATTGATGCCTAACTGCTCCCCTGCCAGCCTGTTTGCCCCTAACTGCCCTCCCCTGCAGGCCTGGTCACCCCTAACTGCCCTCCCCTGCAGGCCTGGTCACCCCTAACTGCTCTCTCCTGCAGGCCTGGTCCCCCCCAACTGCCCTCCCCTGCAGTCCTGGTGCCTCCCAACTGCCCTCCCTTGCAGGCCTGGTCCCTCCCAACTGCCCTCCTTTGCTGGCCATCTTGTGGTGGCCATCTTGTGTCCACATGGGGGCAGGATCTTTAACCACATGGGGCAGCCATCTTGTGTGTTAGAGTGATGGTCAATCTGCATATTACTCTTTTATTAGATAGGATAGAGGCCTGGTGCATGGGTGGGGGCCAGCTGGTTTGCCCTGAAGGGTGTCCCAGATCAGGGTGGGGGTTCCCTTGGGGTGTGGGGTGGCCTGGGCGAGGGGCCTGTGGTGGTTTGCAGGCCGGCCACGCCCCCTGGCAACCCAAGCAGAGGCCCTGGTATCTGGGGTTTATTTATCTTCTACAATTGAAACTTTGTAGCCTGGAGCAGAGCCAAGCCTTCTGCTTGCTCAGCTGCGGCAGCCATTTCTGTTGGGACGTATGTATCTTCTATAATTGAAACTTTGTAGCCTTAAGTGGAGGCCTGGTCCGGCCAGGGTGTGTGGAAAGCTTGGCTTCCTCCATCGCCGGGGGCAACCCTAGCCTCCTGCTCTTTCCAGCTCCGTGGCTGCCACCATTTCTGTTTGGATTTATTTATCTTCTATCATTGAAACTTTGTAGCCTTGAGTGGAGGCCTAGGCCAGCAAGGGGAGGCAGAAAACTTGGCTTCCTCCATCGCCAGGGAAAGCCAAGCCTCCCTCCTGCTCTCTGTGGCCGTAGCCATCTTGGTTGGGTTTATTTGCATATTCGCTCCTGATTGGCTGGTGGGCGTGGCTTGTGGGCGTGGCTTGTGAGTGTAGCAGAGTGATGGTTAATTTGCATATTACTCTTTTATTAGATAGGATGGAGTTAACTCTTCTCCCCTAGAGTTTTCATTATAATGCCTAGTTTTTAAACTTTATATTATTTACTATGTTCTGCTCCTCAACTTAATTAATGCTTGTTAGTTATTCACATCTGATACTATTTCATTATTTTTCTTTCTACTGTTTTAATATTCTCTGTTATCATAGTTGTAGAGTTGCATTTTCATCTCATATTAATTCATTCTCTAAGATCTCATATTTTTCCTCTAGCTTATTATTATTTTTAATACTCACCTGAGTATATGATTTTTTTTTATTGATTTGAGAGAGAGGGGAAGGAAGGGGGAGAGAGAGAGATTGGTTGCCTCCTGTAGCACCCTGACTGGGAATGGAACCTGCAGCCTAGATATGTGCCCTGACTGGAAATCGAACCCACAACCTTCTGGTGTATGAGATGACACTCCAACCAACTGAGCCACCTGGCAAGGGATCTAGCTTATATCAGTCATCACACATATTTTGTGATTTTGGCATTTAAGAATTTCAAATTTTAATATTGATAAATTTTACAAATACTTATATTACCTGAGAAATAATCACTACCCAGTACTGATCAGTATCATTTATATGTCAAGTGGTTGGTTTTCACTTGACAACTTGATGTTTGTGCACTTGTCACTAGGATTGAACAAAAATCTCACCCAGCTGAAGCTGGAGGGAAAGAGTCTAACATTGTATGTGTATCCTCAATTAATCAGTAATAAAAAAACAAAAAATAGACAGGCAAGCAAACGTGTACATAGATAGGTAGGTAAACAGATGAGAGTGCCATAAATGCTGCTCTATTATTTGGATTACCAGAATCTCCAGGAAATCCTTCTTAGCAAAATGCCCCAAAGCTACATCTTTAATGCTAAAAAAATACACCTGTCCTTAGCCTATTAATTCACTGCAACTCTCTCCTGTCTGATCTAAATGACTGCTCGGCTCCTTTGGTTTCTCTAGTAACCTTTCCTTTGGAACAAGGCTGAATTGATCTTCACTACTCATCTCTCTTGATGGTCAACCATGATTACACAATTTACAACAAAAAGGTAATCAAACTAACACTCTCACTCTTGATTAATTAAAGGAGGGTTAGGTTTCAGTAACAAGTTAGCCCAAGCTCAAAATGGTTCGGTTTAATAGACATTTATTTCTTGCTACCTCAACAGTTCTGTCCAGGCCAATGAGTGGGTGTGGTTGTTCATGGACCCAAGAGACTATCATTTCTGTATCAGGCTCTCATGCTCGCCCTTTTAATGCCTTTTTGGAAGTTGAAGGGATGGCAGTGAGATAAACAGGAAAACTTGCCATTTTTAAACTAAGTTATTGGAATGGTTTCCAATGTTAAGTGATTAGAAACATTGTAATCTGTTCTGTGAGTCCATTTTTTAACCTTGGAACAGCATTTTAGAGGGTTCCCTAATTGGTATACTATTTATGACTTTTTATTTAACAAAGAATCTTGCATTTTTTCAAATGTATTTTGCTAAATGGCATTTTTGGCACCAAGGCACAACTTCATTAAGTGATCTGCTCTCTGAAATAGGCTAATATTTCTTTTTAATAATCTAAAGCAGTAGCAAATAACAAAATGGAAGGAACAAAAAATATGCCATAATTATAGCATGAGTGTCTCCACACTATAATAGACATATCCATACTACAAAACATACATATCTATGCTCTTATGTCTCTATCTCTGTCTCCAGGACTGAACCTTATGATGGCAGTACTCTGTAGAGACAGCTTACCTGATTCAGTTATTTCCTATCTTACCTAATAATAAACATGTAAATTGACTGTACCACTGCTATGCCACCAGCCAATCAGGAGTGATATGCAAATTAACACAACAAAGATGGCGGTTAATTTGCATACACAGGCACCGAGTGACTGGGGCGGGATGCTTGCATCATCGCCATGGCGACGACGCAGGCATTCTGTCCCACCCTCAGTCTCTCAGGGCCTTTGGGCAGCGTGGGAAGACGGGGCCGGAGCAGAAAGAGGTGGCTCTGGGGCCTTAGCGGAAAGGGGCTGGGCCGGAGTGGAAAGGCGGTGCCAGCAGCCAGGGAAAGGAAAGCCCATTCTAGCACGAATCTTCGTGCATCGGGCATCGGGCTTCTAGTTTTTATATATTTCTTTATTAACCTAAAAATTTTTTTGGTAGCACACATACATAGAAAAAAAGAGCTGATTTGGTGTGAAAAATTATAAAAATGGGAAAAATCTTACTCTATCAATTTCTATTATACCCACTTCACATTTTTTTTTAATATTTTAACATTGTTAATAACTTCTTTCACCTTGGCCTGAAATTTAAGTCAATACTGGACCTAAGAGATGTTTGGGAAACTGGGGCTCTGTCTTGGAGAAAAGCTTCGGAGAGTACTGGCTTGCTATCCATTGGTGACTATAAACTTCTGCCCTCTGGGTTCTGGTGTTTGCAACTTGAACTTGAGCTGGTATAGAAGATTTTGGGGGAGATTTGGCATCTCCAGCATCTTTTAATTGCTCTGTGATTTTGACCAAACGTGGAACATCTCACCATTTATTTCCTTCCTTGAATCAACATGATGAAGAAACATAGATGGCTTCCTTACAGTCTTTTACCTACCAGGCCTTCTGCCAGCGTCTTTGATTTTGAACAATCTATTACAAAATTATCCACATTGCTCTCCTTGGTGATGGCAATAGCGCAGATGAAATTTGTCCTTAGAGTGACAAGCCTGCCCAGGGTGCCTCTAGAACTGGAAGGGCCTCAAAGCAGTGTGCTGGCAAGGTCAGATAATCAGGGATCCTTCTGCCATTAGGACTTGGACTTCCTCCCTTCCAGGCCAGCAAGACCATACTGTCTTTTCCCTTCTCTAGTGTTTTGTCTTCTGTGTGTCATGGACATGAAACACAACCCGTTTGCCTGTTTCTTCTGTGTTAACCTGACACATAGGATGGATTTCGGAACAAGCTGTTCCCAGAGTGCTTTCTGCCGAAAGGTGGAAAAGGAGTTTAACAAACGGGAGTTCTATTCATAAGCAGTCTCTCCCCAACTCACTCCAAGCCCCAGCATCATGGAGGCATATCCTGCAGGGCATAGAAATGCCACTCACAAAGACACAAGTCTTTCCTGGCCATTTCTGCCCATCACAATGGAAATGCCTCTGGCCCGGATCACCTCACTGGTGTCATCTCAAACCTTGTCGTCCCAAGAAGTCTAGGGCCAGTCCCCGGAAGCTTTCTCTCTTATTTTGATTGCAATTATGATAAAATCTAGATACAATACCCAGAGGATTCCTTTATCTCGTCACTATATGGATGATACCTCCCTAAATTTTTTATACAATTAAATTAGCACAAATGCCTAAATCATATGTAACCAATTTCTAGTATAAACTTTTCATTCCTCTTAGCAGAATTTTGTTAAAACATTAAGCTAGTGCCTCAAGAATCCTCTTTACTCAGTTCTGGGAGAGGTTCAGCTTCTTTAATCCGTCAAGATGACCTGAACCATATGTTGCTACCACCTGTTCTTGTCCAAAATGCTCTGTTCAAGAATGGCGACTGCTTGTGGTACTCTTTCCAGATCATCCTCAACGGCTACAGCTGCAATGTGTCTAAGATTATAGGTACGAGATTTTATTATTGTGTGTTTACAGAGATTGTTCTCCCCCCCCCCCCAAATATTGCCCATTTCTAAAGGGTAGAAATGTTCTCTTGCCTTTTATTTACTGTCCATTCACTTACCTATGATTTTTTTGCCTATCTAAATGTGCCTGCGTTTTATAACTACCAAAAGGTTTCTTATGGGAATAAAATATATATTAGTTTAAGAATACTTGCAGTTTTAGGTTCTTTTCCATTTTCCATTATTTCTTGCAGTTGTTACAACAAAGATTTTGTGATGAAGCGGGTAGACATAATCCAAAGTTTAGTTAATATTTTGGTCCCTCCAAAGAAGATTAATCACTCAACAAATGAAAACAATGGTTTAGAGTCTAGTTTCTCTAGGCAGGGCTAAACTAAGCAGTCCCATATCTTCTGTCTTGAAGCAGTGTCAATTCAGAGAGATCTTAATCTTAATTACAGCACCTTCTAATTAGAATATGACCCCAGGCATGTTACTCATGATCAGTTTTCTAATCTGTAAAATGGAGATAGTAATCTATTAATAGCTCGCTGTAAGGACTGAATGAGGTTATTTATACTGAGCGCCTAAGACATTGCCTTATACAGTGTGAGAGTTAATAAATACTATCAATTATCACTGAATTAAGACAAAGTCTGTGTTCTTTCATCTGGTCGCTTTGATGATTTTGACTTTTTCTGATGTTGATTTCAGCTGTGTTTTTTTAACCTAATTTCTTAAAAATTCCCTTGAAGAAATGCCTGCTTTTTAAAATTGAGTTGAGAAGGCATGGAATAAAATACTAGTATCAAGAAGCCATATCTAGATTCAACTCATTGATACAATGCTAGAGAGTTAGTGTTACAGTTCCTATTTAGTTCAGATAATCCAATCAATGAGATTGGAAAAATATGGTGGTGGGGATTTGGGGGGTAATTTTTGAAGACCCCGCAGTTCCCGGAATGGTCATGGAGTCTCTTCTCTTACACTTTCTTCTCTCCTGCACCTCAGAGGCCCTGCAGAAAGGAAAGGCGAGAGCTGTGCTGCAGAGATCCAGGGAACGCTCAGGCTCCATGTGAATGCTGAGAATTGGTGTTGACACTGGACCATGCTGAGGAGGAGATGGTGCTTTATGGACAGGCCTGGGGTCCTACTGCACATCTGTCAGTTTCTAGCTCTCTGCTGAATGAGAGCGCACATGACACAGGAATGTGCTGACATGTGCATTAAGAGTCAAGAGATAAGAACCTGAATTTGCCACAGGGAAAGTGATAAACATCAGTAATAGAGGAAACATTTCGTTTTTCAAATCTGTTAGCAGCTAGGGGAGATAAAAAATATCTATAAAAATGTATTTGCATGCCCTTTTAAATGTAAATCACCAAAAGGCAACATACTTAATAGAGGACCCCATGTTGAAATAGAATATATGAGTCAACTGCAGCTTCTTACTAATGAAATAAATCATTTTCAAAGTCCTTTGAATGTTCAAGTCATGGCTAATGGTTTTAAATATTTCTCACTAGTATTGATCCTCTGTGGGTGAGGAATGGATAACAAAAGGCTACCTCACAGGTGACATGCTGGTTTCTAAGGTTTAGTTTCTACCTTCTGAAATGATTCTCAGGGGAGAATAAAAGTATTCCTGCCCCTAAAGGAAAACAGATTATGTAACACAGATGACTGTTGAAGAAAATAAGGTGAAAGTGAGGAAGAGAATGCATTTCAACCTTACAAGAGTTGTTAATATTTGCAAGTATGAAGGTACAGCTTATATTATTCCCTCTGGCACATACATAGTCACCAAGGATGAGGAATAAGAGCAAGTGTATGCCCAGAGATAAAATGCAAAACATCACCTTTAATGAAACCTTTTAGGTCTGCTTTTAAAGCTCAATATTTGAGAGGTAGTACTATAGGCAAGGAGAAATTCAAATGTTGTTAATATGCATAAATATACATTGAAGACATCAAAATTCCACTGACATATGCTTCTAAAATCAGTATTGCAGATACAGTCTCTCATAACGTAGTCTCAAACATCTATACGTACTTCCTAATTGGGAAATAAAGCAGTTTTATAAAACTGAAAATGACATACAAAGATATATTTCTCACTTTTAATGACCTCTTTCGTTTTGTTTTGTTAATCCTCACTGGAGGATATTTTTTCCAATGATTTGTAGAAAGAGTGAAAGGGAGGGAGGAAAGGGAGTCAGAGAGAGATACAGAAAGAATCAATGTGAGAGAGACACATCGATTGGTTGTCTCTGGACCAGAGCAGGAACAAAACTGCAACCCAGGTACATGCCCTTTAACGGGAATCAAACCTGTGACCCTTTGATGCATGGACCAAGACTCCAATCACTAAGCCACACCAGCCATGGCTAATGACCTCTTTTAAAGCAATTATATGATACTAGAGGCCTGGTACATGAAATTCGTGCACGGGGTGAGGGGGTCCCTCAGCCTGACCTGCACCCTCTCCAATCCGGGAGCCCTCGGGGGATGTCCAGCTGCCAGTTGGACATCTCTCTCGCAATCCGGGACCTCTGGCTCCTAACCGCTCACCTGCCTGCCTGCCCTAACCACTGTGTCTGCCTTCCTGATCCCCCTAACTGCCCTCCCCTGCCTGCCTGATCCCCCTAACTGCCCTCCCCTGCCAGCCTGGTCGCCCCTATTAACTTTTTGTTTTAATCTTATCCCCTTCACACACAATTATATTTGACTTCCTTACGGGCTTCTCCCTCTCACACAATTTTTCTCTCTCCTTTATGTAACACTTTTTCCTACTGACTCATCATTTATAAACTTTTCTTTCCTCCTTATTTCCTACTTCTGTTCCATCATCCTTCTTCCCATCTTTCTCCTACTCTCCTTCCCTCCCCACATTCCTTCTTTCCTTTATCTTTACCCTGCCCTCCCTCCCCTTTTCCTTCCTTCCCACCTTAATTTTTTTTCACTTCCTCCCTCAGACCTGCTTTGCTGCCTCCCCCATTTCTTCCTTATTCCCATTCTCCTTGTAAGCTCTACCGGCTCCTCTTTAAAACTTTTCTTCCCTCCCTCTTTCTCTGTCATCCTACCTTTCCCATACATTCTTCTCTACTTACTTCCCCTGTTTTAATATCTATCTATCTACCTGCCTAATTATTCACTATCATTTATCTTTTTTCTTTTCTGACTCCTACTTTTAAAATCTGTCCCCAGTACACAACTATACTTGATTTTCACTCATACATCCTCTTTCCTTCTTTAACTCTGCTCTCTACTGACTCCTTTATGAAGTTCTTCCTTCCCTCTCTCCCGCCCTTCTTAAAGCTTCCATTGGGTGGGAGAGGCGTTAACCCCCAGCCCAGGGCTCAGCCCCAGCCACCCCCCATCCCTGGCCTCCCCTCCACCGTCCTGCTCCCATTCCCTTCCCGGGACGCCCGGCCCAGCGAGGGTGGCGGAGACCCACATGGCCCGGGCACTGCTGCTGCCACCGTGAAGCAGGAGCGCCTCCGCCCAGAAGGCCTCGGACCATCCACCACTCCGTCCTGGACCAGTGGGCACCTCCAATGGCCCATGCCGGGGGCCACTGCCCTCCTCCCATGTGCACCTGCTCCCCCCCACGGTCGCCACCCCCTCCCATGTGCAGCCCCGCGTTTCCTTCCCTTTTCCATTTCTAGGTCTGTTTCTTGTTTTCTTTCTGTATTTCTGTTTCTCCTCTCAGCCTATCTGCATGCAGGCCTGCTTTCCTCTCCTTCTCCTTTCTTATCCCCTCCTATTGTATCCTATCCTACCCCGAGCCTTACACCTGCCTGAGCAGAGGGTGGGGACACAGCCTGCTGATCCGGTCGTGACATGATGCTGTAATGGATAATTTGCATATTTCTCTATTATAAGTATAGATTATTAGTATAGATAATATCTTTCTTACTGGCATGAAAAAATGAGCAAGGTTTAGATTTTAAAGTGATCATATTATGCTTTGTCATTAAGAAAAGGACTTAACATATTCATGGAATGATTCTTATACTAGTAAGTACTTCCCATTATCTTTTAAACCACAACTTTACCTGGCAAATTTTAGAGTCTCAAAGATAGAACATACAGGAAAAACTGAGTGGGTCACTACCACCTTGGGTTTTCCTCCCAGTATTTCATTAGAAGCATGTATGTTGGGTCTGAGTGTCATGCATATATTTGAAGCACTTCTCAAAACATACATAATTGTAGATAAGATGATCTTAAAATTATCATAAATTTTAGCTACAAAAATGTTAATATCTTGTCTGATACACTCTGAAATATCACCTGTATATGTCTATTCAATGCTGCATTAAGTGGTATGTAACTGTGTTTTAAAATTGAGGCTCTTGAATAGTCTTTAAAAGTATAACCCATTTAAGAATGAAGGTTCTTGGATGGAAGATTAAACCCTAAAATGGTAGGAGACCAAAACATGATAGTAAAGAGGTGCTGGCAGTCATCAAATACTGTTTGAGAGGTGGAGTCTTCTCTTGAAAATGGAAAGTGAATTCCTTCTGGGTGGATTGTCACAGGTTCAGGACACACGTAGGGAACCGTGTAGACTCTCTAGTAATGTACATGGAGTAGAAACCTGAACATAAAGAGCAAGGAGCAGAGCTAATAGAGATATGGGCAAGCTGAGGGCAACGCCTATGACTAAAAATAACCCTTAAAAGCTTTCCAGAAGGACAAAGTTCACTAGGGTTTTAATACTTGAAGTTATTTGCCCTGGAGCTAACTATAGATTTCCTGGAGAAAAATTTAGAAAACAATTATGGGGTATTATTCTACTCAAGTACCAGATTCTACAAAAGCGCTAGATGGGATATCTTTCTTGTTATTTGATTTGCCTTTCCTTAATCACTGACGATGTTGAGTATCTTTTTACGTGTTCGTTAGCCAATAAATTTGAGGTGTGTTATCTTATTTGGAGAACTATTTATTTATATCAAGTGCCCATCTTTAATTGGATTATTTGCCTTTTTATTGTTGAGTTATACGAGTTCTGTATATTTTTGGAAAAATAACAAATGTTGGCAAAGATGTGCAAAAATTGGAACCTTCATACATTGCTGATGGGAATGAAAAATGGTGCTGCCTCTGTGGAAAATACTTTGGCAGTTCCTCAAAAAGTTAAACATGGAGTTATATGATCCAACAATTTCACTGTTAGGTACATATCCAAGAAGATTGAAAACATATGTTCACACAAAAACTTGTACACTAAACATATGATCACAAAAAGTATTGTTCACAGCAATATTATTCACAATAGCCCAAAAAGAGTAGAAATAACCTTTAATAGATTAATGGATAGACAAAATGTGATATGTTCATATAATAAAATATTATTCAAGAATAAAAAAGAATGAAGTGCTGGTTCATATTACAACATGGATGAACCTTGAAAACATTATGCTGAGTAAAAGAAGCCAGGGACAAATGGTCACTGTTTACATGATTTCATTCATATGAACAACACATAGAGAAAGCAAATTAGTGATTGTGAGCAAAAGTGGGGAATTGGGAGTGACTGCTCACAGGTACAAGATATTTTGGGGAGTTTTGATAGAAATGTTCTGGAATTAGATATGGTAATGATTGCACCATGTTGTAAAATACTAAAAACCACTGGATTGTGCACTTTAAAATGGTATATTTTATGTTGTATACATTATATCTCAATTTTAGAAAATGAACTAGAATTACTGGTACAATGAGCAGACATTGGTACCTAATTGGCATCTAAAGGTATATCGGTTCATTTGTAGATTCAATGATACAATTTGACACTGAAAGTTAACTGAGCACCTCTCTGAGGCTGCTGCTCCTGGTGAGTTTAGATTCAAGAGAGAGGTTCCTGTATGTCATCAGAGCCAGCTACTGAATGTAGAAATTAGTTCCAAGGGGAAGACTTCATTTCTGACAATGCTAGTTGAGAACTTAGTTATAATTCTGCCAAAGACAGACAAACAAAAACAACCAAAAACTCTCTTGCAAACCAGCCATTGCGTCCAAGGCAATAGATCATTCTTATTCCAGATTTTTAAAAACACACAAATTCTTGTAGAATTATTTTCTCATTCACAAGGTCCAGGTTGGTATTTTGAATTTTAAAAGCTATTTATTGTCAAGATTTCCTGGCAGCTCAGTTCTTTTTTGTTCGAGAGCATTTCCCTCACTGAGCTCTCAGAATTGTTTCTCTGAAAAAATGTCAACCCGTCATCTGAAAAGAAGAAAAACGTGTGCATATTTGGAGAGTGGTGGTAATTCTGTGATTTGGGGCAACTGCATAGGCTAACACTTCCTTGGAGAACCTACATAATTCTTATTATCACATTAAGATTTTGAGAAGTCCTGTTGTAAAAACCAACCAATGCAAGAAAAAACAAACCTGATCAGATTTGCTTAACCCAGTTTATTGCAATATGGCCATTTTCAAGGAATACAATTAACATCTTGCCTATGTTCCTTTGACTATAGTTTGATAAACAAGTTGGTTAGAGCCTAGCTTTGCTCTTCCAATTCAGAGCTTCTAATTTTGGTTGGACATTTGAAAATGCATGCTGTTTTTTGAAATTTCAGGATTATGTTTAGTGCAACTAGATTTACAGTTGGATGTTTATTATCCCTTTAGGGGAAAAAAGCCTTGGTCTACTTATCCCTGGGCAGCCGTGCAGTCTTTACAAACAAGGTAAAGAGAGTTAGTGCTTCAATTCCTATTTACAGATAATACAATCAAGGAGAGGAAATTGCTATCATCTCCAAAAGTGTTATTTTCAGAGTACTGGCCATATCAGTGAGGTGAGTTATTCTTGGAAAAAATTTTAAAGGAATGTGGTTCTATTTAAGAATATATTCAAGAAGTGTAAACTCTTAAAGCCCTCCTTACAATGTTAGAAATGATTTTTTTAAAAGAAACAAGACTCAAATACTTTAGAAAAAAATGGCCTAGGTCATATTTATGGTTTTCCCCGCCCCTTACAATATGCACATTTGGGGAGCTTCATTTACTGATAGTTATGCCCTATTAATGACACTGAAATTCTAATTTTATACAAAATGGTGTTTACTTAATAAATGAATTTGGCAATGTAGCAGGATACAAAATTAATACCCAGAAATCTATGGATTTTTTTATACAACAATAATGAACTCACAGAAAGAGAAACTGAAAAAACAATCACATTTACCATTGCAACAAAAAAATTAATATACCTAGGAATAAACTTAACTAAGAAGGTAAAAGATCTGTACTTGGAAAACTACAGGACGTTGAAAAAAGAGATAGAGGAAGACATAAGCAAATGGAAGAATATACCGTATTCATGGATTGGTAGAATCAACGCCATTAAAATGTCTGTACTACCCAAAGCAATCTATAGATTCAATGCAATCCCCATTAAAATACCAATGGCATAGTTCACAGACCTAGAACAAACTCTCCAAAAATTCACATGGAATAAAAAAAGACCTCAAATAGCCACAGCAATTCTGGAGAAAGAAGAACCAACTTGGAGGGATCACAATACCAGATATCAAGCTATATTACAAAGCCACTGTTCTCAAAACTGCCTGGTATTGGCACAAGAACAGACATATAGACCAATGGAACAGAACAGAGCTCAGAAATCGACCCAAGCCATTATGCTCAATTAATATTTGACAAAGGAGGCAAGAGCATACAATAGAATTAAGACAGTCTCTTTAATAAATGGTGTTGGGAAAATTGGACACATGCAAAAAAATGAAACTAGACCACCAACTTACACCATACACAAAAATAAACCCAAAATGGATAAAGGACTTAAATGTAAGATAGGAAACCATAAAAATCTTAGAAGAATCCATAGGCAGCAAAATAGCAGACATGTCGTAGCAATATCTTTACCAATGCAGCTCCTTGGACAATAGAAACTAAGGAGAGAATAAACAAATAGGACTACATCAAAATAAAAAGCTTCTGCACAGCAAAAGAAACCATCAACAAAACAACAAGAAAGCCCACTGCATGGAAGAACATATTTGCCAATGTTACTAGGATATCCTATAAGGGTTTAATCTCCAAAATTTATAGGGAACTCAGACAACTTAAAGAAAGATAAAAAAATCTAATCAAAAAATGGGCAAAGGACTTAAATAGACACTTTTTGAAAGTGGACATACAGAAAGCCAAGAGACATATGAAAACATGCTCAAAGTCACTAATCGTCTGAGAGATGCAAATCAAAATGTCGATGAGGTACCATCTCACATCTGTCAGAATGGCTATCATCAACAAATTAACAAACAAGTGTTGACGAGGGTTTGGAGAAAAAAGAACCCTTATGCACTGCTGGTGGGAATGCAGACTGGTGCAGCCACTGTGGAAAACAGTATGGGGTTTCCTCAAAAAATTAAAAATGGAACTCCCATTTGACCCAGTGATCCCACTTCTAGGAATATATCCCAATAAATCAGAAACACAGTCAGAAAGGACATATGCACCTCTATGTTCACAGCAGCATAATTTATAATAGCTAAGATTTGGAAACAGCCTAAGTGCCCATCAGCAGATGAATGGATAAAAAAACGGTGGTACATCTACACAATGGAATACTACACTGCTGTAATAGCATGGATGGGTCTGGAGAGCATTATGCTAAGTGAAATAAGCCAGTTGGAGAAAGATAAATATCACATGATCTCACTCATTTGTGGAATATAATGAACAACATAAACTGATGAACAAAAATAGATCCAGAGACATAGAAGCATCAGACCATTGAATCTCAGAGGGAAGGCAGGGGAGGGTGGTAGGGTGGGTAAGAGATCAACCAAAGGACTTGTATGCATGCATGCACATAAGCATAACCAATGGACACAGACAGTTGTGGGGTGGAGACATGTGCTGGGGGGTGGGAGTGGCTGGGGAGAGGTCAATGGGGAGAAAAGGAGACATAAATAATACTTTAAACAATAAAGAATTTAAATTAAAAAAATGGTGTTCTTTAATTTCCTAGAAAATATTTGGAACTTGAACAGAAAATTTTGTAGGACAAAGCTTCTTGGCCCAACTTAGTAATGTTTGTCCATCACTGTCCAAGTGTATTGAGAACACAATAGTGTAGAAACCAGACCGTCAAGCTCCAGCTTGCAATTAACTCAGTAATCTAACTTGTAAGCTTTGGAAAATACTGCTAAGATTTGTCCTCTAGTCACTAATATTTTTCACAAATATGTCTGACTACTCAACTTCATCTATTAACATACTTTAGGCAAGCAAAATTTAACCAGATGTGATAGCTGCCCTCCAGAATCCGATAGTCTAGTGGGCAGATGAGTGAGCTTTATTAGATACTAGAGGCCTGATGCACGAAATTCGTGCACGGGGTGGGGGATCCTCTCAGCTCAGCCTGCACCCTCTCCAATCCAGGACCCCTCAGGGGATGTCCGACTGCTGGTTTAGGTCCGATCCCAGGCTGGCAGGGGGGTTAGTGAGGGACGGGCCTAAACTGGCAGTCGGACATCCCTCTCACAATCCAGGACTGCTGGCTCCTAATGCTCACCTGCCTGCCTGCCTGATCACCCCTAACTGCCCCCCCCCCCCCCCCCGCCAGCCTGATCATCCCTAACTGCCTCTGCCTACTGGCCTGATCACCCCCAATTGCCCCCTCGCCCCTGCCGGCCTGGTCACCCCACACAGCCTGCTGTTCAGTCATTTGGTCATTCCTCAGTAACCCCCCTGCCAGCCTGGTCACCCCACACAGCCTGCTGTTGAGTCAGTTGGTCATCCCTCACTAAACCCCCTGCCAGCCTGGTTGCCCCAGGCAGCCTGCTGGTTGTTACTGTTACTGTGACAGTGTCCCGGACAATTTGCATATTCCTCTATTATTAGATAGACTAGAGGCCTGGTGCATGAAATTCATGTACTCGGGGGTGGTCCCTCAGCCTGGCCTGCACCCTCTCGCTGTCCAGGAGCCCTTGGGGGATGTCTGACTGATGGCGTAGGCCCGCTCCCCTAGCTTCTGGCTAAGTGGCGCTCCCCCTGTGGGACCACACTGACCACCAGGGGGCAGCTCCTGTGTTGAGTGTCTGCCCCCTGGTGGTCAATGCGCATCATAGCGACCGGTCATTCTGCCATTGGAGTGAAACCGGCTCTCCAACATCCCACGAGGGGTCCTGGATTGCGAGAGGGCACAGGCCAGGCCCAGGGTCCCCACCAGTGCACGATCGGGGCCGGGGAGGGACACAGGAAGTTGGCTGGCCACGGAGGGGCCACAGGAGGGGTCCAGGGCATGTCCAGCCTGTCTCGCTCAGTCCCGATCGGCTGGACCCCAGCAGCAAGCTAACCTACCGGTTGGAGCGTCTGCACCCTGGCGGTCAGTGCATGTCACAGCAACTGGGTGACTGTCTACCCCCTGGTGGACAGTGCACGTCATCATGAGTGGTTGAGCAGCCTTAGCATATAATTAGCATATTACACTTTGATTGGTTGAACGGAAGACCGGATGACCAGACACTTAGCATATTAGGCTTTTATTATATAGGATAATGGAAATTGATAATTAAATCACAAGAAGATGCTGTACACACTCACTAGAATGGCTAAAATGAAAAAGGCAGGCCATACTAAATATTAGCAAAAATGGGATGCAACAGGAACTTTCATATATTTCTTAGAGAATTATGTTGGTTCAAAAGGCATACTGACCAAACCATTCCATTTTTTAGTACATATCTCACAGTAAGCTGCACATGTATTAACCAAAACACTCACAGATACTTATAGAAGCATTATTATTAATAATAATTTTGGAAACACTTAAAATATCTTCAAATAATAGACTGGCTTAATAAATCGTGACATATTTATAAAATACTTCGCAGTATTGCTTCTCAGCCGGGAGTGACTTTGGCCCCCAGGGACATTTGGCGATGTCTGGGAGACATTTTTGGTTGTCACAACAGGTGGGCTTTCTAGTGGCATTTAGTGGACAGAAGGCAGGGATGCTGCTAAACAGTACACAGGATGGGTTCCAACAGCCAAGAATTATCTGGTCCAAAATGTCAGTAGTCCTGAGGTTGAGAAACCCTGCATATCAGTTTTCTATAAAACTACAAGTTACCACAAACTAGGACAAACTACCACAAGTTTAGTGGCTTCAAACGACACAGAGTTAGATCAGAAGTACAACGCAGACGCACTGGGCTAAAATTGAGGTGTCAGCAGCGCTGTATTCCTTTCTACAAGGCCTAAGGGAGGGTCTGTTTACTTGTCTTTTCCAGCTTCTAGAGGACACCTACTTCACATTATTGCATCTCATACTTTCTGACTCCTGGATCACTTCCTCCACTTTCAAAGCTAGCAAAGCCAGCCCAGTCCCTCTCACACGGCTCTCTCTGACCTGTGGTTCTCTCTTCCACTTTCTAGGACTCTCGTGATTACCTTGGGCCCACCTGGAGACCACAGGCTAACCTCCCTGGAGTACGGTCGACTGATTAGCAGCCTAATTCCATCTGCCAACCACTTCTCCTTTGCCAGGTATTGTAACAGATTCACAGGTTCTGGGAATTAGGATGTTGATGTCTTTGAAGGCCATTATTCTGCCTGCCTCACTCTGCTACACAGCGAACAGCACGGCTCTCATGGATCTCACAAACATGGCGGTGAATGGATAACACAATGAGTAGAGAATTTATGGCTCTGTCTATAGACAGTTCAAAAACAGGCCAAACCAAGCCTACTTGAGTTTGATGAAAATGGAATAACCATTCCCTGACTCAGCGGTAGTTTTCTGAGCACAGCACCGGTGGCAGAGCCAGCAGCGCCCAAAGCCTCCTGGTCAGCAGAAAGCTTCCCCACGCTGCACACTCTCCTGCTGGGGACTGGGCCGGCTGCTTCCTGCCCGTGGAGTCTAGGGCGGCTTTGGGGGAAAGCTCACCCTAGATTCCATTGCTTCAGCCCTCCCCAACATGCTGGAAGCGGTTTAATTCTCTAAAAGAAACCCTCTCTGCTTAAAGGAGCTTGAGTGGATTCGAATCTCTAAGGGAAAAGTTGTCAACATTATGAAGCATTAGCCATAGCTGAGTCAAAGCTCTTGTCAGTCAGACTGAAGTATGAAGCATTGCACTAATACGTTACAAATATTATGCCATTTAATCCTAATGATCATTGGGTATTATTGTCCTCTATCATAGGTGATGCGATTGAGAATCAAAGAGACTAAGTTGCTTACCTGCAGCTAATAACCGTGGTGTTAGCCGGAGCCCGGAGCTCAGCAGGCCCGGCGCTTCTCCCTGTACGCGGCTGCTCGGTCTCATTACCCTGTAAGTCGAGTTAGCGTCCAATATAGTGATTTCACCTGAGTTCTTCCAATAAAGATTTGAGTAGCTCCAAGAAGCATTTAGAGCAGTGGTTCTCAGCCTTTCTGATGCCTCGACCCTTTAATACAGTTCCTCATGTTGTGGTGACCCCCAACCATAAAATTATTTTCTTTGCTATTTCATAACTGTAATTTTGCTACTGTTAATGAATCGCAATGTAAATATCTGTATTTTCCGATGGTCTTAGGCTCTACAGCAGCGGTTCTCAACCTCAGCAGCGGTTGCGACCCACAGGTTGAGAACCGCTAGCAGGGTCGCCTAAGACCATCGGAAAACACAGATATTTACATTACGATTCATTAACAGTAGCAAAATTACAGTTATGAAGTAGCAACGAAAATCATTTTATGGTTGGGGGTCACCACAACATGAGGAACTGTATTAAAGGGTCGAGGCATCAGAAAGGTTGAAAACCACCGATTTAGAGCTTGATTTCTCCCCTCAATTTATGAACTACAAGGGTATATCAGTCAGAACACTTCGTTGTGAACAATAGAATCTGTTCTGGCTACTTGAATCAGAAAAGCAATGTATTTGAGCATATCAGATGGCTAAGACATTCACTGGGATAGTTTGAAAACAAAAAAGCAAATACTCAAAACTAAGCTCCTACCAATAACATCCCAAAACACGACATGGAACTAAACTATGGGGGAAACTGTGCCCACTGCCTCTGTCGGGTGCCGAACACCAGAAATTCAGCGTGACTGGCACTGATGGCATCCCTGCATCAGGAACTCAGCCTCGCAGCCACTGGGATGCTACTGCTGTCCCTGCCCCCCTCCCTCCTGCATCCAGTCACTCCCATTGCTCATTTCTGAAAACAAACAAACAAAAAACACACAAACAAAACAAAACAAAAAAAACCACACACACACACACACACACACACACACACACACACACACACACGCCCGGCAAGCGTGTCTGATTGCTGTGATCTGGGCACAGGCCTTCATCCTGGCTGCAAATTAGGCTTTTGACTTCCATTTCCACACTGGAGAGATAATGATCATAAATGTAGACATTTCCCCCAAAACAGAAAGGGGAAATGATGGGGAATGAAGAATGTGATCCATGTCCATTACAAGCAGGATTGAAGTTTAGTCCCTACTCTCTTTTCTAACCAGGTACTGAATTGGGAGTTTACTGGTCCATCAGTAAGTAGAGCTGGACACCATCTACTAATCCATCTCGAAAGCCTGTCATTGGCTCTGCACTGTTTAAAACAAGCTTCTTTTTTAGGAAAAAAAAATTAATGCAAAACCATAGTGAGAATATTCACTTCACAAATTACTCATCTCACAAATAAATGAAACAAATGGTTATTAGCATGCTGCTGAGTTCTCAGTTGTGCACAGTTTCGTTTTATTTTTGAACCTATACAGGCTCCGATGTGTCTTGTGTTTGTAATTGCATTTTTAATACTCAGATGTTGAAGTAATCCATGAAAATAACTGAAGAATTATGAATTGGACATATACATTTTAATCACCATGCCTTTAATTAAGCTCATTTTGTTTTTCTTCTGAACATATGATTTCCTATAATGATTTCACTTCACTAATACTTTGTAGGCTTTTAAAAGACACTGTTAATAACCACAATGTAATATAGGATTTCAAAGTTCCACTTACTAGATATACATAGAGGAATTGAGTGCAACTTTACATCAATCAAAAATCAATTCCTCTTTCTGAGCCCCCACAGTTGGTGCTCTCGTGGACACTGCCTTGAATTAGACCTGGTTAACACACATCCTCTCTTCAGGATGCACATTTTTCTGAGGGTTAAAAATAATTTGTATTATTATATTTTTGAATTTTTGTTATATGTTACTCTTTTGTCTTTCATATATCAACTAGTGACCCTGTGCATGAAATTCGTGCACATTAAAAGGGAATTAATTAGAGGAAATAATTTAATATTGCTATTTGCCCTTTCTCTATAATAGAAGTGTCAGAGATGAAAGAAAATTAGTAAAATGTATATGAAAACCTTCCTCCTGTCAGAGTCTGGGGCACACCATGGGACCCAGAGTCAAGTCCCCGCCCACCCAGTTGCACCTCAAAATTGCATGAGACCCAGACCCGGCCAGCCCCCCCCCACCCCTCTTTGGGCTAGATCCACACCCGGCCAGTCCCACCCTTGTCAAGCCCTGCCGGGCAGGGGGCATAGCCTCAGGTCCCCTGGCTTGGTGCCAGGACGGGGGGCATGGCCTGAGGTCCCCCAGCCCAGACCAGGGCGGGGGGCATGCCTTGAGGTCCTCCATCAAGCCCCACCAGATGGGGAACTCTGCCTGAGATCCCCTGTCAAGCCCTGCTGGGTGGGGGATGCGGTCTGAGGTCCCCTTTCAAGCCCTATGGGGGTGGGGGAGGGTGTAACCTCAGGTCCCTGCTGATTGCTTGTTAAGGCTCCTTATGGGAACTTGGCCTCAGCTGTGGGTGCATCCATCTTTGTGATAGAGTGATGGTCAATTAGCATATTCCCTCTTTATTAGATAGGATTAGCTGCCAGGGCTTCATTAGCATAAGCATTTTGAGGTTTCTTTCAAGTGAGATGACAACCTGCTTTGTTGTTGTATTTTTTAATTGATTTCAGAGAAGAAGGGAGAGGGAGAGAAAGATATGATTCTCTCTCATCAAACATCAATGATGAGAGAGAATCATTGATCAGCTGCCTCCTGCACACTCCCTACTGGGGATCGAGCCCACAACCTGAGCATGTGCCCTGACTGGAAATTGAACCGTGACCTCTTGGTTCATAGATTGACACTCAACCACTGAGCCATGCTGGCCGGGCTGATAACCAGCTTTTTATTTCCATTGTTTATTAGGAACGAACTATAAGCCTGCCTTGCATTAAGAAACAATAAAAAGGTACTCAATTAATTTAATCAAATGTATGACCTTTCTGTGATGTATCAGATAAGTTGCAGATGCTGAGAATATATAGCGAGATGTAAGACCTCTTAAGGTACTTGTAATTAAACTAGACAGAGAGACACATGGAGATAATTACATAAATAGACTATTAAGCCACTTAGTGAGCTAGATATCACTATTCCCTGTTACAAAATCCTCAGCCATCCTGTGTCCCCTCCCCCACTTCAGTTTTCATGTTCCCTCTCTCCTTTCCTTTTAACTAAATTTCTTGAGAGAGTTGTCTCAAATTTTTCATTTTCTACTTTATCTAAAACTGTTTACATGTGAATTCTGCTCACCTCTTACCCACAAGGTCACTGGAACATTTCTCACCAAGGTCACCAAAGCCATCTCTGACTTGATCCCTTTACCAGAATTTAGCACTGCTGACCACTCTGTTCTTATTGAAACACTTGGGCCTTGATTTCCCTGACACTTCCCTCTCCTCACTTCCTTCCTTTGTCTTTCTTTGGACATTTTATGTTGGCCTTCTCTGCAAACTCTTTATGCCTGTCTTTTTAGGCTGTGTCTTGGGAGTTGGTCCTACTTCTCCTCTCTATACATTCCCTGGGACATTTCAACCAAAGCGACTGCTGAAATGATCATCTACCTACCAACGACTCCAGCACGTCTTCATCACATGTGTGTCCTGAGCTCCACACCCACTATGGGGCATGACATCTGCACTTAGAAGCACCTGCACCGCTAAAACACAAACAGCATTTCAAGCCATCACCTCATTAGATTTATAATAACCTTTTACCATTCTCTGAGACTTTTCAATGCTTGTAACTCCCCATCTGTGGAATTTAATGAGGATGTGATCAGAATGTAGATTCTAATCTTGACATTCCTACAGTGAAATGATTTTGCTTTGAATGTCCTACTCTTCTGACAAATGCTATGATCTAGTTTGGACTGAAATCCATCAGGACTGTACACCACAGCCCTTCAGTGTGGTTTACACAAGGATGACTTCATGCTGACAGGCCTTGAAGAACAGAAAATAATGGCAACTCTACATGTCGTGGCTTTATTTATGGGAAATCACTTCACACTTATAAATATAATGATTTTTGTCTCTCTCTTAGGAAAAAGAAAGGTAACATTTATAAATTTTAAGCAAGTAAAATGTGACTTTTCAGAAAAATTAATTTCCTGCATTGTAGCAAATGGAACGTGTACCGTTTCCTGAGTTCCTCTAAGAAATACATGTCTGAGATAATGCCAGTTTATATTAATGGCATTAACACAAGACACTGAGCCTTCTTTTTGCGACAGTGAAAATGTGAAGGAATTTACCTGTGGAACCATTTGGGCCTGGTGCTTTATGTGGGATAGATGCTTAATAACTCTCTAATTCCTCTATAGAAAATGGTCTACATAAGCTTTTTAATGCTAATAAGATTAGTTTATAATCTGCCAGTCCCTCCTTACTCAAGGGTGCCTTTAAAAAAGTAGAAAGAAGGGACACATCTGAGTGTTACCACAGTATCTCTCTGTCAAGAGTTTAGCTCAGCTACTCTATGGTATTGCCGCCTTGGCACCCATGTTATTTGGCCAAGCAGCCTGCAGTGGCTTTAAACTCAAGCAAGAGCATGAAATCATACGATTTCTCAAACCCTCTTGTGACCAAGTCTCCCCTGCCTCCAGTGCCTTCCCTTGGACCCCTTAAAGAAGACACCACTGTGGAGCATAGCCAAGGCCTTCCTCTTTTGATTTGAATTGACCAATCTGGCCTCAGCCTTGGAAGCATTGCACCCAAAGACCCTAACAAAGGCTTGTGCCCTCCATCCTGCCTCTCTCTATCTGCAGGTGACTTCCCTGTGTGACCTTGAGGCGGTGTGCCAGGGGCTTCCTCCAGAATCTGCAGTTGATAAACAATTCACTGTCTCTTGTGGCCTGATGTTGAACTGCAGCAGCTCACCATCCAGCACCCTGTGCTCCACGTAGAAAGTGTTTATTTGACAAATTTGTAACATTCTTCCTAATGGGACCTGACCTCATTATCCAAAGTGTTCTGAGTTTTGATCCAATGCAGGCATGAGACCTAGGTAGAGATTGGGACTTTCTACTTTTGTGACTCAAGTCAGGCCTCTGTTCACCAGACTTGGAATTTGGGGTTTTTACAACTCAAGTAAGATCAAATTGGCTTTCTGATTATTTTATTTGGGTGGGCCGCTATAATTATTTAAATATTCTAGATAATTCTGAGTGTGCATTCATTCCCTGAGATGTTAACTCTTCCTACCCTTCTGCTCTATTTGCCAGTATCTGGCTTCTGCCCACCAGATAGCTCCATTATTGCTAAAATCACAGAGTCCAATTTTGTTCATTTTAATCACTGCCCTTTACACTAGAATTCCTGCCTAGAATAAACAGCCAGCAAAGTTGTTTTTAAAGATCCTAGGGCTTCTCTCGTCAAGCTATTCCTTCAGAAATTACCCATTTAGCCTAGGTTTTCCAATTTATTTGCATAGAAGTCTGCAAAACAGTATTTTAAACCATGCTGGAGGAAGGACTAACTTTCCCATCTGCCCATGAATGCCTGCTTTATCCTTCTCACTGGTGGCAACATGTGGGAAGAGGAGTGTGGTCAACATTGAAAGAGATCACATTCCAGGAATGCCGTGATTGAATGCAGCTGGAGAGACATTGGTAAAGATATATTGTTCTACATTATGTGCTATAAAATTTCAAGTGATAACTTTAACATGACCAGAAAATAAATTATTGGTCACATTTCCCTACATACTCTGGGTACACATGCATTTGTGGTCACCATCCATGAAGCTCAGTAACACCTTTTGAGAGGATCACTGGAAGCCAGTGATCATATCATTGATTCCTGGACCACATGAAGAACGATGAGGTGTCATGAGTAATGATGAAACAATCAGTAAATAAACGATATTATGGAATTACAGAGGCAAATTTTGTTTCAATACAAAATACAAAAACAGATTCTGAAGAGCATGGCATTGTCTGTAATAACGGTGTTGCTACCGCTTTTCTTGCAATGGGAGGTATGAAATTAGACAGGATGGTGCATGTGGCAAGAAGGGGTTCTTGGGCCCTAACTGAAAGAAATGGGGTATGGACACCATGAAGCCTCTTCATGTGCACTGACTGGACAATAAGCAAATGTGTAAGTACCTCTTCTCTTATTTAAATCTCCACTGGGATATCAATATATCTCATGTGCCAATACACTTTATAATAATTGTTTCAAATCAAACTATTTATACAGAGAGAGGCCCCATACAAAATACTGGCCCAGGGCCCCTCACACCCAGAGGCAGCCCTGGCAAGAGGTGTCATTGATCAAGCACTGAGGACCCACACTGTGCCAAGCACTCTACAGCTGGTCCATGCAGTAACATCAATCTCTGATTCTCACAGCCTCTCCATTGGGTAAGTATTTTTTTTTAACCATCATTTTAAAAAGAGGAACAATTGAGTCTCAAAGAGCTAAGCAACTTGTCCAAGGCAATAAGAGTCAAACGTGGATTTAGTTCTAGTTTATCCAATTTCAAAGCCCAAGCTCTTTCTTACTAAGAACATGAACAACAACCAAGTAGAACTCCTCAAAGGAACCATTGGAAGATAATATATGTGGAAGCAATGCCTCTATTACCCCAGATATCTCTTGGGATCACCTCATGTGAATGCTTAAAAGAGTGTGTAAAGCATAAAAATTACAAAAACAGATAAAAACCATTATCCTTACACTTAGTCAGGGACAGTCACCACTGGCCCAAAGTCTCTTTTGTTTTTTCTCTCTCACATGCCTGAATGGTAGCAAGAATGGTAGAGGGTTATAGCAAAGTACGAGAGGTTAGATGATGCTGGGTCTAGTATCAGGCATACATTAAGAAGGAGAATGGCAGGTTAAGGTTCATTTTTGTGCTCTCCGCTAGTAATGAATGTAGTCAATTAATAACGTAGAATTAATTGGCTGAAGGCTATAGAAGAAAATTGCTGGACATCAAATTGCTCTACACCAAGGTCCATCTATGTGGTACATTTAATTTTTCAGAGCACTTTAATGTGAATTATATAATGTCATCCTCATCGGCAACTTGTCAGCTCTGGACTTTGTGTTTGTGGTCTGCAAACATGTCCTCCTAGAATGCTAATGCTGGTAGGACTAAAAAATCACCCCTTTCATTTACAAAGGAGGAAACTAATACTCAGAAAGGTTAAATGATTCACGCTGTGCCATATGGTGGATTAATAGAGGAACCATGACTACAAGCCCTGTTCTATTTGCAGTGATATAAATTTATATGCTTTTTTGGTTTTGAACATTGATTTTTTTGCCCTGTCCCCCTCCTTAATTTAAGATGGGAGCTTTACCAGTAATTTCAGTGGGGGTTTGTGGTGGGAAGCAAAACAGTCTTTGTTCAGTAATTGCTACAGAGTAGACTTTTAAAATACTCTAATAAAAATTAGGTTAAGAGAAAGGGCTTTTTAGAGATGTAGATGCTCTTGTGGGCTTGCACCCTGGGGAGTTTTAAGGGTTGGGGTGGGGGCAGGAGCCTATAAACACAGTTCAGTGTGCAGATTCAAGTGTAGAGGGCATCACGGTGTGCCTCCCCTTTGAGAAGCAGCAGCAGCTGTGGAGCAGTTCCCTCCTCTCCCAGATACTGGAGAGGAGAGGCAGCACAGAACTGGCATGATGGGTTTTTAGAGCCAGAATAGACCTCAGAGAGCTCCACTGAAATTTGACCGGTTAAATTCTAAGTCATTGTCAAATTGCTCACTTTCATGAGTGGCATCTCACTGCTTAGACCAAATACAGGGCTACACTGTATTTGTAGTTCAGCTTTTTCTTCGGTGGAACCTGCTCTATTTTTTTTTATATATTTTTCATAATAATTCTTTTTTGCTTGGGGCACAAAATAACTTGTTCTGTTATAGTTAGCTCAACACCCAAAGCCTGCTTAGGTCACAGTCCTATGCGGCACCATAGACTGACTCCACAAATGTCAATATCCTATTTGGCTTTGAATCATTTTATCCTCAAGCCTTTCTCGGCAAGTAGGAAACAATACCCCCTTGCAACAGCAAAGAGACACAAAGGCACGATGTCCCTTTGGATTCCAGGAAGGCCGGGAACATATGTCCTCTCTAGCATCATGGCACATGCTAACAGCCAAAAATGCCGAGTAATAAAAGTCCAAGTTTACACCATCACGTCTTTATACGCTTTCACACATGCAGTCATTATGCTGCTGAGGCAGTCTGGGGGCAACGAGAATGAAAGAACAAAGCTGTCTTTCTTTGGCAGGACTCTTCACAGCTTCCAAAGGATTCCGCGGTGTGCTCACTTATTTGATCATTCCAGTGTTGTGAGGAAGGCGTGAAATGACTCATTATTTTTTAGTGGATGAAGAACTCGGACTGAGTGGGTGACTTGCTCAAGGTCACACCCGTGGTAACTGACTGAGGCTGCTGCCTCCTAACTCAGTATCTTGGCTCATTGATTTTTGGGGAAAGACAAATTTGACAGAACTGCCTGGTTACAGGAGGTTGAGTACTCGGAAAGCTGCCAACGATGACCTTGTAAATAAATCAAAGCCAGAATTTCACTTTTGCTTTAGTTATTAATTTTTTATAGCATAGATCCACTTTCAATTATTTTCTTAAGCCAAGTATATGTCAAAAGAAAATCAACATTTACCTGCTCAACACCCTCAGCAGCTGCCAAACACCACAGCATGGAGTACGAATAGTTCGGTCTGACTCTCTTTTATGAGCCTGAAAAGTACTCCATTTATCTCTGCCTGCTAAAATGTTCCCAGCTCTTTCAGACCTCTTCAAAGATCAAAACTCTGATACTCTCAGCCAGGTATGAGCCCTTCCTCTTTCAAACTATCATTGTAGTTTACTTGTGTTCCTTTGTTGTTTTATACTTCCTGTGTGCTGTGCAATTCATTAAACAAGGAGGCCATTGGACTGGGGTGGCTCTAAGGCCAGAGCAGCCTATGTAAGCACACCGAGATCTAAGCCTCGAGATGATGAAACCAAAACGCTAACGACAACAGTTTATGGTCAACAGGTGTTACACTATGGCCAATCAATAATTTCTTTTCTGTTTCTGCCCTTTCTCTATAGAAGTCTTTCTCCTGGCTCCTGTCCGCAGAGCACTCCTACCACTTCCCGTCTGGCACTGTCCAATTCGAATTGATTTTTGTTCAAATAAACTCTTAAAATGTTTAACATGCCTCAGTTTATCTTGAACAGTTCTGGTGTTGGAAAGGGGGGATTAAGGAGACCCCAGACGCCCCCCAGGAGCCACGAGCAACCAGACTAGGTACGAGTGAGCCTCTGGGGCTCTGCTTTCTTGCTGCCTCTGGAGGTCGTGGCTAAGTCCCTCCCAGATCCTAGCTTTCTTTCTGTTATGAGCTTTCACGCTTCATGTGAGCATTTCTTTTTTCAAAAACTGACCAGAGTTGAACTGGGTCTGCCTTAATCTGGACCTGGTGCAGTGAGGCCTCAAGTAAATAATATTTTGTCTTAAGGCTAAGCAAGTAGTTTAACCTTACCAAAGATAATTTTGAATTACAGTGGCCACAGTGAAGAACTTTTAACCTAGATAAGCTTAGCCTAAAGGAAAAGGGGCTCAGCCAAGTACTCACTATGAAGAGTAGAGGAAATATTATTTTCCCTGCTCTACAGTTTCTGGTGGCTGAGACAAGACCTGCTGGGACACCCCACTCACTCCAGATCCTGTGGACAGCATCCTGGGAAAACTGGCAAAAACCAGTTAGGGAAAGAGCACTTTCTTACCAAAGTCAGCTCTTCCAGATGAAAATTTCATCTTGTCCCCTCTTTTCCAAATTCAGATAGGCAGGAAAAAAAATCTTTGTGAGAATTGGACCTTTGTATTTTGACTCGTGGATTTGGTTTGGGTACCCCCAGTGGCTATGAAAGGAATTTTTTTGGGTGAAATAGGCAGGTTTAGGAAATTTTAAAAAATTAATGGGTCCATGGAAAAACACAGGGCTACAGAGTTGCAAAAGGGTACATTTCCATAAGACAAGAGAGCTGAGAGTAGCAAAAGGTACACATCTATATATAAAAGCCTAAGCGACCGGCCAACTGGCTGACCCGCGGATAGCTATGACATGCACTGACCACCAGGGGGAAGATGCTCAATGCAGGAGCAGAAACCACAGGTATGGAAACATGGAACAGACTGATGAATCTCAGAGGGAAGGGAGGGAGTGGGGAGGGTGGGAAAAAATTAACCAAAGATCTTATATGCATACTAGAGGCCTGGTGCATGGATTTGTGCACCGGTGAGGTCCCACAGCCTGGCCTGTGGGGATCAGGCCAAAACTGCCTCTCTGACATCCCCTGAGGGGTCCTGGATTGCGAGAGGGTGCAGTCCAGGCCAGGGAGTGCACCAGGCCTCTAGCTTACAAAATAAAGGGAAGGAGGAAGAAAAGCCCAGAGGGAATAGAACAATAAGGAGAAGAAGGAGGGAACTTCAAGTACTTCACATGAGACTTGAGCTCAGGAGTTGCTATAGTGACCAAATCAGAGGGGATATTGAGGCACAAAAAACTGCAGCCTTTATAAATCGTGGAAGAAGGGACTTGGTGAGACTCTTTCCTCCTCCCCACATGGGAATCTGTACTCGTTCTTCAATAAATTTCCACCTTTTACTATACCACCTTTCATCCATGGTTTCGTTCTTTGACTCCACCGGACAGGAGTCTGGGAGACCATCCTGCCTAGGGGAAGGATGCATTTCCAGTCCAGATTTCCCATTTCAGTTACGGGCCCTTCTCCTCCTAGATCGAATACTGCTTTCTTCGTCTTGTTTTGTGTCCTGAGAAGTTGGCCTGCCTGGGGCACGCAGGTTGTGTGTGGGTTGGCTACTCAACGTCAGGTTGGGGGCCCCAAAGTATGGCCAGACAGAAATGTGGGTTACACTCCATTTGTGACTAGGCTCCTACCAACTATGGCCAGCTCTCAGGGGAACTGTCTCTTTCCTTTTTTTGGTTATTTTTGGAAGTGGCTATGGATCTTGGGAGAGTAGTATCTTTTAAACTCTCTTTGGGTACATTTCTTGAGTTCATAATATTGTTCAATAATGCCAGGGATATTTACTGTTGGCTCAGCTGAAACCTGACAAGATATGCAAAAGTATTTTTTATTTAATCCTTACCTGAGGATATTTTTCCATTGATTTTTAGAGAAAATGGAAGAGAGGAAAAGATAGAGAAACATAGGCTGGGAGAAACCTGCAACCGGAGCTCATGCCCTTGACTGGAATTGAACCCGGGACCCTTCGGTCTGCAAGCCGAGGCTCTATCCACTGAGCAAAACCAGCTAGGGCTGTAAAAGTATTTTTAAAGTAGATCCATTGTTAGCTGACATTCAGAGCCTGATTGGAACTTTGCTAAGGCCGTGTTCCCTAAGCTAAAATGAAACCATGTACCAAGAAGGAAAGAAAAAATACTCTGAGATCATTTTTGAAAGGATAAAGACACCCAAATCTAGGTCTAGAACATCAGACTGGTTTCCATCTTAGCTGAAGTTCTCCCTGATATAAAGAAGCAAATTGAAGATAACGTAGTTGGGTGGGTGGGTCAACCTCTTGATATCATTCAGGCTGCAACCCAATTCTTAGAGGAATAGAAACAACTATATGTCTTACACACTGAATCTACAATGTGGTCAAAAAAGGGTTCTATGAAAAGCAACCTCACAGGGTGATCTGATCATAAATTCCTAACTGAGCAGGTCTGGTGGGTAGTCACACCCCAGGTATATAACTTCCTTAGTCAAAGGAAGTTATATACCAGCCCTGTCCATTGTTTCTGTGTATCTGGGTTAACACACCTTTAGAATGCGTCCTTTCCCCACATAATCCTTACCAATCCCCCACCCCTTGCTTCTCCCACCTCCCTGTAATCTTCCTTTGTTCCCTCCTTAATTCCAAATGTACAAAAGAAACTGTAAACTGCCATTCTGGGAAGCATTTTCTCAGTCTATTCAGATCTTGCTTCCAGGCATATTCTCTGTTTGACTAAAATAAATTTTTATAAAATTGGCTTAATAAATAGTGAGTGCTCACATGGATGTTTCCTACCTCCATGGCAAAAACAGAAATGCGCCTCTAGGAACAATTCAAACCCCTTTATCCTTTTTACTAATTCCAAATCCTCCCCTATTCATCTCAGAAGGCTTTAGATATTGTACATGATCTGGATTTAAGAAACAAAGCCCTATTTGGAGAAATTTACATCCTTTCTCTGTGCTTTTGTGTGTAAATATCCTACTTTCTCTAGGAACCCAGAGCCATCTCTTGAAATGCAAACTTTAGGGAGGCAATTATTATTAGAAAGAGAGAAAAAAGAAACTATTTGGAAATTAGGTGAATGAATGAAAAATCTAAAAAGTCTTTGCCATAAATGTTAATAAAAATCTTTAGCTATCTGAGCAGATAACTTCCCTCATTCCATCTGCCAGAACATGATTTGGATCCAGCTATTCTTTTATAAACTAGTGAGTTTTTCATTATTGTACTTGTCTTATGATTAAATTTTTAACTGGTTAAATAAAAAAAATCTTATTGATTCTTTTTTTTAATTTAAAATGTTTCTGTGTCTGTTATTATGTTTATGTATGTCTCTCTATATAAATGTGATATTTTTCTACCTCTGTATGGTATTGCCAAAGTTAATTTGTAAAGAGCTCTATTTAATTGGCTTAATAAATAGTGAGTGCTCACATAAATTAAGTAGACTCTCAGCAATCTAAAAACAAATCCAAATATTCTAGTTCATATAATCTAGGTCTCTGGTAAATAAAAGTTAAAGTTTGCTGGCTTAATTAAAATAGGCATGTCTTCAGCATTCTTAGCTTTAAATATAATGCAGACATACAACTTTTATTCTACCTGGGTGTTCAGTCATCATTCATGTTATTGCCTATTAAATTTGTCATCAAGAAAAATTCTTACAAAGATGGTTAGCTGCTTAATGAAATTTTCATGAATAAGCTAACCATAATTATTAAGAACAGATAGATATAATTAAGAGAAAAGGTTATAAGTAAACTCTTCAACAATATTTCTACTTAAAAATATTTTCCAATATCTTTTTGGTAACTTGAAATCTTAAAGTTATATGATTGTATAAATTAAGTTAAATGATGGCTGTTCATTGAATAGATAATTTTCATATAAGATAAAATTCTAAAACATTAATTACTGAACATAGGTTTATCTACTCTTGGCGAAGTATACCTTTTCCAACTAAACAGGGGGACTGGCACTGAGCTACCACTGTTTGTAGCCTTTCAGAAAAGCTGCCTTCAGAGAGGATAATGCTAAAGGCATGAGCTATGAAGTTACTCTATCTGAGTTTGAATCCCGATTCAAAGGTAACTATATAGAAAAGTTCTTAACTCTCCTGTGCTTCAGTGATAGTAATTCATCACAGAGATATTTTATGACTAAATGCAATAATTCTTTGCAATAACTGTAAAGCAATTACAAAGCCTAGAATGTACTAATTGTCAACTAAAATGAGAAGTTTCTAATTTTCAATAGAAATTATAAACCCAATATTTATGTAAAATCCCAATGTTTATGTAGATAACTTTGTCAAAAAATTTAATTACAGCTGTGTATTTAAAAAATATTAAAAACCCTGCTCATCAATTTTCAGTCTTTGTGAACTTTCTACTTCAGTGTCAATGTTATATAATTAACCTATTAATTAATGAGCACTGGAGCTGTGGTAGTGACTAAAACCAAAAACCTCTTGGCTAATATGGTTCATTCATTCTAGTGTTGGTGGCATGTGAAGTGGGAATGAGGGAGCAATGGGTAGGGTGACAGACAATAAACAGACAAATAATGTATGGGCTGATAGGTTCTACAGAGAAAATTCACTTGGTTAAGGGAAGATGAACACCTGAGGTAGGATGAGGGAAGATAGACTATTTTATATGGAATGGTTAGAGAAGGACTCTAGACAAAACAAAACAAAAAAAAAAAAAAAAGAAGGAAATTAGAGCAGAGAATAAATGAGTGGGTTAACCATGAGGTTATCTAGGAGAAGAGCTATTGTGGTGACAGGATGAGTAAATGCAATGGCTCAGGGTTGGGAACATACTTGGTGCTTTCGAGGAATACCCAGGAGTTCAGTGTGACTTGAATCTAGTGAGGAAAAGGAAGATGAGGTCAGACAGACTGCAGGGAGTCAGAATACGTGGAACTCTTAGGTCAGAGGATAGACTTTAGCTATGATACTGAATAAGATAGGTGACTTAAGCAATTGGGGCTGCTATAACAGAATGTTATAGACTGGGTGGCTTATCAACAATAGAGATTTATTTCTCACAGCTCCAGAGGAGGGAAGTCTGAGGTCAGGGTGGCAGGAGGGTTGGATTCTGATGAGAGCCCTCATCTAGATGGTGGAAGGCTATGATCTTGTATCCTCACATGGTGCAGAGGGCAAGGGAGCTCTCTGGGGTCTCCTTTTTAAGAACACTAATGTCATTCGTGAGGGTACCATCCTAATGACCTAATCACCTCCCAAAGGCCCTATCTCCTAATTCTGTTATGTTGGGGGTTAAGATGTTAACATATGGATTTTGAGGGGGCACAAACATTCAGTCCACAAAAATAGAAAAACCACTGAAAGGTTCTCAGCAGAAGAGTGACATGATCGAGTTATGTTTTTAAAAGGCTTCTCTAGCTGTTATGTTGAGATTGGGCTGTAACTGGCAAGCTGGAAAGCAGGGAGGCCAGTTAAGAGGCTATTGCAATAATCCCAGAGAGTTCGTGGTAAATTAGAAGTGCCAATCAGATGTCTGACTGGCAAGATAGAGTAGGTAGTTGGATAGCCGAGTCTGGAGTTGAGAGGATAGCTCAGGCATTACAATATTTGGAGTTTTCAGTGATGGAATTTGAAATCATGGAGTTGTATAAGATTACCACAGAAATGAAGGTAGATGAGAAGCTGTGAGGACAGAGACCTGGGGCCTTCCACATAGAGGAAAAGAGACTGAGGAGGATCCAGTGAAGACACAGGAAAAGGAACAGCCACTGCATCATGAGAGAGTAGATGATCTGGAGGCTAAGTAGTGACTACTTTTCTAGAAGGATCATCTAGGCAAACATGTTTGACCAACTGAATAGTTGAGAACTGAAACTGACTATTGGATTTGGCAATATTACGATCATTGGTAATCTTAACAAGCGAAATTTTAGTATTATGATGGGAAGAGGAACCAGAGCATGAACAGGGTTCAAGAGAGAAGATTGAGATCAGGATTTGGACAATTTCTCCAAATTTATTGTAAAGACAATGGAAAAATGGAGCACTAGCTTCTTGCACATCATATTCTGAACATGATGCTTTCCTACCTCTGTAGTATTAATCATATTATTCCTTCCACAGGAAATTCATTCCCCTAATTCTCTTGTTGAAATCCATGTTGGTCTTCAATGTCCAGCTTAAAGCACACACCCTCTGCAAAGTTCTCTGATTTTCTAAAAGGTTCCTTTCACCGTCAGCCTGCTAAGTACATACAAGTGGTACCAACTACACTAAATTTATGATCTATTCCCTTTGAGCTGTTGTGGACCTGTTTCACTATTTCCATTAAATTGCATGTACCTGGGGCACTGTGGAATGAAAACACTGTTTCTTCTCCCTCATAGCCAGCTAGGAAATTAGCAGGTAGTTAGGTGGTGGTGGTATTAGTAGTATTACCAGTAGGGTTAGGTAGTTGTAGTGGTAAGTAGCAGTATTTAGATAGTAGAGAATTAGCTAGGGATAGTAGGGCTAATTACTAGATAGATAGTAGTAAACTAGGAATATAATAGCTAGTACTTTTAAAATATGGGTTATACCTGCCGTGAGTGTGTGAATGCTGATCTGAATGAATTTCTTCTTCCTAGACTTGAATCCCCTTGAGAAGAGGGGATAGGAAACTCAGAGTTAAGACTCAAAATTGATTGGAACGGAATTAGTAATCCTAATTTAATCGCTGATGGAACTGAATTGACACCAATACTATTTTTCTGGAGGCAGATCAGTGGCTCCTTTTTTTTCTCACTCAAGTTGGTGAGTGTAGAATTTAAACCTGTTGCACAAATTTGGGGTCAGCAAGATTGACTTTGTATTCCAGAGACCAGCTTCAGAGACAGTGTGTGGCTGGAGTGCCAACCTCTGACTCACACAGAAATCCTGCGGATGCACAAGAAATCATTACCGCGTTCCCCAGGATGGCCGAGGCTTTCTCAGTGTTGTTTTCAATCCCAAAACACATTTCTAAGATTTCATTTAAAAAAAAAAAAGCAGTACCAAGTTCAGCTCAAACCTGTTAAGTATAAAGCACCTACTGAATAAAGATCAAAATTTAAATATCGGAAGGGTTAAAGTGCCTGTGAATTTTGTATTCCCCAGGAGAGTGAAAAGGCAGAGGAAGAAGACAGGACAAAGAGATAACTTCCAGCTCCCGGCTGCCTTTTTGTTCCCGAGGGAAAAGCTACCAAGTAGACCGTACCTTCATGGGAGCCTAGAGTGTTACATTCCACAATACAGCCCAGGATCACGAGGGTCTCCCCCTTCCTGAACCCTAGCTTCAAATTCTTTTCTCAAACCTGAGAGAGAAAGAATCACCCAGGGAGCTTGTTAAACATGAAGATTCTGATGTAGCTGTTCCGGGATTCTGCATTTTTTAACAGGCATGAACCACAGTTTGAGCAAAGACAGCAGAGGGCTTGGTTAATGAGTTCTGTGTGCGCCGTTTGAACTGCCGTGGTCTGAAGCCTTCTCCATGTGGGAACCCAATTACTGTCACTTCCCTGTGCTGATGCACACTGGACGGTCTCAGCAGGCCCCTGCTCCCCACTCTAGGGCTTAATCAGCAGTTAATCACTCCTTTTCTTTGCAAGTTCTCCACTCATTTGTCAGGATTTCTATGTTTTTGACACCAAAGAACTACAGTCTTCAAATTGTGTGATGGTGCTCACCTGCCATCTGGTGGCGAGAGGCTAACTCTGAGACACGGAAATTCAAGTGATCCTTCCCTTTCTGCTTCTTTGTTTTCCTGTTGCCAAACTGCCGCATCAGGCAGGATTGAAGAATGGGCGTTTGAGGGATTCAACCCAGGAAAGCTTCTGCAGCTGAATGTGGACCTGGAGGTTTGCAGGAGGTTAGGTTCTCCTCCGAGTGGGTTTGTGTCAGCTCCTCTGGATCTGGGCTCCTGGCTGGACTCCAGAGTTGTGGGAGCGTCCTGGGGCTGCCACCTAATTTAGGGGCCATCCAAGGTGAGGTTGGAGAAATCGGAACGCTGCTCGGGGAAAGACATTCTATCAACATCATTTACTAAGAAAGGGCAATTCATCCACGAATACTCTTAATTGTGGGGTCTAGGGTTTAGACAACATGGTGCAGCCTGGTGGCATTTGGCATTACTGGCATACGGGCACGCTCTGTTTGCACTTACTGCAACCATGTGTTTTCTGTGTTCACTTTTGGAGAGTGAGGCAGGAAAGGAACATGGCTGTGGGGTGCGGAGAGAAGAGATACACTTTTCTTATTTTGTCAACATCTGGGGTATACCAAGCTCTTGTTACAGTCATTTATAATAATAAAAGCATAATATGCTAATTAGACGGGACGTCCTTCTGGACATCTTTTCAGACAACCTTGCAGACGAAGCTGGGGCTGTGAGGGCTGAGGCAGCCTCCACGCCCGCAGGGGCCGAGCCCCTTGCACGAATTTCATGCATCGGGCCTCTAGTGAGAAAATAAACACAAGGCTAGAGGAGCATGCAGGTAAGGGTTAGATCTAGGCTCTTGCCCCAGTTTTTCTTCTTATAAGTCTTATGGCCCTGAGCTTTCATCTCTTCTCTGGTAAAATGCAGGTTTTACGCTTAATCTCACAAGATTGTAGTTGAGATGAAATGAGATCGTGGCAGTGGAAGGTTTGGGAAATTAGGAAATGTGAAAAGTATGATTATGTCTGTTGTATTTATATTAGCCCCAGACAGCTCCAATGAGCGCCGGACAGAAAGGTGCAGGCGTGTGGGTGGGAGGATGGGGTGACGGCTGCCCAAGGGTATCTACTGGGAGTCTCTCTGAATAACTCAAAAAATGGCTCCAAAAGTTGTGCATTTATGTGTCAATGGTAATAAGCAAAATATGTTTTTTAAAAATATGTTTAGAATTAATGGAAGAGGTTTGTGACCATTATATTTTTAAAAAGAACACAATGGCAGGAGGGACAGTGAAGTTATTTTCACCCTTAAGTGTTGATTCTAAATATGTCAGCTTTTAAATAATGTATTTTTAGAAAGGAGCTGAGTTAACTGCTGTTGCATTTATAGTGACTGATAAAGCTTTAAATGTAGCCTAGCCATTGTTTTATTATTCAGGCAATTAATCTAAACAATGTCCCACCAACCTTGAAGCTAATTCAAACATGAGGAATTTTAATACTTATTTCATAATTTGGCAAAACTAACACATTTTAATTAGCATAAGAAGAATTCTTACTTTGTTCTCTTTGTCAGGAACTTGAAAATAGTAAGTATAGTGTAAGTAAACCTGTGTGAATTGTGACTCTCATTTCTTTGGCCAACTAAACTTAGAAATCATTTTTTACTAAAAAACTAATTTCTTTATTTTAAGATTTTTAAAATTTCAAATGTTTCTTTTGAAAGAGAGCCTTTTGCATTCGGTTTACACACACACACACACATATGATGCATATAAAATACACACATATAATTCTCTCTACGCTCTATCCCTATTTACTTTCTAACTCTTCAATAGATCCAAGACACTGAGCAAAAATAGAGCACCAGGAGAGACCAGATATTTGAAGCAGGGAGGAAGCTGAGGCAGAGGACAGACTATGAGAGGGAGCCGTGAATGAGGAGAGGACAGGACCAGGGAAGCACACGGGACGTCCCATGCACTTCTTAAGAAGAGAGGCCCCCAATTTGGTCCCGATGTGTGGGAACCCCTTTCACGTCCCGCGTGGTTCAGGGTTCCGATTCAGGGTTCAGGTTCTGGAGAAGGCCGCACACAAATGAAGAGAGAGACTAGAAAAGAGTTAATTTGGAAATATTGGGGGGCCAGGCGGAAGCCCAACTCTAGTGGGAGGACTACCCTTTGCTTTCGCCTTGCCATCCCTTTTATTGAGGCTATGGGATACACCCATTACCCTTAAGCAGCTTTGGGAAACACCCATAGCCCTTAAGCAGGTAATAAGCGGATTATCATATCAGTAAGGATTTACATGATTATTTGGTGGGGAAGTTGCCTCAATTACCATTGTCTCAATTAGATAGGGAGTGGTTGGCTCTGACCTTTCAGAGCTTCAAGGTTGACCAGCCTTCCAGGTTCCTTGTCCACATCTTTCTATTAGTGAGACAATGATCGGTTTCCGGCACCGATGTCTCCCAGCAATCTGCACAGAGAGCGAAATCTGAGCAGGTACAGGAGTCAGCGTGTCCATCAAGCGAGAGCAGAACTGCCAGGCAGAAAGCTGTGCTTGATTTCTGAAGTTGCTCACTTTGGTTGAATATTCTCACCTCAAGTTTGGCAAGAGCCTGGACTAAGTGATTATTTGGAAGGAACCAACAAAGTTCTCTTTCCTCTAAAAAGCACAGTGTTAGACTCTGTGGGTATGTAAGTACAAATCTAGAGAGGTTGCGATTTAACAACCCCATCTAATGACAGTTTGAAAGATGATTTCTCACCTATGATAAACTTACATCTTTAATTATATGAGGGGATCATTTAACAACTGATCATAAACAGTGGGTATAGAAAAAAGGGGAATTAAAAATATTGAAACTCTCAAGAGAGATAAAAATATAGAAATTCAGATCATAGCATATCTAAAACAAGCAGCAAATTATTAAATATTCCTAAAATCGTAACCAATCTGAGATTAGGAATGGGGCTGGCTCTCAGAATACTTCCGCTTTTGGCATATTTTGTGTAACAGGGTCAGGAGTGTGTGCTGAGGCTCCCATCTCTGCCTTCAAGTGTCAGTCTGACTCTAGGACAGTCTCTTTTCTTGCAAGCTGAGAGGGTATCAAAATTATTGGCTGCAAGGGGGAGGTTGCAAGGAACCCCTGGCCCCCCAATAGAACTGATTCCAATCATAGAGGCATTCTTAGGCCTCACCTACCTGCACAATGTCCCTTTGGTCAAGGCCCTTTCATGGGCTGAGAGCAGGCCCAGTACGTGTCACCACCAGATGGCAGGAGTGCACGCTGAATGAACAGAGCAGCCACGAGCCCCTTTTCTTTGTTTTCCACTCACTGAACTCTCCACTAGGTGACAGCAACATGTATGTCATGGGATGGCCTTTAGTGAGACACATAAATTCAATTTTTCTTTTAAGTATGAGAGCTGCGTTTGTTTTTTAGTTTTAAATTTTGATAAGTTTATTTGAGCCAAACTAACACATATGCCGGGAAGCAAGATCTCAAATGCCCTTGAGAGTATCAATTTAAAAAAGTATCCACAGTTGGACTTCTTTCCTCTAGCTCTAGAACATGCAATACTATTTGCTATTGGCCTCCCTCACATTAACCTAATATACAAAAACAAAACTTTAGGGGGGTTCGCTTTCTAAAGAACCTGGGAAAGATTACTATTTAACACCATAATTACTTAAGAATTTTTGGAGTCGACATTCTTACCCCAATTTTGAAAAAAAAAAAAAAAGTGACTAACATAGTCACTTCTTTGAAGATGATACTTATTTATTGACCACCTATCATATGGCAAAGATTGTATTAAAATGCTTTAAAACAGTATATTGACTCTGGGTCAGCACTTTTTAAGAAAAAGATTTTAACTTAAGGCTTTTTAGGGCCATCGTCTCTATATTTTCTGTGGCCTTATTATGGTTTTCCTGCTTGAGCCGTTGCAAAACCCATACTGCAGAAATTGGAACTGCGTTCACGGTGTGATTTCAAGCGCACACAGGGATGTACTCTCTCTATTCATGACATGCACTCTCATGCAGTTGCATAACATTAACCCAGTGAGGGATAATAATATAGTTTGATTCTATAGTTACATTAAAAGCTAAAAACGAAGATTGGTTTGGGAGCAATAGCAAAGCGATAACTCATTCATGCTGAAATAGAAATGATGAGAGATGGGAGTAGAGTGGGGCCAGAGAGAGCAGAGTCCTAGGGGCCTGACTCGGCAGAAGGGAAGGGAATGAGATGGGCCAGGAGTTCAGGTGAGCAGCTCTGCACGCCTGTGGTTGCCCGGCTTACCTGCGTATGGCCAGGAGCAACCTGCTGCGGCACGAGTTCTTCCCACAGGTAGCAGAAACCTGAACATGCTTGAATTCCTTGGAGGCAAACAGTGGGCAGTGAAGCTTTGAAAACAGAGTATACAGTTGGCCCTCAAACAACACAGATTTGAACTGTGCAGGCCCCCTTGCAGGTGGATCTTTTTCCATAAATAGTTAGCCCTTCCTATCCATGGGTTTCACATGTGCAGATTCAACCAACAGCAGGTGAAAACAGTATTTTCGCGTCCCCAACCGCAGATTCCCAACTGCAGACAAAAATACTGATTTCAACCTGTGGTTAGTTGAATCTGTGGAAGCAAAGGGCCAACTGTAGTCAAAAGTAATATGTGGGTTTTTCATCTGTGTGGGGGTTGGTGCTCCAGCCCCGTGTTGTTTAAGGGTCAACTGTAATAGCAAGTGGTTGTCCAGGAGGTGTGCACAGTGAGTGGCCCTGCCCTCGGGGAGTCCCCTGGGCGTTCATTTCTCCTTGTTTCAGTTCTAAATTGGACTGGAACCTATCACAGAGGAGTGGAGGAGTAAGGCGTTAAAGGCTGCAAATATGCTTAAGACAATTTTTGTGCACAATGATTTTAGGGTACAGTATAGCTGCACTTTAATGGACTTTATTTCAAGTATCTTTAAGAGAAATACAACAAAATGATATGGCGACCCCAAAGGGCAAAATCTGACTAATGAGAAATGGAAAAAGTCCCTTTGTTGTTTCTTGCACAACATAGTGGGGCTGGGGGAGTTGAAAGAAAAGAAAGGAGTGGAGATGAGGGACTTAGGGAAGGGAGTTCTAAGAGAAAGCGAGGGTTAGTGACTTTATTAATCTGTGGCAGAACCATGTCCCCAGGTATTTGCAGGCAACGGAAGGTGACTCCAGGGTGCCAATAAGCTGGAACATACCAGTAGCAACAACTGCCATGTACTATGGAACTACTTACTGGGAACCAGGCATTGCTCTTACCCGTGTCTCTTATTTAGTCCTTAGGCAAGCCCTGTTGGGAAGACGATTTATCCCTTCTTGGGAGAGAATAACTTCTCAGGTCCAACAATTAGCAAAAGGCACAGTTAGGGCTCAACTCCTGTTCTCTTCACAGTATTTCCTCTGCTTTTTAGGGCCTTCCTTCCTAAGCCATGGTTGGTGAGACATACTTACCGCCTGCCACCAGGGGCCACCACTAACCAATTTGGATCAATTCGTAAGCACAATTGGCTCTAAATGTAATTAATTATATAACTACAGCCTGTCTAAGTTTAGGTCTACTGGAATTACTACATGAAACAGAGGCATTCTAAAGGATTACTGGGGAAACAGCAATACGTTTAAAGGAAGTCTCCCCTTTTCCCTCTTTTTTTCTGGCTTAAAAAGGAATAAAGGAAGGTAAAACAGCAGAACTCCACTCAATAGGCAGCACAACCAGAAGTTTTTACCCTGTGTGCCTGGCAGTTGGTCAACAAAGGACCTGCTCAACTTTCCTAGTAATGACGGGGGATGCGGGAGCAAGGTAACAGTGCTTTGAAGACAAGGTGAATGTAGTTTGAGCATTAAAACAAAACTGTTGACAATTGTTGGTGCTGCTTTGCTCTCTATCAGCGTTTAGTTTGGGTTGTACATAGTAACTTTTCCGTGGTTTCAATCCCCAGAATTCCTTCCCAAAGGACAAAGTTCAGACTGCAATTCTTACACAGGTTTCAGAGCACAAAGTAGAGAACGCCAACAAATCTCAAGCAATCAACAATACATTCACACCCTGAACATGTTTTTCTGCAAATGTTTATTTGAAAATATTTTTAAGAAATTTCAGGTTGTGTCTGTGGCAATTTCTTTAGGTGAAGAATGTGCTAACAGTCACTATGGAAACCAAGATGCAGGCAACAAGGAGCAAAATCAGACCAATTCGACAATATTTTGAATGCTTCTCTTGTTCCTCTTCCTTTTTCAATAAGGTATCAAAACCGGGCGTGTACATGTCTCCCAGCCAAAACCGTAGGTCATTAGGATTTTCCTAAAAGAAAATTACATGGAGAATAGGCTCAATCAGTGATCAATACAAGATTGCAGACAAGACCCCGCCAGAGGTACTGAAGGCCCATGTTCACACTGTCTTGGGTGAGGCTGAAGTGTCATGATTCAAATAAGAGAGGCTAGGCTTCCCTGAACAGCACCCACACAGAAGTGCAGCCTCCTCGCTGACCAGGAATCCCTGCGGCTCCAGGCTGTAGGTCTGCATGAGAATTTATTAGGAGGCCTGCATGATTTATTGACTAAATTGCTCACGTGTTTCTGCCATATTTTATGCCAATTTAGTGCCTCTTACATCTCATGAGTAGTGTGTGCCAATCAGGTTAGTGAGTTGAAATAAAATTAAAATTCCTCCCTTGCTTTAGATGAGCCTTCGAGGTTTAATTTTGTTGGCAAGGTAGAGATAAACATATGTGATGAGTTTTTTAGTAAATCCAGGAGCTGACTTACATGGGAGGAGGAGTAAGACTAAGAATCATGCCTTTTAGGTTGCTGGTCCCCCTTGTAGAGGTTGACAGCATGTTTGACGTGCAGAAACTTTGGCACTGTTTGGCCTCCCACATATCCTTCCCCACATCAGCTCCTACACTCCATGTCTGTTTCTTTCATGGGCCTCATCTTCCTTTCAGCTGGACAGAATTGTCTTCAACTCAACCTCATTCCTGTGTCCAACAAATCACCTGCGAACTCTACTGGTCATACATTAACAATTTTTTTTCTTCTGTTTTATCCAGCTATCCTCAGTGCTAAAGAGTCAGTGTCTGTGCCTGGATTCCAGTAAGCATACAACAAATGTATGGTGAATGCTGAAGCTCTAGTTTTCAAAATTTCACTTCATCTAGTTTTCAATTTCACTTCATCATTTCTCACCTGAATTACTGCAATAGCTTGCAGTTTGGACTGCCCACCCTCTCTCTCACTCTCTAGTCTCAGTGGACTTAAAGTCAACCAATTTCCATGGCCAGCTTCGAGGTCAGTGAACTAGTTTCAGACTCACCAATGCCCAGTAAGAGGCAATGTGCATGCCTGCAGGGGGCTGGATGGATTCTGGCCATGGCAATACAATTCTTCCATCACATCACTATTAGTTTCAATTTCCTAGTTTTAGGAAAGCTAAAGTATTAAAATAAAATTTGGATGACTGGTGCAAAAGGATAGATTATTTAAATTGTCTACTCTGCCCTTGTGTATATCCTCATCAGAGGCCCACACTTTGCCTGCAAGGTTAATTGCCTCCATTCTTCCAGAATTCTCCTTAGAGCTTCCCTTCATAGCTAAATATGGGGCTCCTTTTCTCCTTTCTTATTTATAAATTAGAGTCCTGGTGCACGGATTCGTGCACCAGTGGGGTCCCTCAGCCTAGCCTGCATTTTCTCGCAACCCAGGACCCCTTGAGGGATGTTGGACTGCCAGTTTCAGCCCAATCTTTGCAGGCCAGGCTGAAGGATTCCACTGGTGCACGAGTCCATGCACTGGGCCTCTAGTTTACATATAAGATCTTTGGTTAATCTCTTCCTGCCCTTCCTTCTCTCTCCTCCCCTCTGAGATTCATCAGTCTGTTCCATGTTTCCATGCCTGTGCATTGAGCATCTGCCCCTGGTGGTCAGTGCATGTCATAGCTACCAGTTAAATGTCGAACTGTCGAACAGTCGCTTAGGCTTAAATATATCTACTAGAAGCCCAATGCATAAAGATTCGTGCAAGAATGGGCCTTCCTTTCCCTGGCTGCCAGCATCACCTTTGCTCTGGCCGGAGCCACCTTTCTGCCTTCCCACACTGCCCAGAGGCCTGTTGTGGCTGGGGTGGTGCGGAATGCCTGTGTCATCGCCACGGTGATGACGCAAGAGTCCCGCCCTGCCCTGGCTGCTCAGTGCCTGTGTATGCAAATTATCCCACCATCTTTGTTGGGTTAATTTGCATACCCACTCCTGATTGGCTGGTGGGCGTCACGAAGGTACAGTCAATTAGCATGTTACTCTTTTATTAGGTCTAGACTAGAGGCCCGGTGCATGGATTCGTGCACAAGGGGGGGGTGGTCCCTCAGCCTGGCCTGCACCCTCTCCCAATCCGGGACCCCTCAGGGGATGTAGCAATGTGCCAAGTGGCAGGCGGCCAGGGAGGAGCCCAAACCAGCGCCATGCCACTCACACTCATCCCAGCCTGCTGTGCCTGCTGCAACTGCTGCCGCTTGTAGCACTGCCGCAGAGTCAGGAGAGGCTCCTGCCGCCGTAGCTGCACTTGCCAGCCATGAGCCCAGCTTCTGGCTGAGCAGCACACCCCCTGTGGGAGTGCACTGACCACCAGGAGGAAGCTCCTGCATTAAACGTCTACCCACTGATGGTCAGTGTGCATCATAGCAACTGGTTGACCGGTCGTTCCAGTCATTCTGTTGTAACAGTCACTTAGGCTTTTATATATAGAGATAAATTCTTAGCAATTTAGAAAAAAGAGAGTGGCCCAAGAGACTTTAAACTACTATGGCCATGGTGGTGAAAAGTTTTCAGAAATAATTTAGGGGCTCTGTCTGCTAAACAAGAGGTATGAATAGGCAAAGGTGAGGGGAGAAGTTGAATTAATGAGGTATTCATTAATAGAAAGAAATTATAATCAAAACAAAAGTCATGACTTCCAGAAGCATCCCTCAAGAATGCAAATGAGCCTGTGACCTGAGGGGCCACTGCTTTGCAGTGAGTGATTTCATGTAGAGGATGGGGGAAGTGGGTAGACCCTGCTTATAGAAAAGCAATATAGCCATCATCCTCAAGTCTGAGCTTCCTAAACATAACTCATGGAATTGTCCAACAAAAAAATTACTCCTCATTGCCAATAATGTTCAATTTCCTTATTCTTACATTCAAACAATTTCTCTTAGTCTGCTTTAGCCTTATTTTCCCATTATTCTATTACTTTAGCTGCAGCGCCAGCAAAACTAGACTGCTTAGTCTGACAAATTCTCTAACTTTCTTGTACTTGTGCCTTTCCTCTTGCTATGCCTGACAGAAGAGCCCACCCCCACACCACACTTATGCAAACCAGCAATATCTTTTGAATGCTCCACATCTTTCAAACCCAGCATAAATTAACTTTTCACAAGGCTTTTAATAATCCAATATGTGGCTTTGTTCTCTTCTGAATTTGCACAGCACTTTCTACTACCACGATGGGCACAGTCCTCTCTATCAATCTATAGTTACTGTTTGTTACTCCGCTCAGTTAAATGAACTTTTTGAGGCAGGGACAGTAATATTTATCTTTATAGTCCCCTTGGCATTCATGAAAACAACAAAGAAAAGGGGCTCTCGTGTACAGTCAGGACATGTTTGTGAAATAAATCAATACATTTTTCCTACTTGTAGGAAGTGACTTCTTAGAGGTTGATCTTCAGGCTCCTGATAAAAAACACATGATTATTGTTGCTATGGGGGAGCATCTGTTATGGAAACTTCTCTGGAAAAGAGACTACATTAAAGAGAAGACACATTACATCTACGAGGAGATTAAGAAACTTCAAAGACTCTGGACAATGAGATATTTCAAGGAGTGCACATTTGAGATTTTTAAAGTGTAAGATTTTAAGAGGACATAAGGCTGTTCCCTGCAAAAGTCTTTAGATGCTTAATGTATAAACAGATATGCATAATGGGTACTTGGAAACCGGCAGGGCTTCCTGGCCCCAGGGCAGCAGAGGCAAGCGGAGGCTGGGAAGGAATCCAGTCCACTCAGAAAAGAGAGGGCCACTCTCCTGCTTTTCAGGTATTTCTAGATCTTCTATGTGATGGGTGACACTGGGCGTGGGATAGGAGTGGGGAGGGGGAATTAAGTTGGGTGAATGAGTTCATTGCATATTTTTTCTGTGTTGAAATGCTTTTGTTTTGTTTTGTTACTGAGACACAGGAAAGAGTCCAAAATGTAAGTCCGCAATCTTAAATCACTGAGTGGGCTTGGAATGAAATGATCTTTGATGAGAACTGCCTTGCACAGTGCTGAAGACAGAACATTGAATCGGTATTTTTTAATACATGTTGAACAAGAGATTCATAAGTATTCATGAACACAAGTGGTCACACAACCATGGGAAAACATACATAATTTGGCAAACTAATTTTCAAAAAACTTTTACCTTCCAGGTAAACCTTGTTTCTGTGCCACATCAAATTTGTTGTAAAACTCAAAACAAACAAATAAACACAAAGAGAGGAGAGAACAAGGGACGCCAGAGGCTAAAGTGGAAACCTGGAGGTTTTGTGCCCAGTGAAGAATGCCTGTCACCGCAATACCCATGTTGTTTAGGATATTTAACTGATCGCCCCCTTCAACTGAAGGACTGACTCTTTGCCTTGAGTACCTTCAGATGCCCAGAAAGGTTTGTGTGCAGGGAACGCTTGTCATATTCTTCGATGGTCCATGAAGGATTCTTTTTCCTTTCTTCCATAGCTTCCTCCAAGCTTACGTCACCATATAGTGGGTTATTCTTCAGAACTGATGAGAGAGATGGTGGGGGCCTATCTATGAAGACAGCACCCTTCACACTGGATCCCCTCATTCGTTGAGCAGTAATATTCTTCTTTTCTCTCTGTTAGGAGGCAGAGACAAGGCTTCTCTTACCAACGGGCCACTGATGACAGAGAATGTAATAGGAAAGAACTGTACCCCAAAATGTGTTGATTCTGCCTGGAAACTCAACAGATTAGGATAATGAGGAAAGGAGTCTGGGATCTAGTTTCACCTAGAATTCTATTTCATTGAGTTCTTTCTTTTTAAAAAATATTCTTATTGATTTCAGAGAGGAAGGGAAACGGAGAGAGAGATAGAAACATCAATGATGAGAGAGAATCATTGATTGGCTGCCTCCTGCACCCCCCACCCACATTGGGGATCGAGCCCACAAACCAGGCATGTGCCCTGACCAGGAATTGAACCGTGACCTCCTGGTTCTTGGTTGACAGTCAACCACTGAGCCATGCCAGCTGGGCCATTGAGTTCTTTCTTTGCCTATAATCTTTTTGGCTTCAGTAATCATTCATTAAAATGCTATTTTATAACTATGGAGAAAGAGCACTGTTCTTTAATTCAAATAGTAGAATTCTGAACAAAGCCATTTTTCCCCAGCTCGCTTGCATTGAGATTTAATGACATTTCATTTCTATTTGTGCATTCCATGACTGATAAGAATAATATTTAATATTGCTCTATTAACCCAGCAAAGTCAAGATTAAAAGGCATTTATAGACATGCCTTGGCTTTCGTGAAAATTCTCTTGGGACTCCTATTTCAGATATCTTGGAGAAATGGACTAAGTTAGCATAGCACTCCTACCTGTGTCTACAGATGAGCTGGCTATTAGATGGCTCTAATATTGACCTTCAGATTTAAAAAAAAACATTTTAATTGAAGCATAATATACATAAAGACAAGTACACATATCGTAAATACATTTTCACAACCCACATAAACCTTAAGTTTCTACCAAGGAACAGAACATTACCAGCATGCCTCATGCTCTCTTTCAGTCACTATCCCTCACTCTGCCCAAGATAACCAGTATCCCAAATTTAACAGCGAAAGTCACTTGGACTCTTTTTTTTTTTTTTTTTTTTTTTTGCATTTTATATAAATGGAATCATATAATGTGTGCTTTTCTATGTCTAGTTTGACCTCAGTTTTTTCCTTCCCTTTTTTCCCCTTATGACTACAAAGCTGTCATGAGGGCAGAAAATGTTTAAGTTAAAATTTGTTCATTGGCCAAATATAATTGAGAAGAAACAAAAAACTTATAACATAATGCTTCATTTATCATGGGGCATCAAGGGAGAGGAACGCCACATAAGTTAATTTTCAGAAAACTTACGCTTACCCCTTAAAAACTGGCAGCAAATTTCATTAATTTATAGCAATTTTTAAAATAAATGCATTTCACAAAACAGAGAAGATTCAATAGTAGCAATAAACATTCTTCTGTTTCATATTTATGATCACCAATAGGTTGATTCCCTCAGCATCTACTGGGGTATGTAGGTCATGTTAAATATGTATTTATATACGCTAAGTTGTAAACTAATATTACATAGTTTCCTTTTGAAATGGCTAGTGGTCCCAAAAAATCATCTGTATAAAACCTTTCACATTCTCTTTGGTCTTAGGTTTTTCTAATTTTCTTAATCCATACTTTTTTTTACATAATTAGAGATAAACTTGGAGATCTTCTCTGACTTTACTAGGTTGTTAGCATGCTCAAATCAATTTATATTCTGTAATACTGAAGTTTGCAGTGAAATAATAAATCACCTTGACTTAGTATTTCTCTTTAAGATGGATGACCTCATGAAAATGTTTCTGAATTGAGGAAAAACAATTTCATATGAAATTTAGATCATTTCAGATTAGCATAATTCTGACTCAAGCTTTTTCCTTCAAGACTACACATCTTTGATCATCTTTGAGGAGGAATAATTCTTTTGACATTGATAAATTGGCTATGTCAGTTTTCTTGCCTGCTAGACTAGTTCTATAAACGAGGAAACAGTTTCAGGGTAAAGAAAAAATAATACGTTCTATTACAATGTATAAGGCCCTTGAAAAACTAACATATAAAACATAGCAAAATAACCAGAGCTATATTCTAGAAAGACATTCAAGTTCTTAATTCTAAATCACATTCTTGAAAGTCTGAGATTTCTCCTCAAACATGGTTCCATTTGTTTTTGTGTTGCATAGCAATCTCATGCCTGAACGAAATATGCTTAAAAATTAATAGTATAGCTTTATTAAGAATTTGATGGCTGGATAAAAGTACTAATTATGGTTGGAGTTCATTTATACTTTGATAGTATTTTTCAAATAGCTTAAGAAAGAAAAAAAAGCATGTATTTGATTCCAACTCTTCATCCACATTTTTACATAGATATTATTTAGCAAAGGAAAACCCAGTAGTAATTCCATTATTTTAGTTATATGGACTGTAAGATAACTTACATTTTAAAGTGTTTATGCAAAAAAGTAATATTTTATAATTTACCTAACCTTTTTTTGGCATTAACCATTATTTAGTCCATTTATTCTTTATATAATTTATTATTTATACCATTTATGTATAAGTAACTTATTATTTAATAACAAGAGTAAAATAGAAGACATATTTAGACAAATAAAAGCTGAGAATATATCATTATAGGCCAATAAAGAAGGAATCTCTAAAAAAATGTACTTCAGGCAGAATAAAATTAGTACTAGAGGGACAAAATAAGATGCAAAAAGAAATGCTGAGCAAGAGAACAAAAAAGTAAAAGAAGAAAATTGATAAATATATGTATAAATCTAAGAAAGCATTGATTTTATAGTAAAATAGACATCATTAACATATGATTTTTAAAATAAGAGACAGCTAAAACATTGCACATTAATAAGAGTAACAGGCATTTTTTTTTTTAGGACACTAAGAAATCATTTCAGTGATAGCACAGAGATATTACTAAAACATGTATTGCTTAATTCAGTAAAGCAGTAGAAAAATTTAAGAGGAAGTAAAAAAAAAAGACAAGAAAAGTAAAATAAAAAAATGGGGGGAAGCAAAGAAATTAGAAATAATCACACTAAATGTAAATAGACTAAACCCTCTATTTAGATGACAGCTGTCAGATTATCTTAAACATTAAATTCAGTTATGTAATATTTACAGGAGAAATACCTAAAATATAAGGACTCAGAAAGAATAAGAGTGAATGAAGGTAAAAAGTAACATAGCAGGCAAATGTAAACAAATGAAAGCTGGGTATTATGGTTAAATGCACTGGTTAAATGCACACCAATTTTGTTTTCCCTTCTTGAATTTAAAACGGGGCAAACTTTTATTTTTAAATATGTTTTAACTGATTTTTAGAGAGAGGAAGGGAGATGGATAGAGAGAAACATCGATGAGAGATAAACAAATCCACTGCCTCCCATATGCCCCCCACCGGGAACTGAGCCCACAATCTGGGCATGTGCCCTGACTGGGAATCAAACTGGTGACCTCTCGAATCCTGGGTTGATGTTCAATCACTGAGCCACCCCAGCTGGACTGGAGGCAGCTTTTTTTCTAGTTGATCATTTATGGACAAAATAACAGAGCCTACAGATCCAAGCCTGGCTCTTGCAATCTATCACAAGATTTTTGGCTCACTTTTCTTCACTTACCTTCTTTTCTGTCACTGTAAGCTAGGGTCTGAGATGGCAGAGCTACAAACACAAAGAACTTGAAGCCTTAGGTTACTGCTTGGAAAAGAGTCGCCCCCAAAACACACCTGCTCTTCCTCAGACTTTTCATGAGCAAGAATGTTTTTTCCCTTATAGTAACTGATAGTCTTTGGGGTATTTATCATCACAGGATAGCCTATTGTACCCCTCCTAACACACAAGTGGCATCTTGAAATTCCACAAATGTGTGGCATTGGCTTAACAGTCAAGTGGTAGAAAAGGATAAAGCAATATCAGAAGCTGGAATGATGCCTATTCACATCCTAAAATGAAAATCATTTGGTAAAAATATCATCTGTGGCCACTAAAATCTAATCACCTGTAGCTCTAGGAGAAATACGTACACATTATCAGAGCGTCCATGTACATATAATGATACCACAAGAATCAGAGCATTGGTGTAATACAAGAAAGAGATGAGAGGAAGAACTGGACACTGTGCAAGAAGAAATTAGGGTTTAGAAATTTTATGCCTTCTACTGTTTAAAATCTGACTGTTTATAGACCCAAAAACTGATATACAGACTATTTTTAAAGCATTGAGCCAAAAAAGTCCATTAAAATGTCTCAGCTGAATGAAGTGACTCGGGGTAAAGATTATGTTTAGGGTGTGGTTTCATAACTAGTCCCTGACAGCCTCCAGGTGGCTGTCCTCGAGTCAGAGGGAGACAGGGAGGCAGCAAAGCAAGGCTTACACGAACAAATAGGTTACTAATTTTTGTAAAATATGTATTACCAAAGAAACCAGTACCCTCCACCTAAAAATTTTTGATTGTTTGAAATTAAAAAACAAACAAACAAGACAAGGCAACAACAATAACCCTAGGCCTCCAAATATCCATGAGTAGGAGTAAATTTTGAATCTTTATACAGGCTTGATATGGAAAAAGAGAATAATGAGCAAGGGGATGTTTCCTAGAGTCTATGGACCTAGACGAGGACATAGTCTAGCTAGGACCTAGACTCTGAAACCAAGGACTTCAGAGAACAACGCCTCAGGAGGTCTCAAAAGCAGAAGCATCCCAATCAATCTTCCCCACCTTCAAGGAAGAAGGCCACACACACTGTTCCCAGCGGGATCCCAGAATTATTGTGGTGTCTTTCATTTTTCCCACTCAGCAAGGAAGACATGTATATATTGGTTTACCAGAATGATAGCCTGTGGCAGAGCCTGGCTGGATACTCACCAAATTCACTTCTTTTTCATGGGCATACAACAGCCAAGCAAGGAAAGGTGATTAAGAAATAAACCCAGTAAAGAACAGTGTCATGGGAGAAGAGCCTCTTACCCTGGGCCTGTCGCTCCAGCTCACAGGTTTAGTGTGGAATGTTCCTGGGTTCTGAAACAGATGAGATAGAAGCCAAGAAAAGATAGAGCAAAGGGATTAGTCAGAAAATATTCTAAAATCTAACTACTAATCAGAAAAAAGGCCCACCACAATATCTGCAAAAACATATTTTATCATTTAAACTAAATAAAAAATCAGCCCTTTCCTTTCATTACCTCGTTTTATAAAGGGATTGGCAGAAATATGTAGAGTACAATTCCAAGTGCCTTCATCAGATGCATGCCCCAAATAATTTTAACAACCAGAAACATTAGATTTTGGAGAAAGTTTGCTCAGTGCACTGAGATGAAATTTGTTGTGAAGCTTCTTTATTTCTCTAGTGAGGGGACTTAAGGAATATAAACATAGTAGAATCAAGGGATATTTGCTTGTACCCTCTGCAAATATGGGTGACCTGCGTATCTGCACAGAAGGGAGTTGACCTGGGCCATTGGCGAGCCTGTGAACCTCAGCGCTCACTTTTCTTTATGCACTGTATTGCTTCAGCTCATTAAAAAATGGCATAGGGACTCAACTCTGAAAGTAAAATGTGCATTTTTAAAAATCTTAAATACAAATAAATCATGAATGTAAATGATACATACAAGGTGTCCCAACAATGTATACATACCTTGAATAATTATAAAGGCAGTGCTTACTAAAATCCATTTCATTTTCAAAATGTAATAGAACCCTGACCGGTTTGGCTCAGTGGATAGAGCGTCGGCCTATTGACTGAAGGGTCCCAGGTTCGATTCCGATCAGGGGCATGTACCTTGGTTGCAGACACATCCCCAGTAGGAAATGTGCAGGAGGCAGCTGATCGATGTTTCTCTCTTATCGATGTTTCTAACTTTCTATCCCTCCCCTTCCTCTCTGTGGAAAATCAGTAAAATATATTTAAAAACAAACAAACAAAATGTAATAGAATCTACTTAAAGTGTGTCTACATTTGTTTGGGGCATCTTATATATTTAAGAATTCAACTTCATACTTGGGATCTAGGGGATTTTTGTTTTAACTGCTGAGTTACCAGCAATTTTGAAGGCAATGTTTCTAGGTTAAATCCTTTGACATTCCTTGAGGTAGTCTGAGTCCCAAACACCATGCACCTACCTGGGGTGGTGTAATACCAAATGATAAACTGACACAAATCTGAAATTTGTGTGGATTTCAGGTGAGTATAAAATCTACTGCTTGAGTTAGCCATGTAGCTTGACAGATGTGTTAACTATATCCTCCTACACCACCATCTACACACACACACACACACACACACACACACACACACACATACACACACATCCATCCACAGTATAAATCAAATAATGCAAGTGATATTATCTGCTGTTTTCCAAATTATAATAAAAGGATAATTTCAACACATTTTGAATATTGACAAATGATAATAATAATGCACATTTCTTATACTTGTATAGAAAATCCTTTTTCTCGATTGCTTTTGTCATATTTTATTTGTTCTCAGTTTTAAGGAAATATGTAAAATGAGTATTATTCTAATTCTGCAAGTGGAAATAAACTGAAGCATGGACCGAATAAGGGCCATACAGATGTCTCTCACATTGTCTTGCTGAGGATATGACACAAGAAGCCAACTTTCTAACCTCTTTACTCAATGCTTAATGTCTCCCCAGTAGAGTGAGGGTTTTCTATTAAGAACCATTTGACAACTGACACCTGTGTATCCCAACACCTCAGTTCACTTGGTATATACAGCACCTTCTTCCAGTTATCATTATAGTTACTGAAAAATTTCATGTGTCCATTTCTTTAATAGATTTATTTTTTTATCCAAAGAATATATCATTCTCAGATTTTAAGATTCAGCCAAGGAGAGAAGAATTACTTATTGACATATTGCAAACTGAAGTAGTAAATATAATTGTTGTTAATCATAATTTGTGCTACACCTACCCAACTACCTGAATTTGTAATTGATTTACACCCCCATGCATTATTTCAATAGTAAATTGGCCTTTTTTTCAATTATTTAATATTTCTTTTTAGGGTAGAAGAATAACAACTTTATCTGCAGTTTATAATTACCAGTAACTTATTCAAGGACATAAGAAGCAGATTTTTTTTTTTACCTCCTTGGTTTTTCCTTGAATAACTATTTCAAGCCAATAGAGGCTGTGGAAAAATATACCCTTTTAAATTTTGCATTTCATTCAGATTTTGGAATAATATTCAACAGAGCTTGAAACTGTGAAGTTCCACATGAAGGAAATAGGTCAACTCCAGTACCAAACAAAAGATGTTAGATGTATGTGTTCCAACCTGAAAGGAATTTATTGGATATGTTTTCTTAGACTTAACTTCATAGCATAAGAAAGCCAAGGGTTTTTTTTTAACTGATTTTTGAATCATTTTATTCCATGATATAAACAAACAGTATCTAAAGGAGGGATTTCATTGCACTTAGCTTAAAACTAAACAAAACACAAAAGTAATAACCAAAAAGGTGCATATGATGGGCAGGAGGGTTTTGAGGATTCCAAATAGAAAAGATGCAAAAATTTTAAAAAGTCAGTTGTCATAATAAGCTGCCTTACCATGGAAATAAATTAAAACCCTTATAGGTGGAGGAAACACTTACATAATCATTTGAGTGTACTTGATTTTGAATGATCTCATGATAAAAGTCCCCAGGAGCCCACAAAACGCACCACAAAGGAGTCACTTTACACCAGGACTCATGAGTAGCAACTGTTTCTTAAAAGAAAACAAATTTCTGTTCAGGGAATTTGAACCACTCCAAAGGATTTAATGACTTGCAGGGGCTGGTGGGTCAGTCACATCTGTTCTGAAATGCAATGCTTCTTCCTGTTTCTAAATGGACTAACCCTTAACCCCATTAGCCCTCACATCTTAAAACAAAGATTATTCCTGTTTCACGAGCTGTGCAGCAGTCAGGCCTTTATGTTTATTCCAGCACATGGAACTCATCACGGTTTTATTCTCTCCTGGTCAGCAAAAGGAAGGAAGATGCAAAAGAAGAAAACAAGAAATCAAGGCTGCATTAGGTGGGAAGACCTGGTTGGTATGTCCTTCCATGAGGAGGAACTAAGAGTGTCTGAAATAACAGCCAGCACCTTTACAAGGTGGAGAGTTCCTGCCATATCCTTTCCTTCCATCCTTAACTTTCCATTTTCCTGCCATGAGTCTTTGCTGCACTAAATGAAAGGCAGTTGATCTGAAGGAGGTGTATGAGCCTCCAACATAAGCTTCTGATGCTTCGTGCTTAGAATATACCAAAAAAATTGAGGTAGGTTTTCCCTCCAAAACCTTATTTGCAAATTGGTTTGAAAAATCCTGAGAGGAGTAAAGTGAGGGCTAGGCAAACTCTAAAATGAAGACATGCTGGGAAGCTAATGTTTGCAGGGGAATGAATGGGTGGGAGAATTCACATCGTTTATAAAGTGATGGGAGAGTTTCTTATGTTAAGGAAGGAAGACCTTTTCTCTGTGCCAAGAATGGGTAAGCTATCTTGCCCTCGGTTCCCTCCAGCCTTCCTTTTGCACAAATGCTGAAATGGCAGGGAGCGAGAAAGGAGCCCTCCCCCCACCCCCACCCCGATCCTGTCCTCGGGCTCCCAGATCATACCTGTGAGTAGACAAGGTTTTGCCAGTGCTGTGCAGCAGGGTAGTTCCCGCCCGGAAACCTCACCAGGCTGGCCTGAAGCAGGGCTGAGTTCCTCATTAACAACTTCACGTCCAGCTGCAGGAATTTGTCAGGATGGTTGTTATTTGGCAAAGCAGAGAGATCCATGCCTCCCTTCGTCTACAGTAGGAGACAAAGGCAAGTGAGGCTGGTCCCGTCAGACTCGTCCATTATGAATGAGTCTGAGGATTCTCCTACTGGCACCTGAAACCAGCTCTCTCCGCTGTACCCTGATGCCACGCTCAAAATGACACATCAACACACAGGAACAATGCAGCACCCTGCCTTGTTTTTCACCACACACACACACACACACACACACACACACACACACGCATTTAGGGTGCTTGAATGGGGCTACACATTAAAATTAAAAGGATGCCAAAATTAGATGTGTGTAGCACCTAATGCCTCTCCATACAGAGTCAGAAATAACAGTTTAATAAAGAGGAGCTGTTCTTTGGAGAACGACTGCCAGAATTTCAGTATCATGGTCCATAATTTGAAGCACATGAGATAGTCACCTATAGAGACATAACTTAATTTTTCTCTCTGATCATTACTAAGCTAACCCGGCAGACTTGGCCCTGCCCACGCAGCCTCACATGTGATAGGCAAGATCTTGTTTCTTCTCATCTTTTCACTCCGAGTCTCAGGCTCAGGTGAAACCTAATCGTGTTTAGCTTGTCAGCTTCGTTTTGAGTAGAGAAATGGCAAGCATTTGCTTCTCAGTTTGCTACAGTAAATTAGTGTCCCAACCTCCTGTCTTAACCCATCCACTGCCTGAGGCCCTTTGACTCTTCCTACCGGCATACACTCCTACGATGTGTTTGGTGTCCGCACAGAACGTTTGGAACCAAGCGGGAACATGGCTGACGTGCTGTCCTAAGTGAACCCATCTGCTGGTCAGGGAGCCAAGGTGGGAGTGAAGCTACAGACAGTGTACTAAGTCAGGAAGTGATGACGACTTTAATGGAGATAAGCTCTCTTGTTTGAAGCCATTCTGCCTTAGGGAACCCTTACTTCTCAGTGGGAAAGAACTGATTTCCGTCCAGAGTGAGAGAAAACCTTCGTACTTGCGAGAAGGCAAAAGATAGACACACCAGCAGTTCTAAAAGACATAAGCTGTTTGTGCTGTTTGCACCTCTGTAGACCCAGGTGACTCAGCAGGAAGGTTTCCCTTCCAGGGGGAATGGTTACATGTGGAATGCATCAGCAGCACATTTCAGGAGAGTGCCATAGAGCCATATAAGAATCAGCAGCCAGGATGTTCTCGAATTGAGCAAGACACTGGAGAGTACTGACTTTCTCTATAGCAATAAGCACGAGGGTGTTAAAAAACAAACAAAACCAAAACATCTGTCCTACTTATGACTGTAAAACTGGATTAAGCAATCAACACTTTCTATAAGAATTTTCTGGACCAAACTCCCTCGCTCTGTCTTACAATATTAGAAATACATCTGGGTGGTTTTATCAGTACATTGACTGGATAAAAGTCCTTCATAACGACAATAACCAGTTCAATCATAAGTGTTTCAAGAATCAAGTGTATTATGTGCATGTGCTTGGTACTTTCTGGAATTTTCTGGTTGCTGCCAGAATACATTTAATGAACAAATATTTCTCGGGCTGTTTGCTTTTCCTAAAAGATTCTTTGGGGAATAACAAGCATCTTCAAGGAGAACCTAACTTCTTCTTGGCTCTCTGTATTGGCAAGTGGAAACACAGAACTTAGATCCAAATATATTGATTAGGCCAGGCCTTTTTCTTAGCCAGATTATGAGGTGGGTGAAACAAGCCTTTAGTTTTCCTTGGGCATCCTTCCTTCAGATTCCTCCGCCATGCTCTAGATGCCCAGAGGGTTGTTTACTGTCTTTCCGTGTACAAATCGTTTAGTCTCAGTCTCCATCTTTCCCCACTATCCTTTCCCCCACCTCAACCATCAGTTCTTGTTTCTCACTACTACCCCTGTAGGTATCCCACATGGCTGACAATGAAGAAATCAGCCCTTCTCCCCACTCCCTTGTACTGGCCATACCCCAACCCCAACCCCTGTGCCTCTACTTGTGCCAGTCCTCCCGCCTGGAAACATTTCTCCCCAGCCCTGGTTACTGATCACCTCTAAACATCCTTTATGGGTCATCTCTAGTACCTAGCCTCTCTTCCACAAAACCTTTGCATATGTTCCTTAGTAGGAATGATTTTCCTTCCTTTGAAATCTTAGGGTGATTTGTTTATACTCTCATCTTACTATCTGGTGTTTGATTATGTATTTCACTAGAGGCCCAGTGCACAAAACTCATGCACTGGGGGGGGGGGGGAGGTGTCCCTCACCTCAGCCTGCACCCTCTCCAATCTGGGACATCCCTCTCACAATCTGGGACTGCTGGCTCCTAACAACTAGCCTGCCTGCCTGCCTGATTGCCCCTAACTGCTTCTGCCTGCCAGCCTGATAGCCCCCTAACCGCTCCCCTGCCAGCCTGATTAACACCTAACTGCTCCTCTGCCTGCCCGATCGCCCCCAACTGCCCTTCCCTGCTGGCCATCTTGTGACAATGTGGGGGTAACCATCTTGTGATGATGTGGGACGGCCATCTTGTGATGACGTGGGGTGGCCACCTTGTGACAACGTGGGGGTGGCCATATTGTGATGTCGTGGGGGGCGGCCATCTTGTGACATTGTGGGGCGCCCATTTTGTGATGATGTGGGGGCAGCCATCTTGTGATGACATGGGGAGGCCATCTTGTGACGACATGGGGGGCGGCCATATTGTCACATCGTGGGGCGCCCATCTTGTGATGACGTGGGAGCGGCCATCTTGTGACGACATGGGGTGGCCATCTTGCAATGTGAGGGCATGAGGGTCAATTTGCATATTACCTCTTTGTTATATAGGATACTTTTCCTTCATGAGTCTCTATACTAGGTGGTACATTACAAAAGGGCCCTATTGGATGCTTTCTTCCACACATGAATCATTTCTGTAGACCCTCATGAAGCTTTTTGCTCAACAAATAATGATGGTTCTACTCTGGTTGGAAATGGATAATCTAATTAAATTTGATTTAAAAAATGGCTTAGTGTCCTGTTTTCTAATTGACCATGCTCAGTGAAAAAGGAATCCATTGCCAAAATTGTTTACAGACATTCTCTATATTCTCTTCTGGTATTTTTTAATGTACAAACTCACATCGAAGACTATATAAAGTTCTCCTTTATGAACTCTAGCATTTTCCAAATTTATTTGATCACATAAACCCATTTGATTGTTTTCTTTTCAACTCTTCAAAATTTTACCTGAGAGTAATTGGACACATATTAACTTAGGGTTTCTAACACTTTACTGTCATTAGTACCTTCATTCTAGGATGAAAAAGAGGATCAATAAATATAAAGAACGAGGTCTGCCTGGCATGGCTTAGTGGTTGAGTATCAACCTGTGAACCAGGAGGTTGTGGTTTAATTCTTGGTTAGGGAACTGGGTTGTGGGCTCAGCCCTGTGTGGGGTGTGCAGGAGGCAGCCGATCAATGATTCTCTCTCATCATTGATGTTTCTCTCTCTCTCTCCCTTCTTCTCTGAAATTAATAAAAATAGGAAAAAGATAAAATAACTTCTCTGCCTTGTTTTTAAAAAAGGAACTATATTGCAGGGACAAGCTGGTGGAAATGTGGATCTCTGGTACTTCTCAGCCCTCTGGATGCAGGTAAGCATTTGCTTTCTTCACAGAAAATTTTTATAAAAGTATCATTTCCCCTTGGGTTTGGGTCCAGAATTATTGTTTTCTGAACCATGAGAATTGTAAAAATAGAATTAAATATGGTTCACTAAGCAAAACTTTTTACATATTAACTTTTTTCTTCTTTCTTCTCATTCTCTGACTTGTCCTTTCTCCCTCTCTCCTCTTTCATTTATTTTCTTTCATTTTTACCTCTTTCTTTTTTTCTTTTCTTTCTTTTTCCCCCTCCTCTCTAATTTGTTACCAATAACTTACTGAAATACCTGAAACTATTTTCAGCTGAAAAGCCTGTACAATTCAGATGAGCAGTTGGGATTCATAAAAATTATCTGAGAGAATTTCAAAATTAGTTGGATAGTTTTAATGACAAAGAAAGTCTGTGATGAGATTATAATCTTGTGCACCTATTTTCAAAAGTAGTGAACAAGAGAGGCAATCAGGATAATTGAGTGCACAGGATCTGGAGTCCTAGTGGTTTTATTACATCCAGCTAAACTGTGTTCTTGGGCAAGTTACCAAAATTCTCTGAGCCTCAGATTGCTGTTATAATGTGAAGATAGTAATACTACCTTACAGGGTTGCTGTGAGGTTTAATAGGTAAAGTGGTTAACAGAATGTTTAGGATATAATAAGAACTTAAGAAGGTTTACTGTTATTTTAAGAGAGAGAAAATATGAGTTTTCATCTCAGTTGTCTCTGTGATAAAGCAAACTGAAAAAACTAAAATCATATTAGTCACCTATAGGTAAAAAGCAAACTACATTTCCACGAATCCCCTTCTTTGTGTGATTCTGGGTTAGAATTGGCCAAAAGAGGAACTTGCATGGCATTTGGAAGGCAAAATGGAAGCAGCATTCATTAATCCAAAAGCCTTTTTGTAATCAGATGCAGGGACAGGGAGAGGCACAGGTGCTTGGCAGTTTCCAAGTGGCCTTTGCTTTCTTGAACTCCATGCCCATTTCTTTTTTCCAACGGTTGGACCTGCTGACTAACAGCAAACTCAGGTCCACCATCAGATGTTTGGCTGTGGACCTACAAAGGAGGGAGGTATACAGAGGCAACAGCATCCTACAGACATCTTTACAAGTCAACCTTTCATAGTCATACTGACCTGGATGGGCCTGGCTGCTCAGATCAGTTGGTGACTCCTGATTCTCCAACTCTTCTCATGGATCTTCCCCAGCTCCTCCTGATGTTATGAATTCGGATCCGTAATCCTATAACACTCCAACACTGTTTGGCTGACTGAACCATGACAATTACCAGTACAAAAAATAAATGTTTCCAAGGAAGAGAATTTAAGAAATGAAACCTGGAATTCGTTCTCTGTTCTGACTAGACTCAATGACATTAGTGAATCTCTTTCCAGTAAGTGGGACACTGGTCATCCATGGCACAAAATGCCAACATGGTTATTTAAATTCTCACCTATTATCATCTGGAGTGAAGTGCCTGTAGAAAGCAAGTACCTGCTGCACAAAATCTTTTTAATAGAAACAAAGAGAATAATGACTGTGGGGTTGATTCATTGCTCCTAAAAAGACTAGGTAAGTTAAAGAGAGAAATAAGCGTGAGGTTTAAAAGTCACAGCTCAGGGTCTAAGCTGGGACCTAGAAAGCTTACATTGACTATCTTGAAATAAAACCTTTTCAGCTCTACTGCTCATGTTCCACCATCTGTCAGGTCTTCTAAATCTATATCCAGATCAGGTCCCAGAAGATTCAAGGGGGCCAGACAAAAAGTGTGACTTATGAAGTGGTACCATACATATCAAAAGAACTGCAGGATTTCACTAATTCATATTTACTGAAACCCAAAGTATATGTTTCGGGATATTTCTTAAGAGGGTTATGTTAAGATGGAAAGCATACAATGTTGAATTAGCCTAAATGTTTTTGACATGGGTTCACTAAGGAGAGATTCTAGAAAGTATTAGTTGATGTGGCTGGGAGTAATTCTATCAATTTATCTGAAAACCAAACCCAATGATTGTCCATACTGAAATGAAGTTGAGATGCTAAAACATACTTGCTATAAGGTACTACAGAGGGAGGGATACAAATGTTTAGGGAGATTGGTTTTAATATGATGGATGTGTTCACTCACCTGTTCCATATGTCCCCTCAGTGTATCCAGGTGGCACTCCCTTCACTAAGGCTTTGAAAAATTCATTGTTGAAGGCAGCATTGGAATCCCTAAAGAACTCTCAAGTGGCTAGTCTGCGAATGTCAGGAATGACATTGGAAAATGCTGCCATTGAACTGGGCTTCCTGAATTTAATGAGAATATGGAATACTGTAAGGGCAGGAACCAAATGGCTGAATTTCACCGCCAAAGACCAGGAAAGCACAGTTACCATAAAGGGCATTAGAGTCAAAGGGGTAGAGGGAATGGTTTGGCTGGCAAAGATTTTTGGTATTGCGTAATTGATCATGGAGTCCTAGGACTGAAATAGATATACATTCTACTAAAGTCTTGTATTTGCTTAAGCACGAAGTTTCTAGTCTTAGTGAAAAGAAGTCTGATTTGACTCACCACAGCAGGGAATTGCATTCCTAGATCAAATTCCACATGAGAGCAGGTTCACAGATCCAGAACTCCTTGAATGAAGGGGAGGCCAGATCCTTTGAGGAAAGATTTTGTTACACTGTCCAAAACCCATATTGTTAATCTACCTTCTAGTCTTTCTTGATGGGAACTATATATTGGGGAAAGGAAAATAGTCTGACTTTTTGATGATTCCTGGATTCTTGGTGACTCTACATTGCCGCTGCAGTCCCACAGTCAGAGCAAAGGCTGATGGAAGTCAGATAATTGGATCAAGCTTGGCTTAAATCTGTCTCTGAGTGGACTCAAGAGTCCCAGAGCCCTATTATCATCTGGAGTGAAGTGCCTGTAGAAAGTACCCCATAGTAACTTCCCTAATTATGGAAGGTCTATTTGAAACAGACATAGTCAAAAGACTTTGGGTGGTGAGCACCATATAGTACACAGATGTCGTATTATAAAGTTGTACACCTGAAATTTATATAATGTTACTAACCCATGTTATTCCAATAAATTTAATTAAAAAAAAACCCATAAACTGGCAAAACCCATCCTCCCCTCTTTGGTGCCATGATCTGTGGCATGAGGGCTTTCATGGTAGTAATGCCAATGGAAGCACCAGACATAAAGAAGCCAGATGATACTACACATGCAGAGCGTTGTATTACAGGTGAGGGGCCCCCATTGAGGGACTGTGAAACTTGTATAATGAGAAATAAACACGTCTGCCCTTTGCTCCAAAGAGAGACATCAACTTTGTCTTCCAGAGCTGTTCACCATACAAACATCCCTTAGAAGATATTCCAGAACAAAAGCAGACAGTGCCAAGACTTGTGGAAACATGAGAGACCTATGAAGAATTGCCTCCCAACAGGAAATTTCACATATTTTATTGCAAAAAAAAATCTAAGAAATCATGTGAATCATGTACAATATTTTCTCACAAGAAAAAATTTAAGCTGGTTTTTTTTAACGTTTCACAGAATTGTAAAACTTTTTAATTTTTATAAAGAAAAAAACACAATGAAACTACCACAGTATTATCAGCTTTTAGTCTTTCCTTGTTTCTAGGGAAAAGGCTGAAAAATATTTAGTAAGTTTTCTCATTATGATTTCTGAGGCTTAAGTACCTACTATATTCTTTTAAAATCTGCTAAAAAAATACAAGGAAATGGGTGGATCAATGCTTTCTTTCTTCAAAATATTTAAAAAAGCTAAAATCTAATGACAACATGTTAAAAATAATACACATTTTTGTAGGATGTTACCATTTCCATAACGGTTTCTCTACACTATATCGACAGTGCAATGGTGATTCAGTGTAAATCATTAATTACAGTGTTTCATTGTTACAATACTTGTGTTCAAGTACATGTTCGTGAACATGATCAAAGTCTCTATTTTGATTTTTTCTTTTCCATTATTAAAATAAGGTTATAGTTACAGTAGAATTTTTCCTATAGATGTCTCTAAGTCTGAACCAAATTCATAATACATTCTTTAAAAACCTGTTCAACACTATGAGGTTTGTTATGTTTACACATCTCCTTCAGAGTACAGAAAATGGGCTAATTCTGCATTAGGACACCAAAACACAAAAACAATTTTCCCCATAGATAGCTAAACTATTATGCTAAATTAGTATACATTATGCATAACTCAATGGTATTGGTGGGGAGAGAGTAGCACCTTAGAGCCAGCCCTAACTTAAAAAACATTTTTTAAGCCTAATAATCTTAGTTTTCTTTTTCTTTTTCTGGTAACTGGATCCAACTTATTCATATAAAATGACTTATGAAGCCTTATAGTATAAATCACAATGTTTGTATTACCAAAATAAGCACCATATTGATGTTTGGCAGGCCCCAAAATAAATTAATTTGATTAAATTATATGTAATCTGATAATATTTGGTCTGAAAAACATGCTAGTGTGTGTGTCTATAAATAATGTAATTGCAAAGAGCTGTGAGCCAGCCAGCCTGCTAGAGGTCAACTCTTTTGCTGCAGCTTTTGGGCATAGAAGTCCCTGCACGTCTCACAGCAGCGCTGATACCACCGCATGTCCTGACACAGGTTCTTCTCGCGTATCACTCGGCAGTACACAGGCCATTGATCTCCTAGGCACTTGAAAGTCAGAGCAGCTGTGAAGCAGAACACAGGAAACTCAATACAGGTAGATATTCCGGGTGTCATGAGTAGAAACAAATAGCAATCATGTAAGTGGGGATTTTGTCCACTGACTCATTTATATTCCCTGTGGAACTTAAAACACAGAGCTATGCTCACACAAACACACACACATATACACCCTGAAATAAAGGAGTAAAGTGAATGAATAATGCTCTCACATATTTAAGACAGACATTCCCAAATTCAATGAATTGTCCTGCAAATGGCTTTTAAAGATCAATTTTATGGTTTTTCATTTAAGTTTCTTTTGGATTTTTAGTTGAGAGGATTAAAACACAAATAAATGTGCTCAATATATCTACCTTTATGGGAATGAAATTTAATAAGTATTGTTATAGATGAATTTGCAAAGAAATAGCAAAACAAAAATATGCTCGCACATTTTATTTTATTCTTTCCTCTTTTTTTATATTTCAACTAGAGGCCCGATGCACAAAATGTGTGCAGGGGGGGTGATTAGGGGAGGGGGCGTGTGTCCCTCAGCCCAGCCTGCACCCTCTCCAATCAGGGACCCAGATCCCACTGGTGGGATCGGGCCTAAATGGGCAGTCGGACATCCCTCTCACAATGCAGGACTGCTGGCTCCCAACCACTCACCTACCTGATCTCCCCCTAACCACTCCCCTGCCAGCCTGATCAACGCCTAACTGCTCCCCTGATGACCTGATTGCCCCTAATTGCCCTCCCCTGCCAGCCTGGTCACCCCTAACTGCCCTCCCTTGCCAGCCTGGTCGCCCCCAACTGCCCTTCTCTGCTGGCCCAGTAACCCCTAACTGCCCTCCCCTGCTGGCCTGGTTGCCCCAACTGCCCTCCCCTGCAGGCATGGTCCCCCCGCAACTGCCCTCCTCTGCAGGCCTGGGTCCCCCCCAACTGTCCTCCCTTTCAGGCCTGGACCCTCCCAACTGCCCTCCCCTCCTGGCCTGATCACCCACAACTGCCCTCCCCTGCCAGCCATCTTGTGGTGGCCATCTTGTGTCCACATGGGGGCAGCCTTCTTGTGTATTGGAGTGATAGTCAATTTGCATATTACCTCTTTATTAGATTAGATAGGACTACAGTTCACATTCAATATTATTTTGTATTAGTTTCAGATGCACAGCAAAGTACTTAGAAAATCATGCATTTTACAGAGTGGTCCCCCCTCTTCTTTAAGCACCCAGCTGACCCCATACATAGTTATGATATTATTGAATATATTCCCCATGTTGCAGTATATATCTATGTGGCTATTCTGTAACTACCAATTTGTTCTGCTTAATCCCTTTACCTTTTTCATCCAGTTCCCCAAACCTCCTCCCTCTGCCAACTGTCAGCCTGTTCTCTGTATCTATGAGTCTTTCTATTTTGTTTGTGGGATAGTGATTTAATGCACCTTTAACATCAAAACCATTTATCATGTGACTGAAACTTACAGCATTAAAGTATTTAAAATGAGAACTTGATATAAAAATATTGGTCATGTAAATTTAGGCTCAGGTTTTCTGAAGAAATAGTGTGTTCTGGCATGCATAATAAAAGTCAGTCCTGCTACAATTCTTTCTTTTACCACTATTCTACTATATTTCATTATTTTACAGTTAGAAACCTTAGATTTTCTGATCACTGTGCTTCTGTGTTTGGGGGTAAGAAATAATAAACAAAACAATGCAATTTTAATTAAATTCTTCTTTTAGGTCATTATTTTCTGCCACACACTTTAAGAAGAACTCCAAGTAATTGCTGGAGAAAGGGATTATGTTGTTTGAAATACATGGATTTAGCTGCATTTGCTTTAGGATTGCTTAACTTTTTGTTTTAACTAGTCTTAATTCTCCTTGAACTGATTATTTCTTAGAAATGTTAATTATTTGGCTCAAAAAAAAAAGCAATTTTGTATGTCCATGAAGAACCAAACTTTTCCATTTGATTGAATCATATGCCTGGAAGAGTATCTATAACAATTTACGATTAAATTGTTCCTGAAGATTATGTGCACAGATCAAAATGGAAGGTGATAAACATAGATTAACCCAATAACTGCCAGGCAGCAGTGCTGGTAAAAGCCACTAATTGCCAAGGCCATAAAGGCTAATTCATTCATGAATATTTGTTAAGCAAGTGCAGACTACATTTATTTGAAATACATACCCTACTTCTTCATGACGGCTGATTAAATAACAGGTATTGAGAATACAAATGAAAGCATTTTACAACATAAAAGTCAATGTAATCAATGTTACTAGTAGCTATTTGTATGTCATATTCTGTCCTTAACTATGAAAAAATTGTACCTTTTGTTTGGTGGTATAGATCCATGCACTTATTTGTCTTGAAAGTCATTTTTTACTCTAAGTTTCTCCAAAAGATAATTTGTACCCAGGATCACAAGGAAGGATGCTGACAGTGGAGAGATCTATGGTATATACTACAAGTACTTTTCAACTAGACACTACCTTAATTGATAGTTCTGCCATGAGACTGGTCAGAACCCAACATATGGTTATACCCTTCAACCCTTTACATGATGAGCTTGGGTGGTATGACATTCGTATTTCCAAGGTCTGGTTCTGAGTAGACAGCTTCAGGGATCAAAATAGTTTATTCTTTAGGATTCTTTACCCACCTGGCCATTTGGATTAACCCACAGTAAAATACAGCCAATTTGGTTAGGACCAAACTAATTAGTATCCATTTATAACTAAGCTTTAAAGTGATGTGCAAAATAGAAGAAACCATGAGTATTTCCGTATTTCTCAAAACCATTCCCTTTTGGTCAGCTTACCCAGCCTGGGTGATGTTATGGTATTTACGTTAATCTTCTCATTACAGGGCTGAAGGTGGCATGGCCTGTATGCTGCAGGCTTTTCTGAAGAAAAACATTCATTTCCATGTCTTCCTGTGATCTTGTGCATGCACTGGATAACACGGGACTGCATTCCTTTGCCACAGGTAATTGAGCACTGGAAGAGAGATAGAAGGCTTGTTAAAAGTCCTTTTTGCTGGCCCTGACTGGTTTGGCTCAGTGGATAGAGCGTCAGCCTGCGGACTGAAAGGTCCCAGGTTCGATTCCGGTCAAGGGCATGTACCTTGGTTGCGGGCACATCCCCAGTAGGAGGTGTGCAGGAGGCAGCTGATCGATGTTTCTCTCCCATCGATGTTTCTCACTCTCTATCCCTCTCCCTTCCTCTCTGTAAAAAAATCAATAAAATATATTAAAAAAAAAAGTCCTTTTTGTTGTTTCTCTCTTCTAGGCTGTGAGCCACCTTCTCCCTGTATTTCTTAAAATTGAACATGAGCCACAACATCCAGAGTTGATGCAAAACATGGGTTAGAAACGGGTGATGCTCATACTTGGGTACAATGTTTTCGTGCCCTCTGGCTGACCTCAGGCAGAGCTTAGGGCGATGCAGGACAAAGGCGAGTAAACAAAGCCCGAGAGTATCAGTCGGCCTGGAACAGAATGACTAATATCAGACATGCACTTGGGCAGACAGTTTTTAAAGTTCTATCTACTTTGCAACAAAAATTTGATTTGCTATTTTTCAATTTAGCCATTGATCTCAAGAGTTAGCATACGCCCAGCTGTGGAGCTGGATGCCTGTTGCAGTTTTTGTCTCCTCATCTACTCTTTTGCTCTGGCCTTGAAATGTTGATCAACAGTTTCAATATGGCTTATCAACCTGGCGTGTGATGGAAATAGCTGCTATTTCTTGGCAGATGACACAACATCCAATACTATGTTAATAAAAATATCTGATAATCTGGATTTTTCTAATAAAATTCCCTTTCAATGGATTCCTTGTATTTCATAAATGCAGTTTGTCTTCATTTGTAAGATATTTTGCAAAGAAAAATGTATTTGATGTACAATGGTCTTTTATTAGGGAAGTCTCTTGGGTCCCCATGTACCCCCAGATTTGATTTGTTCCACAAATAAGCTGGTGCTTATTTGACTGAGAGAATAAAGTGATTTTATGGTATCACAATTACATGAGAGGGAATATGCTTGCGTTTCTGAAAATAATGACTTATTTTACTAGTCATCTACCCATATTGATCTTTAGCCAAATAACCTTAGTGTATTCTCATTGAAAACTGGTAAATGCTTCCTGATTGTCCCCTTTTAGATATACAGGCATAAGATTTTAATGTATTTTTTCCCTTTACCAAGTCATTGTTAGGACTGCACTCTCTTTGCCATCACTTCTTTCTTTACATCGTTACGGGTCCTAGCTCTTCTTTTCATTTGCACAAGAAGCATTCTACACAAACCCTATTCACATCAAGCCTAGTCTACTAATGTTAGTTTAGTCCCCAGTCTTTCAATCAATCCCACTTGTTAATACTGAATATGTATTCTTCCAAAATTGCTTTACATATATAATCTCATCGGACAAAAATCTTTGATTACTGAGTCATTGCCTACAAGATAAAGCCCAGTATCCCAGAATCTCCAGGCTGGTGTTTATCTATCTCCTCAGCTTTATTTTCTACCCTTCACTGTAAGAATCATTTGCTCTATTATAGATTAACTAGAGGCCGGGTGTACGAATTTGTGCACGGGTGGGGTCCCTCGGCCTGGCTGGTGATCGAGGCCTATTGGGGGGGCCAGCCAGCTGGGGGGAGGAACCCCAGGAGGTTGGCTGGCTGACCCCCCAATCCGGGCCTATCTGGGAAGCCTCCTGGCAGGGGGGAGGGACTGCAGGAGGTTGGCCAGCCGGGGTGGGAGGGGCCACGGGAGGTTGGCTGTGGGAGCACACTGACCACCAGGGGGCAGCTCCTGTGTTGAGTGTCTGCCCTCTGGTGGTCAGTGTGCATCATAGCGACTGGCCAACCAGTCATTCTGGTCATTCCAGTTGTTCAGTTGTAACAGTCGCTTAGGCTTTTATATATATAGATCACGCCCATGCATTTTCTATTCCCACATCTACAATTGTATCCGTAGTATTACTCTTTTCCAAATGCCTGGATGCTTTTCAAATCACAATCCATTAAGTGTTCCACAATTATCCCAACTATTTACGCATATTTATGGTTTATTTTTTTTGTTAACTCTACAATCTGAATGTTTCCAGTTCAGTTTAAGCTTTACTATAATGTAAAACTATAATAAGAGGAGTAACTACTTAACATGGTCTTTCTTCCTTAAAAGCATCTTAATACCACTCTATAAAATTGATATATTTATATAAATGAAGATATTATGTTTATTAGAAAAATATCTTCAAGAAAATTCAAAATAATTAAACTAAAAACTTTTAAGGGGTTAAGTTAATGTGGAAAAATACCATTCTAGTACCTATTCCTAAAATTTATGTAGATCTTGAAATATTTGAGAAAATAATAATAACAGAGCTTTATAATAGATGAACTCATTCTGATCAGTAGAGGAAGTTCACAATCATGTCATGGAAGCCCAGAAATCAGTCACAGACTATTCCCAAAACTTTTGATTAATTTTATATCAACTCCATAGGACATGAGCAAACCAATGTAACATATCATTTTTCAGAATTATAAAAAATTCAATAAAGTAACAGAATAAATAATTTTAGCAGATAATGGCTGAATAGTGTCTTTCATAAAAAGCTGAAAAACTAGAGAGAAAAAATGTTAGTTGCTTTCCTTTTGCAAGTTAAATTTTGTAACTTGTATATGGGAATGACCCAGAAATAAAAATAGTATCCAGGAAATAATAAAAGTTCTAGAATTAATTTAACTAAAACAAACTCATTTTTACCTTTGAAAGATTTAGGATAAGTTTTATTATAAAATATGGAATTAAATAGTCAGCCTTAGAAAGTAATTCTCATTATAATACTTTCATAATAAAATATCAACCTCTTACTAGTAATTATTTTCTTTATAACACATATTTTAGTAAAAAATTTATTACAAATGTGTGGAAAATGAACAAATATTTCTGTTCACTGAAATTCTAAGGTATTTTCTAAATTAGTTCTTACTTTATTATAGAGTATACTAAATAATTGAATATTTTCTCAAATCATATTGCTATGATTAAAGATAGACATTAAAAGGAAAAGCTAAATTAATTCTGGCCTTGAAATGAGGAGACCTGGGCTCCAATATTGTCACTAGCAACTAATTTACCTGGAACTTTTTTTTCTTTTTAGTAAGCAAGGCATTGGAGGAGATCATAACTATAATTTCAGGACTAAATTACTATGAAAATAAAAACTCCAAATTTTATTAAAAATTACTGTAGTCTGGCAATTTTTAAGTGGTGAAGCCATGAAACAGTAAGGACTCTAGTTTCATTATCTGATTATTCACTGACCACCCAACAATGGTATGACAGAAATTCTGCTCAGTAAAGTCTCAAAATATAATTTGCTTGACTGTCTTAGAATATCAAATCATTTATTGGTTTTCTATTTATTTATACATCACCCATTATGTTCAGGATCCCATGCAGAAAATATAAACAGCAGAAGTTATTGATACTGTGGAGCTGGTACTTTATTCCATACTCTTTGTTATAAAACCCAGTGATATAAAATAACACTATAGACTTTCACTAAAGGCCAAAATGCTAAAATGTCAACATCAATTTGCCAGCAACCGGTAAACAAACACAGGGTTACCAGATAACTTGCCAATGATCTTTCCTTTACAGGGAACATTTCCTGACAAGAGTATTTTTTAAAAAGAGAATTGGATTGCCTGACAAATATTCTATTCCCCAAACAGTTTACTATCCATCACCTTGAAGGACCTTGAAACAAAACATCCCATCAATCAATTTCATGAACTAGAAGCCTTTAATTATGAACAGCAAACACAGTCTTGCTGTCTGAGTTTTACTAGAGTAAAAAGGAGACAGTAATCTTTAGAACAAATTTAGAACAGCTTAGAAAATGGCTCTCATGATTTTGGAGTTAAAAACAGTTTGACAAAGACATCATGGCACAAGGAAAACTGATGTTGGCCATCTCTCTTTCCCACCAAAAACTGAGCTCCAACATCTTTGAAAATGATGTTTGTACCTGAGGAACTATGACCCTCCCTGCACTTGGGTTCACATGACTAATATTTTTAGATAATATTGCTATGGCTTTCTCCTAAAATAAATCCTTCCTTGACATGGGACATTAGTGATAATTTCTAAGACTGTATTAAATTATGTCTATATTACCAGGTGTACCGGTTAATAATGTGGATTTTTTTTCAATAGATGGAGTTACACATATGTTGATATATATGCGATTTGATATGTATGCTATTTTGTTGTATAGACAGCAAGCTTCAAAACTTCATATGTCAAATTTGCTGAAGGTGTTAACATCATAGATATTTTTATGTTTAAAAATGTCAAATTGCGTGCCAAAAAAAAGAGCATTTGCAGGAAATTTTAATTCATTACTTTATTTTGAAGAAAAGTGCTGCTGAAAGTTATCATATACTTCGGGAAGCTTATGGTGAACATGCTCCATCTCAAGATACTTGTGAATGCTGGTTTAAACGCTTTAAAAGATGACGATTTCGATGTGAAAGACAAAGAACATCCAGGTCAACTGAAAAAGTTTGAAGACCAACAATTACAAGCATTATTGGATGAAGATGCACATCAAACTCAAAAACAACTTGCAGAAAGATTAAACATTGCTCAGCAAACAATTTCTGATCATTTACAAGCAATGGGAAAGATTTTAAAGGAAGGAAAATGGCTGCCACATCAACTGATCAAAAGACAAATGGAAAACCAAAAAGTCATCAGTAAAATGTTGCTTCAACAGCATGAAAGAAAGTCTTTTTTGCATCGAATTGTGATTGGCGATGAAAAGTGGATTTATTTTGAGAATCCCAAACGCACAGAATCATGGGTTGATCAACCATCAACATCGACTGCAAGGCCAAATCGCTTTGGAAAAAAGACAATGCTCTGCATTTGGTGGGATCAGGAAGGTGTGGTGTATTATGAGATTCTAAAACCAAGTGAAACCATTAATACTGATCCCTACCAACAACAAATAATCAATTTGAACCACACTTTGATCGTAAAATGAGCAGAATGTGCCAGAAGACACGGCAAAGTAATTTTGCTCCAGGATAACACACCATCACACACTTCAAAACCAGTTAAAGACACATTAAAAGATCTTGCCTAGGGCCCTAGCTGGTTTGACTCAGTGGATGGAGTGTCAGCCTGTGGACTGAAAGGTCCCGAGTTCGGTTCCAATCAAGGGCACATGCCCGGGTTGTGAGCTCGATCCCCGGTGGGGGGTATGCCGGAGGCAGCCGATCAATGATTCTCTTTCATCATTGATGTTTCTATTTCTCTCTCCCTCTCCATTCCTCTCTGAAATAAATAAAAATATATTTAAAAAAAAGTTCTTGCCTGGGAAGTATTAACCCACCCGCCGTATTCACCTGCTCCTTCAGGTTACCACTTGTTCCGATCAATGGCACACGCACTTTCTGAGCAGCGCTTCAAAACGAACGAAGAAGTAGAAAATTGGGTCTCTGAATGGTTTGCCTCAAAACAAGAAAAGTTTTATTGGGATAGTATCCACAATTTACCTTAAAGATGGGAGAATTTGTAGCTAGCGATGGACATTACTTTGAATAAAGCACTTTTGATGTTTCTCTTGAAATTATCGTGTTTTCTTTGATTACAAAATCCACATTATTAACTGGTACACCTTGTATAGCTTGCATGCCAAACACTAAACATGAAAGGGAAACTTTCTCAATAATTCAAACAGTTTGGACTATTAAAAGATTAGCGAAATATAGTAAATGAGAACCACGAATACAAATGGCAGCAAACCAATAAGAAAAAGGCTTTATCCTCTTTTAAAATACATTACAGAACCTTATAATCATAGTCATTATCTAAAACCTCCTTTTCCTTCTGTCATTCTTATGCCAGGTAATAAGAGCTGACTGACTTTGTTTTACGTGAGAAAATTCCATCTAAATAAGCTGCAAGGGAAATATCTGGGGACATACAAACCATGCCCAAGTTGGCGAAAGTGTACAGTAGACCTTTAACTCAGACATTAGAGTTTTCTAAAAATGGCCAAGGATGATCTGGTGACAGATATGGATGTGAACTCTTGGAAAGTTTTATTTTTTTTAATATATTTTATTGATTTTTTACAGAGAGGAAGGGAGAGGGAGAGAGAGTTAGAAACATCGATGAGAGAGAAACATGGATCAGCTGCCTCCTGCATGCCCCCCACTGGGGATGTGCCCGCAACCAAGGTACATGCCCTTGACCAGAATCAAACCTGGGACCCTTCAGTCTGCAGGCCGACGCTCTATCCACTGAGCCAAACCGGTTAGGGCATTGGAAAGTTTTATGGACTAAATTAGATCAGAGCCCTGAGTGGGCAGGGCTTGGAAGTTCTGGTAAAGACAGTGTAAGATTCCAGAATGACTTGGCAAATTTATGGATTGGCCTAAACGCAAACAAATGAGGGAAAATAAAACACATAGAAAAACACACACTAAAAAATTCTTACAAATTCTTAATTGTGGCACTATCATAGAAACAAAGGAATTAAATGAACTCTAAATGGCTATGATATCCACCTAATGGACAAGCCAAGGAGTGGAATCCTTTCTTCCATCACAAAGGATAGACAGGTGGTGAGACACTGCCCAATAAGTAAATTGAAGAAAGAAACTAACCATGAAAATTTTATTCCTGACATAGCATTATTAATAGCACCGATAGTGTTACTAAGATCTTGGTGTAATACTTTGGAAAATATGTAAATATCTTATAGAAGGAGTTCAAGGAAAGGTGATTTATCCTGAGACATTTTATTGAAGTTATCATTTCAGTATGTTCAAGGGCAGTGAGTGTGTGCTGTGGAATAACTGTGGTCCGATTAAATTACTTAAGTTTTCAAGTCTAATCGGATGCATTGAGGATAATTAGGTCTTATTAACACAATAAATTTTTGATGGATCAAATACTATATACATAATATGAATATATTCTGTTGCTAAATTTCCATTATTTTATTATAGAAATATATTTTATATATCCTTTTATGATATATCTGAATTTATCAAAAATCTGCATAATTTAAAAACAATGTGTGTTGTTCCTATGAATACCGTTTGCCTACTGACATAAATCCACTAAATACTAATAAATTCTGTGCTCCATAGGTTCTGAGATCAAGTAAATTTATTCCACATACATGACTTTGAACATGGAGTTAAAATGATTTTCACAGCTAGTCTTAAGTATTGGGATTCTTATGGTAAAATGCCAAACTTTAAAATTATTGGTTAAATGAGTTTCTACCTTTCCTTTCAGGACTTCAGAATAGCCATGTAGACACTGTTTTGGTGCCGGTTAGTTATTTGTTACTCTGAATATTGACATAACTTAGTTTGGGGAACCAAATGGGACATGATAGTATAATAAACTTGTAAACTTAGGTTAAATAATCAACTAGTTTGCCAAGGAGTTTACAGAACTATTAATCTGTATATATTAAACTCTAATGTTAAACTGTGAAACTCTTCAAGCTGTAAATTTTGTAAAATGTCCTCTTAAACATTATAAACCAGAGAGGTAGAAAACCCAATATAAAAATACTACTACTATAAGCTACTTACTTTGAGTTTTGTTGGTTAACAAATATAACTAAACTAGCACAGGTCTGATTTTGAATTCCTTGAAAGAAAACCAAATTTCAGTGTATTTAGGGGTTAAAAATAATAATTCCCACACTTGGCCAGCACAAAGATTACCCGAGATTCCTTCCTTCTAGACTGTGCCAAAGATATATATTTTGGAGAGAATGTGTATTCTCCAGGCCAACAGCTAAGGAAGGCTCTGTAATGCTTTACTTATTTCCAGCTGGCCTCGGTAAGAAATAGGAATTCCTAAATTAAGAGAAAATTGTCACTGGCAAAAAGCGTTCAAATTATTTTTTCTACCACTATAATATACAATCTTACAGGACCTGATATAATCTGTAATGTTAAGTGTCAAACTACAACAAGCTTAACAACACTGACTTGAATAATTTGTCTTTGGGAGTAAGTGGATTATTTTAACAAGAGTTTTAACAAGAGTGAAGTAGCATTCACAGTGGAGAATGGATCTCATAAGGAAACTAAATGATGACTTCTACTGGAAATTATTAGTGCAGCATTCCTATTCATTTCTGTATATGTTTGGCAGTTCCATCTTTCAACTTTTTAATAAAGTGAGTGTGAAACAAACATACTAAGGAACAAAAGTTAGGTTTGTTTTTAAGATTTGCTATTTATTTTGGTCAGTGTTTCAGCATCTTTTTAAAGTAGTTTATCTGCCTTATTTAACACATAGGTATTTGGGATTGAATCTATTTCTAAAGGTCAGACATTTGAAAAAAAAATTTTTTTTGCGTATGTGTTTAATTAATTCATCATTTGGTCGTACAGTTCAAACTATTTCTGTTTCTTTAATGAAAACATTTGCATATAGTTAAAACAAATCAAGAAAATGTGTGTGGCAAAATCAAGCAGATTACTTATGAATGATTAGCAGAGAAGTGAATATGTTATGAAAAGACTGTCAAAGTAACAAAAAATAATTTTTTATATCAAAGTACACATTGATCACTGCAATGATGAAAGAAAAAAAAAGATGTTTTGCATTAAGCAGTAATTAATAAGCACAAAGTCTTGGGCACATATGCAGTCCTGCCGGTGCTCAGACAATCAATCACAGGGGCCGCAGAAGTGAAAAAGAGATTATCAAGACATTTCTATTTTAGCACTACCCTCCCAGGGAAACATCTTGCCACCAGAGAGAACCGCTGGGAATGACAGTGATTGAACTTCCTTTTCAAATAACACACTTTCCAGGTCCAGCCCAACAATTCCCAGTCAAAAATGGATCTAATCCTTCTGTGGCCATGTTGCCGAAGTGTGTGCTTTTGTTTTGTTTTAATAAATAGAGTATTGATTTAAAATAGCACAGAGAGCATATATAGCTACCTTTAAGTTATTCCAACCTGAAATAAATACTGTCTCTGCCAATTCACAAAGAACATTCCTCAGTGTGCTTTGCTTCCATCTACTGCTTTCCTTCCAGGTTAGATCATTGCTGTCTAACCTGCTGGCAGGTGTTCAGCCAAATGGACTCACAAGAATGCAGAGGAAGTCTGCCAGCTTCCTTGAAGCTCAATGTCAAGCACACTTCTTGGCTTAAATAGCATGTTCTTCAAATAAGGGTGAATTTACTTTAAAAAAAAATCACATTTTTAAGTAGTTTGATTTTTCATACAGGAAAATGTCAGGGGAGTCATGTGTTTACATAAAATTATATTGGTTAGTTTAATTTTCCTGGAGAAAAAGAAGCTAGTTACTAATTCTTTTGTAGGAAAATATTGTTGTTATATAGTTGTAGTTGTTATAGAATTAGATTCCAAAAAATAAAATAGATCAAAAGAAAAGACATACAATGCTTAGATACATCACACATTTTTTGTTTGTTTGTTTAGCAGTCATTTATTCAATAAATATTGCTACACGTAGTGCAATGCTCTGGTCACTCAGATTTGTGAGAAGGTTGAGACATTCTTAATAAAACAGCAACAATGCAAGGCAATAAATAATTCACTGAGAAAACATAACATAGCCCCACTGGTGTGGCTCAGTGGTTGAGCATGGACCTATGAACCAGGAGGTCACGGTTCAATTCTCGGTCAAGGTCCATGCCCAGGTTGCAGGCTCAATCCCCAGTGTGGGGCGTGCAGGAGGCAGCCAATCAATGATTCTCTCTCATCATTGATGTTTCTATCTCTCTCCCTCTCCCTTTTTCTCTGAAATTAATAAAAATATATTTTAAAAGAAAGAAAATGTAATATAGTCAATAAGTGCAAATTATTTCTGCCACTCATTGGGGAAGCCCTTTAAAAAAATTAGGCACTTGAAGGATTTAGAGAGTTGGAAGAAACACATTCCAGGCAAGAGAAAAATATAAACAAAGACATGGAGATTGTAGAAGTATACACTGCTCAGGCCTGAGCTTAGTGGACATACTAAATTAATGAGAATACTGAGACCAATTTCAATAGGTAGGTTAGGACTAGAATATGGAGAGCTTTGAATGCCAAGTGAGTATCTGGTAGGTGACAGTACAGCCATGGGGAATTCTCTGCAAGTACTGGGCTCTAGAACAGAGTGAGGAAGGCATCCCTGTGAGTGAATGGATGTGAAAGAGGAGGAGTATGTGGATAAGGGAACATATTAGAAATTTTTACTCTAGTCCTGGTGAAAAAATAAGGATAGTAGTATTATACTGGGAATAAAGAGCAACTGACATTGGATAAAGATGTGAATATACTGTAAATATATATATTACTTGGCCATAAGAAAAAGAGAATGAAATCTTACCATCTGCGAATATATGGATGGATCTTGTGGGTATTATGCTAAGTGAAATGTCAGTCAGAGAAAGACAAATACCATACGATTTCACTTATATGTAGAATCTAAAGAACAAAATAAATGAACAAACAAAACAGAAACAAACTCATAGATTCTGAGTACATTTTGATGGTTGCCAGATGGGAGAGTGGTTGGGAGGCTGGATGAAAAAGGTGAAGGGAGTAAGAAGTACAAATTGGTAGTTACAAAACAGTCACGGAGACGTACAGTACAGCATAGTGAATATAGTCAGTAATATTGTGATAACTATGCATGGAGCCAGGTGGGTAGTAGATTTATCGAGGTGATCACTTTGTAAGTTATATAAATGTCTGATCATTCTGTTACATACCTGAAGGTAATATAATAATGAATGTCAACTGTAATTGAAAAATAAATAAACAAATAACAACCGAGACAAAACCCTACTTGTGTATAGAAGAAGAAAGGCTCAGGGTAGCTTCCAGTCTGGGTAAATGGGAAGACGATATCAACATTTTTCCAGAAAAAGGAAATTGGTTGAAAGAAACAAAATGATACATTTTGTTTTAAATATTCCAAATTTCAGGAACTGTTGGAATGCCAATGGCACAGTCCTAGGGCAGCTGAAGTTTACTTTGAGAATGGGCTTCTTTAACTCCCTCTGACTCAGTCCCCATCTCATTGAATGTTCTTAAGAGTACTTTCTTGTTTCCCATGATTTTCCTCCTGCTCCTTTGAGTACCCCTTTCTCCTGTTTTATGAGATTATTTAAAATTATAAAAATGATAAGCAATTATTTTTCCAAATATCGATAGACTGGTAGACATAATTAGAAAATAATTCTGTAATTGAAAACTAATTTTTTTTTAAAAAAGAAAATACTTTTGAATAGAAATAATAATTCATCTCAAGAATAATTTTCTAGCCCTAACTGGTTTGGTTCAGTGGATAGAGTGATGGCTCTCTGGACTCAAGGGTCTCAGGTTCGGTTCCAGTCAAGGGCATGTACCTTGGTTGTGGGCACATACCCAGTAGGGAATGTGCAGGAGGCAGCTGATTGGTGTTTCTCTCTCATCAATGTTTCTAACTCTCTATTCCTCTCCCTTTGTCTCTGTAAAAAATCAATAAAATATATTAAAAAAATAATTTTCTAGATTATAGATAACTTCAGTTTGGTTTCAATTTATAAATCTTCTCTAGTTTGAAAATAATATTTACCAAACTGGTCTTTGAAATCAGAATAATCTAATGCCAGCTTTCCCAAAGTGTATTACACTAAATAACAAACTAGCTACATGCTCTGCAAACATCACCTTTGGTGAAAAGAAAAAAGAAAAGAGAAATACTATATTCTCCCCTTGAGACTTACTATGTACAGCAGAATGTTTGTCATTTACAGCAAAAACTATTTGTTTATTATCATTGCTTAACTACAGTATTTTTCATACATGGAGACCACATCCCAAAGAATGAGTTTTCTATGGAACATAATTTTGGGGATACAAGTCTCAAGAATTCATAAATTAGGAATTTAGTCTTATAAAAAGGATGACATTCTGGTTTTTGGTTAACTACCAGTTTTACTGATGCTAATGTCATGGAATGGTTTTGAGCAGATTGGGAAGACAATATATTTTCTTCATTATGGCATTTCTCATTTTATTCATTGTTTTACTGTATTCTCTAGTTTCAGCCAATACTTAACGTTTTCTATTTTTACATCTTTGTAGGGTATTTAATTTGGTTATTTGCTATTGCTGCTAATTATTTCTTTAAAGTTAAATGAAATCCTTCCAACAACTGATTGAGCCTCCTTCTATTAACCTATAAGAATCCACTTAAAACCAGCAAGCTCTGCATAGCCTCAGACCTCCTGCAAGTTGATTTCAATTGGGGTGGGATACATGCCAGTATTGGGTCAGTCCAGACATACAAGAATCCATAGTCCTAAGATCCTAGCCTGATAATGGGGCAACAAGAAATCCCTCCTTTGGAATTTTTTGATCTGGTTCTTTTTGTTCCCTTATAACTAATGCAAAAACACTAGGCTGCAGAGATGCATCATTAAAAACATGATATTATCTAGTCATTTAGTTTAAGATATTCTTGATTGCACTGATTAAGATGTCTCTTTAACTTTCCTTTAATGATTCCCTGAGTTTTCCTTCAGTGGAAAGAAATGGCCCTGGTGATTACCCATAATTTCCTACCAACTGTGATAAGTCACAATTACTACTGTCAATGTTAATTTTAAGGAGTGACAAGCTTCTGTATAGAAAATAGAAGGCATATCACCAGGCCAGGGACCCTGTGAGATTTTGTAACAGCCTGTGTTAGCCTATTATCGTATTCAGAGCTTCAAATTCACATGATCTGTCTCCACAAATCCAGTATAACAAAGAGAGCAAGATAAAATCAATTTTTTTTAGTGATAAGTGAAATCGTGCAAACCAATCCAGTTACAGTGACTGCTGGCCAATCTGAATAAAGGTATGACAGGGTAATAAATCTTCTGTTTTGTCTTTCTAGACTTGTTTTAAGTATGTCACTAAGGAATCTTTCATTGATTTGTTGTTTCTTTGATCTTGCACCTTCCTGTTGAATTGTTTTAATTTGCTAATTATGCAATATGGGAACACTTTAAGATTATAACATTTGATTATGCAAAGCCACCTTAAAGGAAGAGCATAATTTACTTAATTTAAAATTCTATTTTTGAGCTTCTTTGAAAAATACAGTGCTAACTAGTCAGGACACATTTTCCCATAGTTATTATAGGGTCCAAGGACAATATAATATACTAGGTGGATTTTTTTTTTTAATATATTTTATTGATTTTTTACAGAGAGGAAGGAAGAGTGATAGATAGTCAGAAACATCGATGAGAGAGAAACATCGACCAGCCGCCTCCTGCACACCTCCCACTGGGGATGTGCCTGCAACCAAGTTACATGCCCTTGACCAGAATCGAACCCGGGACCCTTCAGTCCGCAGGCCGACGCTCTATCCACTGAGCCAAACCGGTTCTGGCTATACTAGGTGGATTTTAATAACATCTGTAGTATGTGTGATAAGAAAATTATTTTTACCGGAAATAATATAAGTAGATGCAAGTTTTTCATGGTTTCAAAAATAAGTTACGAAAAATCAATTTGTTTTATTTTGAGCCACAGCATTATTTTTCCAAAAAAAAAAAAAATAATTACAACATACCATTTTGAGATTTGTAACTACATAGAACTAGGAAATCTCCACTCAGAGAATGACTCAGAATAGGTAGAATTCCTATTAGCTTAAATGCAATTTATATAGTTAGGAAACACGTATTTAGTCTGATATTGCTCCCCTATTCATTAGGAAGAATTACCTTAGTTTTTGAACTAAGAATTAACTCTTCTATCTAATTCCTCTTTCTATTCAACTGAATATACTGACTATAATTGTGGTTTCCTTTTGCAGCAAAAGTTAAAAATGACTTTTTTATACTGAAAGCTTTACATATACTATTTCTAAACAAAGATATATCATATTATCTATATAATTAAATCACCCAAAGTGATTTATTGTGCTTTGAGCATTATTTAGAACTACATCACCACAAAAGACTCATAATCTCTACTCAAAATAATCTATTAATCATGTCATAATTTGATATGATACTATTTCTTTCCCTGAATTTTAAAGGACTAAATTAAATTCAAATTGTAGTGTATAAATTGAGAATAAGCCATAATTATCTGCAATACCCAGGTGTTTTGTTGTCATTATAATTCACCTGAAAAACTGTAAACCATTTAATATTGCACAGAAAAGTTAACTCTAAAAAGCTTCATGAAGGACTAAATTCTGTCTAACAGGTAGATAAAACAATACTCTTTTATTTGCTCCTCTACTGATTTCCAACAATGAAAATAAGAAAGTTGTAGAAGTTCAAATAAAGACAGGCCAAATAGAGGCAGAAAATATAGCATTTAATTGAACATAAAGAGGCTGTTATTTTTAAAGTCAGTATAGAATATATTTTTAAAGTCAGTATTCTAAACTTAGGTCAGCTTAAAAGAATAAATACAGATTTATACTGCCAGAGAACATATGGGTTGTGTTCTGCTCTCCCAGGAAAAACCCTAAAGCCATATATGCATCAGAGATACGGTCACAGTGTGGCACATAACTGTGTCAATGGTTAAACCCAGGCTGAACAGAGCGACCACATTGTTTGTGTCCTATTTTTGCCAACTCTCCAATCTCGATGAAATAAACATGAGCATTACTCAACTTATTACAGGGTTGAAATCAGAGATAATGATTTTAGAACAGGAGATTTTTCTCTTTTGAGTGCACTTGGATCGATATTTTTCCTTTGAAGCTGAGAGCAAGTTTCCACTGTTTACACAACACCACCAAATCATAAATGCAGAAATCACACAGGCTGACACAAATGCAGTGAACACAGTGTGAGGCATAAGCCGTATTCTTAGTAAGCCTTAACTGTTTAGCCAAAATTACCTTGGTCCAATAGTGGTCAATGAGTTTTACACAGTGGGTGAACCCGAGAGTCTGTCTGTCTTTTAACTGATTCTCTACTAATATTACTGAAGGGGGGCTTTAGAGCTCGACTTTCTGGACAGTCCATTGAATACTCCAGATTAAAGAATGCAAGGGTGAATTTTAAGTCCACTTAGGCTTATCAGTAGTTTAACCATGTTAATAGAATTGAGTGAAACTAGCGGACTAATTGACCTCAGTAGTGGAAAGAGAGCACAGAAATCCACTCCCACTGCACACATCTTATTGTTATCCTTATCCCAGGGTCACAGCTGATAAGAATAAGAGATCCATGTTTCCTCTGTCCAGTAATATTTTAACTGAATTGAAATATCACAGCATTATTCTCTTTCTCTGTAATTATTTTGGGATGGTCTTCATTTTAACACGATAGTGGTATCTTAGGCGTGAAAAAAGGAGGAGAGAAATCAATAAAGTTCACATGTAGCCACTGGCTTTAAGTTCTACTGCTGTTTGAATTTGTTATGCTGAGGCCTCAGATATAAATGAAGAAGGAGAAAATGGCTTTAGGGTAAAGAACAGATTTATATTCATAGAAAGAGAAGAAAAATGCAACATCCTGGATCTTCTAAATAAGCAAACCAAGAAACAAACAGTCCAACAAACAAAGGTAAGAAGTCATAGAATAGTAATGAATATATATTGTGGCTATTGATTTTGTTCCTCACAATGGCCATGTACTATAAGCTGGGTAGCAATTTGGTAACTCAACAAAATCAATTTAAAGTAATTCAAACCAAGTATATTTAAAAGTTAGATACATGTAATTGCGGTAAAATTTTAAAATATATTTTTTTCAAGCTTAGCATGAAAAACCAAAACTAATGTCTTCTATAATCTCCCCAGTTAATTTTGATTTTGCTTAAGATTTAACCAGAGTCCACATAATAGGCACATTTTAATCAACAGTATTTATCATGAAAATAGGATTTGCTAGCCCTATTTCCATATGCTGCAATGGAGGAGCTTAGTTAGTTCTGTGTCATAATTTACAATAAAACCTGGATCTTCTTGTTGGTTTGGTTTTTTTTGCAATTACAAATTTGTCTTTTGTAGTTAATAGACTTAACACTTAAAAATAGTTCTACTAATAAAGTTGAGAAAAGGTCACTCATACGTATATTCTAGTGGTTTTTAAATTTTTCCTTAGTTTACTAGTAGAATCACTTAAGGAAAATCTCTAGAATTTCACTAGCCAAAATAAACGAATGGGGAGTTCTTATAATAGAAAGTGAGCAATAGGTGATCTTCTCCACCCCCTCCAACTAGTACTTTATTTTCTCCTCCTGTTTCATACCTTCAGAGCTGAATTAAGAGTTTATATATAAACACAATAGTGATATTTATTTTCCTTATTTCACTCCTATGGAAACAAATACACAAAGGCATTCATTCAATGGCTTACCCCGTTTGGCCATCTGCACAGTGAGGAAGTCCAAACTGTCCCCATGTGTCTTAACTTCCAAATCATTGTCTTTCCCTATCATCCTACTATATTTTTCTCTCGAAGAATTGGGGAAGCATAAACCTTAACATTAAAAAATATATTTGTGTTTAATTTGGAATTTTGTTTCACCTAAAAGTTGTTTACTCTGAAGGATGATGTTTCCTTATACAGTATGGTTCACCAGTTAAAAGATTCGTAGATTGGGCTGAATATTTCCTAATTCTGTACCCAGGGATTGATTTACATTGTTTACAAGTGCCTCCTGTAAGAGTCCCAATGTGAACTCTGAATGTTGTAAGTAGTGGAAAGAGAGTACAGTTTACTGAGAACTCAGATGCTATGTTAATATGCAAACTTTTGTTAGTGAGGAAAGACAATATCATGGATTTCAATATTGGGCAAGCTGGCTAACTACAGTGCATAGTTCAATGAAAAATTTTCTTTCAGAATTTCCCTTGGTGTTACTTATGAAGAGCTACCACACTCCCCACGATTCCCCAGCAGCCACAACTTTTTACTTATACAATAAATAAAAGAGGAAAAGAGAAGATTTAAGTCTCTTCTAAGCCCTAGAATTTTATGATCCCATAACAATAAGTATATTAGATTACAGCTAAATGTGGCAAGGCACAGGGGATCATTTGATTAATATTTACATTTCTGAAAACTAGTATTTGAGAGCTATTTTCCCTAGGTGTGATCAGAATTTTATCTTAAACCATGGGATTTATATATTTATTTATCAATTCACTTCGCAGAGTGAATATGTGACCTGTGTTTATAGCTCAATTATATGAGACTCCATTCATAAATTTTAAATAAGCATTATTATCATGGTATTAAATTTACTGTTCAACTACTCAATGAACTGTGTCCCTTGATTTCACCAAAAGGCTTCAAGAATTCCATTCCTCAAGATGGTGGCATAGGTAAACACCTGTACTTGCTGCCTCTCACAACCACATCAAAATTACAACTAAAATACAGAACTATCATCCAGAATCACAGGAAAGTTGGCTGAGTGGAAGTTCCACACCTAGAAGTAAAGAAGAAAGTGCATTGAGACTGGTAGGAGGTGGTGAGGTGCACACGGAATGGGCTGGCAACCAGGTGCACTGCTTTTTTTAATTGGGAGGGAGAAACAAGCTCCCAATTGCTCTGAACTCCAGTTCTGGGCAAGACTCTGGGGACCCAGACACATACGGGGAGAAACTGGACTGTCTGGCATGGGGCAGGAATGCGAGGGCGGCTTTCTTTCAGACAGAGGTGCTGGCAGCAGTCATTGTTACTGTGCCGGGACCTCTCCCTTGCTGGGCTGACTGGCAGCCATTGCTGTTTTCTCTGCCCTGGTGATTCCCTGAGACCCCGCCCCACCCAAGCTGTGCACAGCGGCTTTTGCATATGAATGGCCTGTCCTTTCTCAGCCTAAAACCTGTCAAACAGGCATCAACTGGGTCAGAGAGCCCCAAAGCTTCCAAAAGAAGGCCCAAGGCCCAGCAGCAGCAGCCTGCCTTGCTTCACAGATAGACCTTATCTGGGTACTTCAAAACCCCAAACAAAAAGGAGGAATCTGCAGATCTCTCTGTAGCTCCTGCTGGGTGGCCCCAGGTAGTGGCTGACTTTGCACCTCCTTGGAGATCCAAGAGCCAGTGTACCCAATGGTCAGTGCGAGACCATACCAGATTACAACTCTTCACATCCATAAGTGACACACTCAAGGGACAGACTCAGTGAGCACCAAAGCCCCACTAAAGCAAGTACTGCCCCATAAGGATGTCTCCTGCACAGCAGCTCTTCCATTGTAGATACAGCTGGTCCCCACAGCAAATTGGCCTGGAGGTCAATTCCTCCCAGTGATACCAACAACAATCAAGGCTTAACTACAACAAGACTGTGCACACAGCCCACAAAGTGGTGTACCAAGAGTGTCCACCTCAGGTGATTGGGGAGGCTGAGCCACTGGGCCCTATAGGACACCTAGCACACAAGGCCACTCTATCAACACAGGGAAGCAGCCAAAATGTGGAGACAAAGAAACAGGTCACAAATGAAAGAAATGGAAAAAAGCAAAATACTGGATATAGAGTTCAAAACCACAGTTATAAGGTTACTCAAGAATCTTCTAGAAACCTCCGAGGAACTTAGTGAGACCTTCAAGGATCTTAGTGAGAATGTCAAAAAAATGGAAAAGGACCAGTCAGAAATTAAGCATACACTGACTGAAATAAAGAATAATATAAAGAGATCCAACAGCAGACTAGAGGATCCCAAGAATCAAGTCAAACTTTTGAAATACGAGGAAGCAAAAAACACCCAACAAGAAGAGCAGAAAGAAAAAAGAATCCAAAAATATGAAGATAGTGTAAGGAGCCTCTGGGACAACTTCAAGCATACCAACATCTGAATTATGGGGGTGCCAGAAGAAGAGAAAGAGCAAGATATTGAACACCTATTTGAAGAAATAATGACAGAAAACTTCCCCTACCTGGTGAAAGAAATAGACTTACAAGTCCAGGAAGCGCAGAGAACCTCAAACAAGAGGAATCAAAGAGGACCACACCAAGACACATCATAATTAAGATGCCATGGGCAAAAGACAAAGAGAGAATCTTAAAAGCAGCAAGAGAAAAGCAATTAGTTACCTACAAGAGAGTACACATATGACTGTCAGCTAATTTCTCAACAGAAACTATGCAGGCCAGACGGGAGTGGCAAGAAATATTCAAAGTGATGAATAGCAAGAACCTACAACCAAGATTACTGTACCCAGCAAAGCTATCATTTAGAATTGAAGGTCAGATAAAAAGCTTCACAGACAAGAAAAAGCTAAAGGAGTTCATCACCACCAAACCAGTATTATATGAAATGCTGAAGGGCAGTCTTTAAGAAGAGGAAGAAGAAGAAAAAAGTAAAGATAAAAAATTATGGACAACAAATACATATTTATCAACAAGTGAATCTAAAATTCAAATGAATAAAAAAATCTGATGAACAGAATAAACCAGTGAATGGAATAGAATCAGGGGCATGGAAAGGGAGCGGACTGACAATTATTAGGGGTAAGGGGGTGTGGGGGGTGCGGGAAGAAATTGGACAAAAATCTTACACCTATGGACGAGGACAGTGAGGGGGCGAGGGCATGGGGTGGGGTGGGAACTGGATGGAGGGGAACTATGAGGGGAAAAAAAGAGGAACATCTGTAATAATCTGAACAATAAAGATTTTTTTTTTAAAAAAAGAATTCCGTTCCTTCTCTTTTCTTCTATCTACAACCCCAAATATTGGTGGAAAGAAGACTGTCTTTTACCTATTATGATGGGCATTCCTTTGTTTGATTTTGCCAATACTTCCCTTAATTATATTTTGAATTGACTCACCTGATAGCATTCTATTTCTTAGGGAAGTTTTATGCAAAAAATATTTTGACAAAGAACAATATCACAAAAACTAGCAACAAAACAACAATAATTTGCATTTTGAGAGCTTTGGGTCCAAAAATCGTGTTAATTGCTTTATACATTTTATCTTAATCTTTAAAAGTTTTATAGATACCATGATTATGGACAGAGGCAGGATTTGAACCTGGAACCTGGGGATATAATATTCCATATCCTATAATCTTCACCTCTACCCTTCATCCCTCCTAAAGACTATACTATATGGATATAGTATCCAGGGCAATGCAGACATTATTAAAACCCAATTCTGAGAATGTACAGAATGATTCTCACCTTAGACCAGTCACCCATTCGCCAAAGGTAGCATTTTGAGTAATCCTCACAGTCCTCGGCCTCCCTGGGTCTGGTGGAAAGGACACACTTCTTTCTGGGGTTAGTGCACCTCACGGTCCGCTGACGGACACCTTTGCCACACTTGACAGAGCACTGGAAGACATCAGAGTTTGCATAAAACCAGTGTTTAAAAGAGAGACAAATAGTGAAATTATGTAAAGTGTGGATTCTACTCATCTCCATAAGCCTATAACCCACATAAAGAATAAGGAGAACAGGCTATGCACCAGTATTAGAGGCCCGAGGTAGCTCAGGCACAGTGCTGGGGCGAAAGGGTTTCAGGAGCACATGACCATTGATTGCAGAGAGTTAACAGAACATAGGGATTATTTATGAAAGACAAATAGAATACAGTGATCAAAATGTAAATGCTACATTTGATTGACAGCAATTTTTTACATAGAATTGTGTAATAAAATTGTTTTATTTTTGCTAAGATTTTATCTGTTTTAGCCTTAAGAAATGTAAAAAATGAGAATTTTTTTCAAATGTATTTTATTTTCTTCTATCACTATTTATCCTCCTTATACCCTCTTCCACCTCCACCTACCTCCCTGCCCCCTCGCCATCACCACACTATTGACTGTGTCCAAATTTCTTATAGAATGGCATTTCTCACAAACTGTTCTTAAAGCTAAAACAAAGAAAACCTTAACAAAAATAAAAAAGAATTTCTTTACATAATTATATAGCCCTAGAAAACATCATTCTAAATAGTTGTATGGACTGAAATGTAAGTTGATTCACAAATAGTTTAATTTATATTATAAATAACTGATGCTTGATTGACATTGGTGACATAACAGATCTGAAGCACACATGTATATTCCACCATCCTTTTAGGTGCAACTTGCCCGCCCATGTACATTGATGCTTTCTATTATGTAAAGCTTCCCAAAGGTACGTATCACTGCTATCTGGACACAGGGACAAAAATGGCATTAGGTGGGACAGGGGAGTGTGAGTGAACTGAGAGCTATGGCAAAACGTGAAAATCCAAGTTATATCTGTTTCTGAAAAAGGTCTAAAGCAGTGGTTCTCAACCTTCCTAATGCCGCGACCCTTTAATACAGTTCCTCATGTTGTGGTGACCCCCAACCATAAAATTATTTTTGTTGCTACTTCATAACTGTAATTTTGCTACTGTTAATGAATCGTAATGTAAATATCTGTGTTTTCCGATGGTCTACAGCAGCAGTTCTCAATCTGTGAGTCACTCACCCACAGGTTGAGAACCGCTAGCAGGGTCGCCTAAGACCATCGGAAAACACAGATATTTACATTACGATTCATTAACAGTAGCAAAATTACAGTTATGAAGTAGCAACGAAAATAATTTTATGGTTGGGGGTCACCACAACATGAGGAACTGTATTAAAGGGTCGCGGCATTAGGAAGGTTGAGAACCACTGGTCTAAAGAAAGAGGTGCAGGCAAACATTTAGCAACAACACAGTATAGAAACAGCCATGCAGATTCCAATAGTCGTGTTCCTCAAAACTTAAGCATGGAGCTAATAATATTTTACACGTAGTAAAATTTTTCACAAATACATAAATATCTCATAATTTATGGCTTGCGTTAGACTATCTTGAATTTTCAAGTAAATGATTTAATTTCTCTAAGCTATATTATAAAAGGATAAAACTGTTAACTTTCTTGAATTCCTGATTAAATATAAATAACGTACTAAATATAAATTAAAAACATAGTCCTTGCTCACAGAAAATGATTGTTAAATGTTAATCCCTTTCTTCTCCGTTCTTGATTAAATGTTCAGGGATATATGATGAGTGAAATGTGTATTTTAATACGTGTCCACTTAAAAGTATACTCATGGTATATAAATGAAAAAGCAGGATTCTAAAATGTACATAAAATAAGCTCTTCATCATGTTACATTATTTACAAAATAAAGAGTAAAAAAATCTTTGTTTTTCATATTTTCAAAATTATTTATAATGAGCATACTTTTTTATTATTAGCAAAATCAACAGATGGTATTGAAAAATACTCACTGTCGTGCACAGATTCTAAACATGATACCACACGACCTTAAAGAATCTAAGTCAAAAAAGGAAAAGGAAAGGGAAAGAAATGGGGCGTGTGCCGCACCTCTGACCACACCCCCGCCTCCCACACGGTCATGCAGTCCTGGCCCTCGCAGCGCTGGGCGGAGGCAGGCTTGGGCCCAGCACAGTCCCTCTCCCGGGCCCGAATCAGGGTTCCGTTGCTCAGTTGTTGGGTACACGCCACTTGTCTGCTCTGCATCCCTTTTCCACAAGTTCGTGAACACGGGGTCCATTCTGTCATCATCCATCTAAAAGTAAAGTAAGAAAGCAAAATAAGCCAGTCAGAGAGGGACAAGTATCACACGATCTCACTCATATGTGGAATCTAATGAACAAAATAGATCCAGAGACATAGAAGCAATGAACTGATTGTGGAATCTCAGAGTGAAGAGGGCTGGAGGGGTAGGTGGGAAGAGATCAACCAAAGAACTTGTAAGCATGTATGCATAACCCATGGACACGGACAATAGGGTGGTGAAGGCCTGGGGTGGGGAGTGGAGGTGGGTTAGAAGAGGTCAATGGGCGGCAGAAACCGGTTTGGCTCAGTGGATAGAGCGTTGGCCTGCGGACTGAAAGGTCCTGGGTTTGATTCCAGTCAAGGGCATGTACCTTGGTTGCAGGCACATCCTCAGTGGGAGGTGTGCAGGAGGCAGCTGATCGATGTTTCTCTCTCATCGATGTTTCTAGCTCTCTATCCCTCTCCCTTCCTCTCTGTGAAATATCAATAAAATATTAAAAAAAAAAAGAAGAGGTCAATGGGCGGAAAAGGGGGACATATGTACTTTCAACAATAAAGATTAAAAATAAATAAAAGTAAAGCAGCAGTCACTGAAACAAATTAAAAGACAGCTATCATTTCTAATGAATTGGGATCTCCCCTAAGAACTCCTAATTTAAACACTGCTCCAAATTTATTTCAGGAATGAATCAAGGCCTCTGCCAGGAAAGTCTTTCACAAAATTTGGTATTTGCACACTTCCTGTCAATAAAACCCTCTCTGCATTTCCCCTTATTGGGACAACCTCACAGTGGGATCTGAGTCCCCCACTCAACTATCTGCACAATTGCATTTAAGCACAGATCAGGTAGTTAGAAGCCTGGGCTTAATTCTGGGTTCGGTACGAGCTGTGCATATTCTTAAAACAATAGTTAATATCTGTTAAGTATTTCTCATTTGTAAAAGTGCTTATTAAGGCTGACATACAGCGGGTACTCAGTATGTAGCATATACTACCTATATTACATTACAGTATATTTCTAAAAGATATACTTATCCATAAACTTCTCTAGCTTCATTGCCCACTTGTTTAGAAAGCAAGCCATATGCTCAGCTTGTTCCCCAAACACGCTCTGTTGTCACTTCATGGCACTTGTTTCTGGATCATCTTCTGCTAGGATTCTTGACAGCAGCTCCAAGTCCCTTCCTCCTAGCAGGGCTTCTGCCATTCAACCCACAGGGATTGTGTTCCCCTTTGCCCTTTGTCACCTGGCTTGTGGCACTCACAAGACAAGTACATGTTATTCTCTAGGGAAGTGGAGGCTCACAGGCTACCCAGAGAATGTGACCTTCTTTTGCTGCCGAGTACATAATCTCTTCAAAGGCAGGGACCAGGGCTTTATTCTTCTTTGCATCGGTAACACTTTTCATACAAGAGCTTTGCATTAAACATTTCTTGAAATGGAATTTACAGTATGTTTCTCTCCATTTTATAGAACTAGCCTCAGTTATTCCAAATTTACTTAAGCCCATATGTTCTTAACAATGAGACTAAGAGATGTTACATCCTCTTATAGCCTAGTTTTCTTATCTGTACAATGGTTTACTTCTAAATGATTCTATGCCTTTGTTTCTGGGGGAAACAAATAACAATAACAAAACAAAACAAAACAAAAAAACACTTCATGATAACATCTCCATTCCAGTATCACCTCTAGCAAGGTTCTTGGGTGCTGGCCTATTAAGTATGATGTGGACCTACCATCTTGATTTGGAGGCTCCTAATGGGTTTTTTCCTAAAGGGTGTACTTATCATCCAATTTCATTCAGGTTCTGCTTCATCTTTCTGCACAAGGATACACATTAAAATCCATGTCCCTCTCTCCCCAACTATGGAATCCTCAACTTGAAAAAAAGAACTATTTGCAATGTTATGGAATCTCATTTTTTAAAATAAAATTATTTTAGGGATTCTTAGTATAATGATAAAAAGTTATTTTTTCCCATTCCTTGTGAAAACTGCTGAAAAAGGAGAACACGTATTTTAGAATCCATCTAATTTGGAATTGTCCCATTTCCTTATCTTTAAGATTCTTTCTCACAAAGCTATTTACTAGAACATCGATATATTTTATATTTGGCACGTATGGTTCCATCAGACATTTTGGTGACATTTTAAATAAATGTGAATGAAATTAGGATGTTTCTTACTAGGTGGGGCAAAAGAAGAGGCAGGAAGAATAAAGTTTGTGCAATGCCAATAAGTTTTGGGAAGTTTCTTGTGATGATCCCTAATAATCACCCTGGTTCATTTTCACTTTCCAATATTTTGGTTAACCCCATCAATATAGCTTCTTGGTAGTATAAAATATACTGCCTTTTTTTTCCAAGAGAAGAAAAATACTAATTTCTTATAAAAAGACTTCCAGTCTCTAGCTCAAAAATCCCTCACTCAGAAATAGACTGACCTTTTAAAACTATTCATTTTACCAAGTCATTAAGTCCTTTTCTCCTAAGGTAGCCAAGGTCGGAGAATGAACAACACATGGCATGCACTGTACACTCTGATCCTTCAGTGACCCAGTGAGAAAGTGACAAATACTAGTACACTCTCGTCCTTCAAGCAGCTCATTCAAGATTCCCAATATAGCAGAAAAAGCTATTACTCTTTTATCCATATGGGAAAGTTAGATGGTATACAAAACAAATGGTGTTTTGAAGTATTTTAATAAATTACTTAATGCAAGATAAATAGTATTTTAATATCTATTAAAAAGAAATAAAGAGAAAGATAATTCTTAAGAATAATTTCTATATATAAAAGCCTAAGCGACCGTTACGACCAGTCAACTGAATGACCGGTCGACCAAATGACCGGTCGACTGGTGGCTTTGATGACGCACTGACCACCAGGGGGCAGACGCTCAATCCAGGAGCTGCCCCCTGGTGGTCAGTGTGCTCCCACAGCCAACCTCCTGCGGCAGGCCAACCTCCCACGGTCCCTCTCCCCAGCCGGCCAACCTCCTGTGGTCCATCGCCCTGGCCAGCTGGCCCCAACCGGCCCCAATTGCCAGCCAGGCCGAGGGACCCTTCCCGTGCACGAATTTGTGCACTGGGACTCTAGTAATAACAAAAAAAGTATCCAGGTTCTTTAGCTGACAGGAAAAAAGGCCCAAAACTCTGTTTTTACATCTGTCCCGCACTGAACGCAAAGGACCCAAAGATATGACTGCTGGAAACAATAATTCCTTAGGTTGTCCTTCCGGTTGATTACTACTCAGCCTTATAAAAAAGCTTAATTAGCTCAATTACTTATATAGTTAGGCTGAAAAGCTTATAGTAGACACATAATATTATTGAAAGTATTGTAATGTACTTTTACCTTTTGCACATTCTCTTACAGATCATTCTTTTGTCCTGTTCTTTAGAAGCATATTACTTTCCTTGGGGAGGTGTATGATTGTTAGAGGACAAATGCAAAGGGAAGGAAAGGTTGATAATCAGCTTTTGATACCTTAAATATATGAAATCTACCAAAAAAAAAAAAAGCCAGTCTGGAAATGTCAGCTTTGTAGAGGAAGGAAGGATTTTTGAAATTCTTTTAAGCTCTCATTAACGTAGCACAAGCCAGATCTGCAGGGCTTAATAGCAGTTTTCCAATAAGTAGAACTTGAGGGAACTCAGGATGCAGAGCATCAGAGAGGGGTGTAAAGCAACCAGAAGAACTGAGCACTAGCCTACATGACCACACCTCTGCAGAGATTATTGAAGATAGAGAAGCCTAAAGAGAGTTCACAGGCACCCCTGTTCCTCCTCCCCCTTTCACTGCCCATACTTACTCATTGTGGTGGAGGGTCATGAAGATTTCATTAGTTACGGATCCCTACAAAACTACAAATTCTTTGCGTATCTGAGTTGTAGGATGTGTACATTCACTGACTCCACTGCAGAAACTACAGTGAGAGGAGACCAATTCTGTTTGACTTCCTAAGAACTCAAAACTACACCCTAACTCACTGAGCCTCAACAAATCTCTGAGTGTCAGGTTAGAAATGTTCCTGTCCCCATATTGTAAAGGAATGAACCCAGCCTCACACTCTTTTTATCATTCCATCCCTACAAGTTGTTAGGACATTTGACACTGGGGTTTAGTCCCACTCAAGCCCAGCATCGTTTTACATGAAAGCACATGGATTTTCAGAAACCCTGTGAGAGAGGCCATTCCAAACAGCCTTGTTGCGAGCCTGCTCCAAAGTTATACTAAGGTTCCACTCATTCATTAGTTATTAAGGCATGGCTTCTTTCTGCACCACTCCAATATACATTCCATCAAGTTGATTCTGTCTTTTTTACACCTTGCTTATTTAAAAGCTTACAGTTTTGTTTAGATCCCTTGCATTGTTTTTAAAGAAAATGTGACTCTGGTAATACTTGGAGTGTGTGGGACAGGGTTACCTAGTTTGGCATGGCTGCTCATTGCACTTGCGAATCTGTGCCTCTGGCTTGGTTAAATATTTGCATTTCTTGCTGTCCACAATGCTGATATTTTTGTTCATGATTTTTGTGCAAGACACTGTTGTCTTTCTTTCTCCTGAAAGAAACATATAAAGAATGTTATTATAGACCTTTATCTAATGGATTTAGGAGGTGTTCACAGGCTTGTTGTAATTTTCAGAGATATTTTAAACAAATTTTAGGCTAGATCAATGAAGATGATATTATTTACATAAAAAATATATCTCTAGGTTTAAGGAAGGTGAATAGTAATTTTCTCCTTGTTAGAAATTAAATGGCAAGTTTTATATTACAAAGGGATTGTGGCACCATAGGTTGACAAGCTATTAATTAAAGACTTGTTATAAAGGGCTATGCCATCTTTAGCATTAAGGGCTATGCATCTTCTAGCATAGGTAGCATAATATTAAACTTAATCATAGTCCTGTGCAATACCCATCAACGTCACATAACTTTCAAACAAACTACTCAAGCAGCAGAAATGATTTATTTTACTTTTTTTTTTTTTTTGTCAGAAAAAACTGGCCCCACCAGTAGGAGATATCTAAATGTAAGATTTTGGACACATTTTTGGTTCAGGTGCTCCTTTATGACCTGGTGTGTACATTAAATAGATATACCAACTCTCTCTCACGTTACCTATGTATTATTTCTGCATTGCAATGGTGCCAACCTAAAAGTGGGATTAAAAATGTTACATTTATAAAATATGAATGTTAGTTTTAAAATCTAATTTAAAGCCTTCACAGTCATAAGACACTCTTCTACAGAATACATGGAATTACCTAAACTAATTTAAATCATGGCTTTTTGCCAACTACAACACAAGAAGATGACAAACAGACATTATCCAGAAGGCTTTTGCTAAACATATATGAAGTCGTGGAATAAATAACTCAGGGCTAATTATACTGCATTTTCTTCCTTTCCTCAGTGAATATCTAACCTTAGTTATGTCCGTCCAGAGCTAACATATTGAAAAAAAATCTTTTAAGTACAAGTATTGATATATCAAGAGGGATAAAACTATCAGCACCACTTCAGGGAGCGCCTAAGTGGTGTTCTAAGAATGCCTGAAAGCCTGTGAATTTGAATTGGGACATTTCCACAATGCAGCAAGGAAGCTCACATCGTAAGTTTTTTGGCAGATAAAAGAACCTAGTCCTAATTTTTTAAAAAAATGTTATTGAACAAAAACAATAGAATCAGGGGAAAAAAATCTATTGCTGAGCTACAGACACTTCATGCCTATGAAAATACAACTAAGATCATAAAGCCATATGGAAATGTTATTGTTTGATTTTTTTTCTTTTATATATTTTTATGTCCCAGCCAACACAGGAAATTTCCATTCTCACATGTAATAGCAGTATTTATAATGCATTCAGCTCTGCAGGACCCAGGGATGAACAGAAAGTGAAGTAACTGGCCTTCTGCCTGAACCACGAGTAGCTGCAGGCTGTTGACAGTGTATTACTTGCTTTATGGCAATTTACTTCACCTCCGGGTCATTTCCATTAACTCTATATCAGGGAAATCTGTTTTGATGTTTTGTATACAATTATGAATAAAATAAGCATTATGCATTTGTCTCATTGACAAATTTAGGCAAAATCCGAAAATGTAAGGTCCTTTATACTCACTGACACTTTCTAGAGAGATACTACATTGTGATCCCTCTTTCCCAGGCTCAGAGATAAGCTGATTCTTTTTTCTATGCTCTGTATTTAACCCCTGAAACAATGACTTTTTTAATAAAACTGTATTCTATCCAGGTAGATCACATTTCTAAAACTTGCATCATAAATGCAGAAACATGTCCTGGGGAGTGGGTTCAGTGTTTCGATAAGCTGAAACTCTCTAAATGTCACCGACATTCCAAACTTTTAAATAGAACTATAGAACTCTATAAGACAGTCTATATATATTCATTTGTATTCATACATTTCTTTCAATTAATCAATTTGTTTGTTTGTTATTGAACTAACAATGGGCAGTAAACAAGTGAATCTAAAGTAAATATACTTCAAATGAGGATGAAGCACTTTTCTCTGAGCACATCCTAAAGATACATAAATGCTGGTTATTTTTGAAGCATAAAACTTTTCTCCACATCATGGCATTTACTTCTAAGCTTTTTTTTTTTTTTTTTTTACATTTCTATAATTTTCTTTTTCTCAGGGTTTGGGCTTAATGTTAAAATGACTATTTTGTTTTACATTTTAGTGAAAAGTTGTTATTTTGTATTGTAGGCTACACCCAATATATAATCCAAACTGATTCTGTCATTTCCATACACAAATATTTAAATGGGATCTCATAACTTTCAAGTTAAATGCAACTTGAGCGCTAGCATAACACTGAAGGACCTTCATGAATTAGTTTCTTTCTACTTTTCTGATCAAATCATTTCTGGTAGCTTGATCCTCACATTTTACACCCTTGTAATAAATACTCTCACTAAATCCCAGGGCCTTTGCACCTATGCATATCCCTGGAAGGCCTTCCTCATCTCCACCGACCATTCTACATAGTGATTTTGTTGTTATCTACTAGAGGACAGAGTTCTCTGAAACCAGAAAGCACTCGTCTTTTGACCACCTAGCCAGAGTGAGTGCACAGTCAGTTTTGGTAAAGGAATCAATGAGTAAAATAGAAGCACATAATTCAAGCCCTAAGTGCTTTCTTTACGAAGAGATTCATCTTAACACTGTTTCCTAAAATGGTGAAAACCATCTGCAAACAAAATGACAAGTTATGGGGAATAGTTATCTGTAGTAAATCAGTTAATGGGTTATCACTTAGGAATTAAAATTCAAGTTTATAAAGAGTTTATGTTAACATAAAAATGTCCTTATTAATTTAAGTAAAGGAAGTAGAATACAAAATTGTATTGATTTTATTAAAATAAAGTAATATATTTTGGATTTGTTTGTTTTTTTTTTGTTTTGTTTTTTGTTAATAACATTTATTTTGGTACATTCAAAGTGCTTCTAAAATGGAAAAACACCCTTGAAAATGTACAGGCATTTGTATCTCAAGATGTTTCCTCAACTTGGATCCAAAGGCTTGGATGCCTCCTTAGAATCTGGTCATGGACAAGGAACTGTGACTAAGATATCACAGCACAAGGCTAACAGCATGAGTCGTAAACTACTAGGACTTGGACCCATGTGGAGAATGTGGAATGTTGGCTTTTCCCCTTTAAATTGTATCTGTTTAGATTTCCTAACAGCATGCTCAACTCTTCATTTATTTCAAAAATAGGATATTGAATTTGGGGCTCTTCCTTCCAGGTTTTATTTAATTAATTTATCCGCCAGATCACAATAAATCCTGGCATAAGACAGTTGCACCATGTCATGTGCGAAATGCAGATTCAACATACAACCTCAGGTATTATGGAACGGTACATCTCTAATGCCTTGGAAGATCCAGATCACTTAAAACAGATATTTTATGCAAACCAAAATAATATTTTAAAAATAATATTGATTCTAAAAGAAGGGATTTTTATATCTTAGGCTTTTATTTTAAAACGTAGTCGACGATACTGATGCAAAAGATTGTTAGCATAAAAATGTAGCTACATGACACTAGGTATTTTTTTTTTAATTTTCCCACCTATTCCTGGCAATCTAAAGCCTCACAATTGAATTAAAAACATAACTTATGTGAAACAATGAAATTTTATACTGCCTTGTTATACTTTACTTGCTCTTGCTTAGTATTTTCCCGTGAAGTATAATAGTGCTATTTTTCCTCTTTTCTGTTGAAGATATATTTTGCATGAATCTGTTTCCAATGTTCTGTGCTTTGAACTTACTCTCATTTAATTCATGAATATGCTGAAAGATTACAAAGCTTTTTCTGGCTATAAAATTGACAATGCGAAGTCAGAAATGATGAGATTCCTGAAATCCTGTCCATCCACTTTATTTATGAACTGCAAAGAAAAATAATATCCACAAGCCCAGAAATATTTTGGCATTGAAATGAATATGTGCCTTATTAACATAGTCAGAGATAATTGAAAACTGTTGACTGAACACAAAGAAACAGATTTGAAAGAGAAGGTCTACTCAAGCACAAATGGTAGAGTCTGTGTATAATTAGTACTATTTTACAAAACAAATCATTTGAAATAAAAATAAGAACATATTTAAATTAATTTTAATTTTAATTAAATTCATTGGGGTGACACTGATTAATAAAATTATGCAGGCTTCAAGTGTACAGTTCTACAATACATCATCTCCACTGAATGGCCAGATTATTATGATCTCTGAACACATAATAATCTGGCCACTCAGTGTATATATTGCATTGTGTGTTCACCCCCCCAAGTCAAGTCTCCTTTCATCACCATATATTTGACCCCCTTTACCCTCATCAACTTCCCCCACTCCCTTTGCCTCTGGTAATCACCATACTGTTGTCCATGTCTATGAGTTTTTGTTTGTTTGTTCATTTGTTGCTTTCTGTTTTATATCCCACATGAGTGAAATCATATGGTTCTTGTCCTTTTCTGTCTGACTTTAACAGAATAAAATAAAATATCTCTATATAATCTCTAAGGGACATGCCCTATGGAAACAACATTTAGCTTCCAAGCTGCTCTTAAAGAAAGTATAAGATGAGGAGGAAAGGAGACTTGAACCCAGGAATCCTGATTCTAATCCGGCTCCTCCCTCAATGGGCCGGTGGCCTTGGGAAGTCACTTTCTCTCTGCTTCAATTTTCTCATGTTCATAATTTAGAAGTTATGCTTAAGAATATCAAAAAGCCCTTCTGACTCTGAAGCAAAAGGAATTTATAGTGAAACTCTATTTCTTAAGGTTTGGTAATTGGCAAAACAGAGTCTAGGTTGCAATTAATGTTATTTTGAGGGAAAAATTTAACCCTAATAACTTGCTTGTTCAAACTGAAGACTGGCAAGTTCTGAATGTTTACTTCTGATGCATCTTTTATTAGACCACAATTATAAAAGAAAGAAAAATTGAGGGTAATAAAATTCACTGGGAAAACATGTTCCTGTCTAGAGTTTCAAATGTAAACAGACTTTAAGGACCATCTGTTAGTGCACTAACAGAAACCATCCACCTTTCCACAGGGCCACTCCCCACAGCCTGCCTCAGGCTGGTCATTCTTACCTGAGTTTCACTGCAGAGAAAATTCTAACCATGTAGATTTTCATTTCAAGTATGCTTGTTTCTATTTTTTTTAATTGATTAAGGTATTACATATGTGTCCTTATCCCCCCATTACCCCCTCACCCCCCCAATCATGCCCTCATCCTCACCCCCTGTTGTCTGTGACCATTGGTTATGCTTATATGCATGCATACAAGTCCTTAGGTTGATCTCTCTCCCTTACCCCCACCCTCCACTACCTCCCCTCTGAGGTTTGAGCACCTGATTGATGCTTCTCTGTCTCTGGATCTGTTTTTGTTTATCAGTTTATGTTGTTCATTATAATCCACAAATGAGTGAGATCATGTGATATTCATCTTTCTCTGACTGACTTATTTTGCTTAGCATAATGCTCTCCAGCTCATCCATGCTGTTGCAAATGGTAGGAGTTCCTTCCTTTTTACAGCAGCATGGTATTCCATTGTGTAGATGTACCACAGTTTTTAATCCATTCATCTGCTGATGGGCACTTAGGCTGTTTCCAAATCTATTTTTTTTATGTGGGTGGAGGATGTGAGGCAGAACCCCTGAAGTGAAACAGGTCCTGGCATCAGTGAGGAGTGAGTGGAGCAGAGGAGCAGGCCTGTGTGTGAACATGGGGGCATCTGCAGAAGGCCAGGAGGACAGAGGGTCCTAAGTCTCAGAGCAATCATGACGCCCTAGGAGACGCGTGGCCAATGCAAACTGTATCAGGTAAGCAGGACTAGAAAAAATTTTTAAATTATGAGAACAATTTCAAGTCCCCTTGTTGTAATTATGCTGCATTTGGAGCAAAGTGTGCTCTGTAATATCTCCTCCTTTCCCACCCCAAACGTTGCCTTTGCTCTGGCAGCTCCAGAGGGCCAGGTGCCCCAGGAGCCAGATGAGCACCAGAGCTCCGAGTGTGCTGACAAAAGCTGCTCCCTCCAGCCTCTGCACCTCAGGATGTTCCAGCATGCTTTTTCTCTCCCTTGAGGACACTTTCTTATTTTCCCTGGAGTCCCTGCCGAGGGTCATTCTCTCTCCAGTACCTCTGATTGAGAGGCAGCATGCGTGTCCTGCTCCTCACTGCCACTGCCAGCCCACACCCCTTCCTTCCTCCTAAACCTCCAGCCTTGGGTCAACTCTGCCAGTCTCCTTCTTGGTGTAGTAGTCAAACTTCCACCTCTGGGCCACTCCCTCTAAGATTTCAGCCACTGCATTATCATTCCATTTTCCAACACTGATCCCAGTACCATTTCTGTAATTAAGGTATCTATTTGAATTATTATTATAATACCTAGGCTTCTTCATTCGTGGCCCTCTCCTCTTCCCAGAGATCTTGCCTTTCACTTTAAGTCAATAGCTCCCCTGGTCTGGTTATTACCAGTAACTAGACACCCGCCATGACCTTAGCTCTATTTTCTGCCATTATCTCCTGCATTTCCAGGCCTCTCCCTTGAGTCTTCTGTATATTTTCTTCATCTGCACTATACATACTTACCTGAGTATGCAGACAACTCAGAAGCAACTTCAATACTGCTCCTTCCTAGCACATTCACATGCATTTCAGGTCTTGTGGGCAGATGTATTTTGGAATTTAGAACTTTTAAAACTTTATACAAATAAAAAAGTAAAGTATAGAAAGTATCTATATATATATAAAACCCTAATATGCAAATAGACCGAACAGCAGAACAACAGAACAACCGGTCACTATGATGTGCACTGATCACCAGGGGGCGCATGAGGAACATGGTGGGCATCGGCAGCAGGAGGCAGAGTGCGGAACATGGTGGGTGTTGGCCATGGAGGGATGGTGGAGCAGGTGAGCAGGGGTGCCAGACCAAGGCGGGGCACTGGCCGCTGTCATTGGGGAGAGCCTCTGGTGGTTACTGAAAATTCTTTGCTCCCATGCACCGCGGTCCTGCCCGGCGCTCACACCTGCTGCCGGCGCTAGCCCCGCTTGCACCTGCTGCCAGTGCCCAGCACTGGTCCCTATCGCTCTGCACCGTCAGCAGGTGCGAGCGGTGGCTGCCAGTCCCAATCGCCCCTGAGGGCTTCTCCACCTCCCCCTGCTCCTGAGGGACAAACGGGGCAGTAGCCGCCACTCACACCCACTGATGGTGCGGGCCCCAATCGCTCGGTGCCATCAGCGTGTGCGAGCAGGACAGGTGCTGTCAGCACGTGGGAACAGTGGCAGCAAGAGCAGGGCTGCCAGCAGACAGAGGACTTGGGGCCGTGGCAGGAGGGGCCGGGTGGTGGCAAGGAGGATGGGGCGAGACCCGGCCTTGTACCCACCACAGCCTCGCAGCCCACAGTTCCTTTCAAGGTGCACGAATTCGTGCACTGGGCCCCTAGTATATATTAAGTAAGCCCCTGCAAGCAAATAAATTAATATTTATGTAAAGCAAAGCAATGAGATCTGTGATAACTCTCAATGAACTTTTTTTCAATTCACATCAAATTTTGCCACAAAATATTCCATGTTTAGCTACTAAATGTGTTATAAAAAACTTTCATTTTCCAATTCTTTATGGAGTTTGGAATTTTAGATAAGAGGTTGCAGATCTGTCTTAACTATCAACAGTTAATCAGAAAATAACTACTATTCTGGAACTATAAATATTAGAAAATTCTTTACCTCCTCCACACATGGCATCACAATCTTCCCAGCCTGTGTGTGTCCACATGAAAAGCGGTCCAGGTGCTTTAGAGCTTTGATTTTCCGGAGGAGGGTCTGATGGAATCGTGTATTCATAGTGAAGACCATAATTCTGGTCTTGAAACAGCAGCACCTATAATATAACATTTAAAAGTGATGAAGGTAGATGGTCAAAGTATAACACATTCAATGTGAAGCTTAAAACGAAGAATGCTGACATCCTAAGATGCTTATTACATGGTATGCATGCTTCTTTAATAAGCAGTAGTATTGCGGCATTATTGCTTAAAGGTAATTGTCATACTTCTGAAAAGACTGAAGTTCCACACTTACCTCTGTGGAGCTAAAGACATTATGAAGAAAAGCCCACTTGAATGAGGTCAGATATACCAGATCATTTTTTTTCAAGTCAGTGGACTAGACGGTTTCCCAAAGAATGATACATGATTGAGATGACTTAAGTAGTGGGGGACAGGAATATGTATCCTCTCTAACATCAAGATATAATTCACAACTTAATGTCAAATGTAGCCTTTCCATTCATATAAAACAGAAAGATGAGCAGAAAGTTCCTGCACCAACAGAGGAGGAGGACAGAAGACTTTGGAATTCATTTCATTCCACAAGGGTAGAGAACTTCTAAGCCAACTGGAGGACAAAAATTTCATCCTACATATGCTTAAAGCTAATTTTTAATTTTGTCATAGTTACTAATTTTCCATTTGAACTTTTGAATAAATGTTAATTTAATAACAAATAAAAACAAATCAGTTTTTTACACATATATATGTGAGCAGTGCAATAAACCATAAAGGATATATGAAAATGTAAGAATGACTGAATTTGGGGCTACACCGGACATACAAAGGGACCCTGTTTGTTTTGTCTCCCCCCACTGCCCACCCTGGTATCCTGTGCCAAGCTCAAAACTGGTCATCATGGGCAATCACACATATTTTAAATAAAAGAAATATACCTGAAGTATACTCATTCTATATGTTAAGAGAGGAATATGCTAATTATCAGTTATGCCCTGAGGCATAAAGACGGACAGCATAACGATGGGATCACAGGATCTGCAGGAGGGTGGGGCAGCAAACTACAAGTTGGCAGCAGAGAGCTATAGAATGGGGCAGGGCAGCAAGCAAGCAGGAGGCGGAGAGCTACAGGAGGGCGCAGGGCAGCAAGCTATGAGGGGAGTGGGGGGAGCTACAGGAGGGCGAGGCAGCAGGCAGAGAGCTGCAGGAGGGCGGCAGCGACCTACTGGCACACAGATTCGTGCGCAGGGCTACTAGTTTTAAATAAAAGAATGAGTAAGAATATGTGTTTCTTTGTAAATACATTTACATAAAATAGGTTAACTCCATGGGATTTATCACTTCTATGAATCTGAGGATTTATGAAAGCTATCTATATAGTACATTGTGGAGCATAAAAACATATATATCTAAACTTTAAATTATGTTAAAATATTAAAGAATTTTGTTATATGAAATGTATCAAGGAAGTTATAACGATAGGTGATTCAGTTAACAATTCCATGGGGAGAAATTTAAATGAGCCTAAGTTTAATTTTTTTTACTTCTTTAATCAAATTCAGTTCACTATATCAACAGAAATACTAATTCAATATGTGGATTGTGGAACTAGAATGATGGCATTATCAATCAACTATACCAATAATAAATAGTTTTAAATTCACATATACATACTGGGTACTAATTCTAAGTACATTACAGTGCTTATTTTGGTTTTAAATATCTCACTGATGATGCCAGTTATAGGTGACTTTCAGCTAAATTAATTAACAAAGAGAGATTGATTTACCTTGTTTATGAACAAAACCAGACTACTGCATAGCTTTTAAATTTTTTTTATTTATTTTTTAACTAGAGGCCCAGTGCACAAAATTCATGCATGGGGGGCTCTCTTAGCCCGGCCTGCACCCTCTCCAATCCAGGACCCCTCAGGGGATGTCCGACTGCCGGTTTAGGCCTGATCCCTGAGGGATGGGACCTAAACCGGTAGTTGGACATCCCTCTAGCAATCTGGGACTGCTGGCTCCTAACTGCTCACCTGCCTGCCTGCCTGCCTGATCGCCCCTAACCACTCTACTTGGCTGCCTGATTGCCCCTAACTGCCTCTGCTTACTAGCTTGATCACCCCCTAACTGGTCCCCTGCCGGCCTGACTGCCCCTGACCACCTCTGCCTCAGCTCCCACCCCCGTGGCTTTGTACAAAAGGAAGTCAGATGTCTGGAAGATGTCAGGTCGACCCAGTCTAATTAGCATACTACCCTTTTATTAGTATAGATTACAGTTTACATTCAATATTACTCTGTATTAATTCCAGATGTATAATATAGTGGTTAGATAATCATGTACTTTACAGAGTGGTCCCCCCTATATTTTAAGTACCCACCTGGCCTCATATATAGTTATTACAATATTATTGACTATATTGCCTATGCTGTACTTTACATCTCTGTGACTATTCTGTAACTACCAATTTGTGCTTCTTAATCCCTTCCCCTCTGCCAACTGTCAGTCTGTTCGCTGTATCTATGAGTCTGTTTCTATTTTGTTTATTTTGTTCTTAAGATTCCACATATAGGTAAAATCATATGGTATTTGTCTATGTCCATCCATGCTGTCACAAAAGGTAAGATTTCATTCTTTTTTATGGCCAAATAGTATTTCATTGTGTGCATATAACACTACTATTTACCTACTTGTCTATTGATGGGCACTTGGGATGCTGCCATATTTTGATATTGTAAATAATGCTGCAATAAACAAAGGGGTACATATATTCTTTAAAATTAGTATTTTGGATTTCTTTGGATACATTGCCAGAAGTGGAATCACTGGGTCATAAAGCAATTCCATTTTTTATTTTTTTGAGGAACCTCCACACTGTTTCAACAGTGCACTGGGGTTCCCTTCTCTCCACATCCTCAGATACTTGTTTGCTGATTTATTGATGATAGCCATTCTGACAGGTGTGAAGTGTTTTCTGATTGTGGTTTTATCTGCATGTCTCTGATGATTCACGATCTTGGGCATCCTTTCATATATCTATTGGCAATCTGTATGTCCTCTTTGGAGAAGTGACTACTCAGATCCGCTCACTTTTTAATTGGATTGTTTGTTTTTCTGGTGTTGTCTGAGTTCTTTATAAATTTTGTATCTTAACCCTTTATTGGATGTTATCATTGGCAATAATCTTCTCTCATCCAGTAGGTTGTCTTTTCATTTTGTTGATGGTTTCCCTTTGTGTGCAAAAATTTTTTAGTTTCATGTAGTCCCATTTTTTCTTCTTCTGTTTCCCTTGCCTGAGAAGATGTTTCAGAAAAAATACTGCTAAGAGAAAAATCTAAGATTTTACTGTCTATATTTTCTTCTAGGAGTCTTACGGTTTCATATCTTAAATTTCAGTCTGTAATCCATTTTGAGTTTATTCTTGTATATGGTATAATGTGGTCTAGTTTCATTTTTTGTATCTATCTAATTTTCCCAGAATCATTTATTAAATAGACTCTTTGCCCCTTTGTATATTCTTGCTTCCTTTATCATAAATTGATTGAAAGTATAGGTGTGGGTTGATTTCTTGGCTCTCTGTTTGGTCCATAGATCCATGTGTCTGTTTTTATGCCTGTAACATGCTGTTTTAATTACTATAGCCTTGCAATATAGTTTGACATCAGGTAGTGTGATACATCCCACTTTGTTCTTCTTTTTCTAGATGTCTGTCACTACTTAGGGTCTATCCGTACTAATTTTTAGATTATTTTTTCTAGTTCTGTGAAATATACCACTGGTATGTTGATAGGAATTGAGTGGAATCTATAGAGTACTTTGGGTAGTATGGACCTTTATTTTTAACATTTTAAAAAATCTTTATTTTCAATTACAGTTTGCATTCAATATTATTTTATAGTAGAGGCCCAGTGCACGGATTCATACACGGGTGGGGTCTGGCTGGCCCGGCCCCAATCAGGGCGGATGGAGATGGTGGGAGGTTGGCCAGCTGGCCTGCCCCGATTGGGGGCGATCAGGGCTGGGCTGGCTGGGGGGAGGAGCAGTGGGTGATTGACCAGTGGGACCTGGCCCCGATTAGGGTTGGGGGGGCGATCAGGGGCCAGCAGCCTGGGGGAGGGGCCATGGGTAGTTGGCCGCTGGCCCTGCCCCTGATAGGGGTGGGGGGGCTGATCTGAGGTGAGGCCAGGTGGGGGGAGGGACTGCAGGAGGTTGACCAGCTGGCCCCGCCCCCTATTGGGATGTGGGGGGTGATCAAGGGCGGGCCGGCTGTGGGGAGGGGCTGTGGACCAATCAGGGTAGTGGGGGCCCATAGAGGATGGGGCCGGCCAGGGTGAGGGGCTGCAAGAAGTTACCAAACATCCAAAGAACTAACTATTCTAAAAATTTTAAGAGGACAGAAGACCTCCAAGCTTTAGAATAGTTTGAGAAGGATTGGTGTTAGTTCTTCTTTGGGAGGGTGATCAGGGGCAGGCCAGCTGGGGGAAGGGGCTGCGGGCCTATCGTGGTGGAGTGGGCCAATCGGGGGAGGGGCTGGCTGGGGGTGAAGGCATTTGGCTGGCCGGCCCCACCCTTGATCAGGGTGGGAGAGTCTGATCAGGGGTGTGCCAGCTGCAGGGAGGAGCCTCGGGAGGTTGGCTGGCAGCCCCACCCCCGATCAGGCCTATTTGCTGGCCACAGTGGGCATCATAGTGACCGGTGCTTCTGGTCGTTACGGCGTTACGATCACTGGCTTTTTATATATATAGATTAGTTTCAGGTGTACAACATAGTAGTTAGACAATCACATACTTTACAAAGTGATCCCCCTGATATCTCCAGTATCCACCTGGCATCATATATAGTTATTACAGTATTATTGAGGTAGTTGGACATTTTAATGGTGTTAATTCTTTCTATCCATAAGCATGGTATATGTTTCTATTTATTAGTATGTTCTTTAACTTCTTTCTTCAATGTCTTATAATTTTCTGAGTATAAGTCTTTTATATTCTTGGTTAAGCTTATTCATAGGTAGTTTAAATTTTTTCATTCAATTGTAAATGGCACTGTTTTCTTAGTTTCTCTTTCTGATAGTTCATTATTGCTATATAAAAATGCAACTGATTTCTGAATATTAATTTTGTATCCTGCTAGTTACTCAATTTGTTTATTGGTTCTAGTAGGTTTTTGGTGGAGTCTTTAGGGTTCTCTCTATATATAGTATAATGTCATCTGCAAATAATGACAGTTTACTAGTACTTCTTCCTTTCCAATTTGGATGCCTTTTATTTCTTATCTGAGTACTGTGGCTAGGACTTTCAGTGCTATGTTCAATAAGAGTGGTAAAAGCCCTGTCTTGCTCCTGATCTTAAGGAAAATGTTTTTAGTTTTTCCCTACTGAGTATGATGTTAGCTGTGAGTTTGTCATATACAGCCTTTATTGTGTTGAGGTATGTTCCCTCTATTCCCACTTTTCTAAGTGTTTGTATCATATATGGGTGCTAGATTTTGTTAAATGCTTTTTTCTGCATCTATTGACATGATCATATGATTTTTATCCTTCATTTTGTTTATATGGCATATCATGTTAACTGATTTGCAGAAACTGTACCAACCTTGCATCCCTGGAATAAAGCCCACTTGGTGTATGATCTTTTTAATCTTTGCTGGATTTGGTTTGCTAATATTTTGTTGAGGATTTTAGCATCTATATTCATCGGGGATATTGGCCTATAATTTTCTTCTTTGTGGTTTGGGAATTAGGATAATGCTGGCCTCATAACATGAGCTTGGAGGTCTTCAGTCCTCTTAAAATTTTTAGAATAGTTTGAAAAGGATTGGTGTTAGTTCTTCTTTGGATGTTTGGTAAAATTTACCTGAAATCATCCTGTCCAGGACTTTTGTATGCTGGGAGTTTTTTGGCTACTACTTCAATTTCATTAATTGTAATCAGTCTGTTCATATTCTGTTTCTTCTTAATTCTGTTTTGGAAGAGTGTATGTTTCTAGGAACTTATCCATTTCTTCCAGACTCTTCAATTTGCTGCCATACAGTTTTAAAATATTTTCTTTTTTAAAAAATTGGTTTGAGAGAAAGAGATAGGGAAACACTGATTTGTTGCACTCATTTATACATTATTGGTTGATTCTTTGATATGTCTTGAACAAGGATCAAACCAGCAACCTTGGTGTATCAGGATGATGCTCTAACCAACTGAGCTACCTGTCCAGGGCCCAGAATATTTTTTTTATAATCTGTTGTATTTCGATGGTGTCAGTTATTACTTCTCCTCTTTCATTTCTGATTTTATTTATTTGGGTCCTCTCTTTTTCTTGTTGAGTCTGGTTATTACATAGCTTGCTTTATTTATTTATTTATTTATTTATTTATTTATTTATTTATTTATTTATTTACTTTAGTTTGCCTGTGTTCCATTACTTTATTTATCTATTTATTTTAAAATCTTCATTGTTGAAAGTATTACATATGTCTCATTTTCCCCCCATTGACCCTTTCTAGCCTGCCCCGTCCCCCACTCCAGGCCTTCACCACCCTATTGTCTGTGACCATGGGTTATGAATATAAGCATACAAGTTCTTTGGTTGATGAAATGAACTTATAAATAAGATACTTGCCAACTTAATTTAATTAAATGAAAACATGTCTATTTTTCCTAAAAAAACTATATTTTCATTAATACAACTTTAGATTGTCCTTGAATAAATAATGCAATTTGAAATAAAGACCTTGCTTATAAAGCCATCAGCTTCTTCTGAAACCATTTGAAGTTGGCAGCACACTTTTGCAAGAAGGAAAGTGTGACCGTGTTACAGTTGAGGGGCACAGACTGAAACATGGCAGAAGGTATTGCCTTTCAAAATGCAGTACTGGCTTTCAATCTGTAATAGTCATTAAAGACAAATATCTTAGAAGTGCAGTTTCCCTTGGATTACTGAATAAATCCAGGTCACAGAGATGCCTTCTTTTAGGCATAGTTCACTGACGTTAATTATGTTTCATGCTTCCAGGAAAAACCTTGGTAATTACCAGTAAGATTAAGAATCCTGCAGCAAGGAAACTCCCTCTACCCAGCACTGAGGTCTCACGTCAACTGTTTTAAGATTTTGAATTAGGGACTCAGGAAAAAAATTAGGGGCTTCAGTCTTGTTCCATAAAAATGTAGGTTACATTCATCTTTGGCAGGCATTTCTGCAATCCAATCATTAAAAATATTGGTTGTTGGAAATGTTATTTTTAAGTGACTTCTGGATGAGCACTTTGTAAGGTTTATAAATGTCTAATCACTATGCTGTACACTTGAAACTAATTAATATTGTATGTCAACTGTAACTAAAATAAATAAATAAATAAATAAATAAATAAATAAATAAATAAATAAATAACACAATTATGGAAAGAGCCCGATATTGGGTATATATGTTTGTTTAGTCAGCCCCCTTTCCTCTCTCCAGATGGCTCATGGCACAGAGTGAAGTTTCCCCTTCAAATAAAATAATAGGATCCAAAGAAATTGTGGGGAGATGAACAAATAATTATTCAAAGTATACATGCATTTATGATCCAAGGCTCTCTGGTGTAGAGCTTAGATCTAAGCTTCATGTGAGGAGGGCCAGTATAGTAGGTTGATTAATACCTAGCTTGTTCTTGGATAAATAAGTTATTGGGAGACACTGTGCACATCACTTAATTTCTCTAATACTTAGTTGTTCAGTAAAATGGAGTAATAATAATACATATTACACAGGGTTATCATGACAATTAAATGTTGTAATGAACATAAAGCACTTTGGACAGTATCTGACTCAGTGCTAAATGAATCATCATCATCATCATCATCAAGATTTGGAACAGAAGGTCCCCATGGACCTAACTCTCCTTGCTCCCTTTATCTGTGTTGGTAAAACCTATTGATTGCAGTTCTAGAAAACATTGTTATTTTAAATGTGGTCCTTAGACTTAGCAGTGGTGGCATTTCCTGGGATCTGATTAGAAATGTATATCTCAGGTTCCTCCCCAGACCTACTGAATCAGACTGTACATTTGAACAAGAACCCCGGGTGCTTTGCAGGCACATTAAAGTAGGAAAAGCAAATGGGCCGATACACGATTTGAACCTCTAGCTCCTAGTCTGGCAGTACAGATGTCTCCAATTGAAGAAAAATTCCACTTAAATTGTGTGGCGATATTAATGTGGCATAACACACTCCAAATAAAGAGTCAGCTGATCGTGTTTTAAAGTTGTTTTTATGTGTGGACTTAAAGAGGTGTTGAAGTGTCTGAATTTTCGGCTTTGTCACCAGGACAGAAAACACGCCAGCTGTGCAGTCAGCCCTCTGGCTCCTAAGCCGTTAGCACTGACTGCAGTGATGAAGGTCAAAAAGGGCATTTTGACTTGCCATTGGATGGGTGCAAAATCCACTGTCCTGCTTATTTCACTTCAAACTCTGTCCTGCCTCAAGTCTAGTCTTTTATTACATGGTAAAAAACTTATCCCAAACGTTCCAATTTTCAGAATTCTTTACAGAGATCAATTAACCTAGTAAGAAAACAGAACAGAGTAATTGTAAGCACTATTTGATATATGTACCCAGTCTTTTTCCCAGAAACAGTACCATTCTATCAAAGGCATTTCATACAGATTAGACAAGGCCTATTTCATGGATGTATAGAACAGTGGTGTGATTTACCATATTATGGCTCTCTCTTCACAGACATCCACTCTGGTTAGCAAATGTATGCTTTTAGGGAAAAAAGCTTCTTCGTTGCCTGTAATTCACCTCTACTTTGAGTCTGTGGGTCCCTATAAAATTTTGTTCCTCTTATAATAAATTCCATTTTTATATATCACAATGGAAAACACATTTTTTAAAATCCCTAAAAAATCCACCTCTTAAATGATTTTAAATGTCTACCTGACATCTCATATTGTGAAAAAAGGTTAGAGGAGGTGCGGTGGGAATGTCCTTTGCCACAGGGAGCTGATTAGGCAGGCAATGGTATCAACTTTTCCCCTCATACCAGGAGGTGTAAAGGTGATGTAGTAGGACCTTTGGCAGAGATCTTCTCCCAGAGGCCTCTTCTTATGTAATGAACAGTAGTTCCAGCTAAGGTGAAGGCTCCAGAGTGTTCAATCTTCCAGTCACTATTGATAGACTGTTTTCCAGTGTCTCGGAGAGCTATAAAGAGGTTCAAAAATATTATGAGAATTAATCAACAAGCAGCATTAATCAATATCCACTTCACATGAGTTCACTAAAAGTATTTTGTTCATTTCTAAACCAATGGGTCAACTTCCTGACTAAAACATGAGGCATGTCCTCACCAGGAAAGTTCGAAATCAGAGCAAACGCCACAAGCTCTCCTTCTCTCCTGAAACTGTCCCAACTATGTGGCCATATTTGTCTTGACCTCCTCCAATGTCATTGGACATTTGATGCCTGGAACCCTTTTTTTGGTCCTTAATCACTTATTCTTTAATATATTATTATTTTAAGGCTCTGTGTATCTGTGTTGTCTATGCAATGATACCACAAAGAATGTGAGGGCTGACATGGCAACTTTTACATCCTCCATATTTCCCATGCTACTCCGGAAAGTGTGCCATTAAAGGAATGTCATTAAATGGCATGTTAACTAATAGATCAAAATGACAGGGTTAGCCCTGGCCAGGTGGCTCAGTTGGCTGGAGCATCGTCCCATACACTAAAAGGTTGTGGATTCCATCCAAGTGACGGCATATGCAGGAGGCAACCGATCAGTGTTTCTCTCTCATCAATGTCTCTTTCTCTCATTTCCTCTCTCTCTAAAATCAACATAAAACATATCCCTGGATGAGGATTCTTAAAAATGACAGGGTTATATTCATTACAAGACATTTCAAAAATAATATGTTGATCTTAAAAACAGAACTCAAAGCCTTTTTACATCCCTAGTTTGTGATTTGATATGTACAAAAATGGGAGATAAATGCTAATTCTCACTCATACACAGCCATCCTTTGTATGGAATTTTACAGAATAATTTTGTTTACCTACATTCTTTTTCTCTATTTCTTTTTTGAACTAATCTATGTTACTATTTAAATAAGATTCATGCCATGGAAGTGAGATGTCACGATTACCATTTTAAATTCAATATCTTTTTTTTGGCCAAATGATTTAATTTTTTAAAATAAAAATGTTAGACTCTTTCATATAATTGAATTCTCTTTCAAAAGTCATTTGCATGTTAATCAAAGACTTTTATGTCATAATTCTATGAAAATATTTGTTAACTTAAGCCAATAATCTTCCTAAATATTATTTAAGCCAATCTCTATTTATTGAATGTTTGAGGTTTTCCAAGTTTTTTAAATTGTAAATAATGTTCAGATAAATATACTGTACACTAGTTATGTGTACATCTGAATATTTCCCTTGGAAGGATTCCCAGATTTGGAATTACAGAGCCAAATAAACTGCACACTAATAGATTTTGAAAAAGAATTTTAAATTGTTTTTCATAAAGGTTGCAGCAATTTATGCTTCCATAACAGTGACTAGAGTACCCATTTCTGAACACATTCTTGGAAGCACCTTTCTCTAGCCAAGACATGGGTGAGGAGAAATTTTAAGAATTAAATTTTGAATAATCTAGATTTTAAAAAAAAACAACTCTTGTTTCATTACTATGGAGGCTAAAGACATTTTTCATTTGCTTATCATTTGCATTTTTAATTTAAATAAACTAAATAAATTATTCACTACCTGTTAAGGTTTTTCTGGTCCATTGAGGAATTTTTCTGGTGCTTATATTCATATTATTATAAGCAACCTATTAATTATTTAATTTTCACCTCACCAATTTTAATTTCTAGCAAATAATATATTTATGATGTACTACATACAAAGTATGTTTTAGATAAAAATAAACATACAAATTTTCAGATTTATGAAAAAAATATATTATTTTTACCTTGAATTTTTAATTTAAAAATAAATATGTTGACAGAAAATTCTCAACACTTTGCAAATAATAGCTATTACACTCCACAAATGGATATAATTCAAATAATGCTAAAGTGATTAAAAATAATGATTTTCCCTAAAAGGTAAAGTATTTCCTTATATATTTCTCATAAAGTCTATTAAATATTGTGAGAAGTCTTTTTGGCCTAGATTTGTACTATGGCCAGTATAATTACATCCCCCCCCCCCCCCCGCACTTCCATATACATATTCAGGGCACAATTATAATATTTTTTAAAAGTCTCTAATAAAAATGCAGATATGCTGATATGACTCAGTGGTTGAGAGTTGACCTATGAACGAGGAGGTCACAGTTCGATTCCCAGTCAGGGCATATCCTGGGGTTGCAGGCTCGATACCCAGTAGGAGGCATGTAGGAGGCAGCTGATCAATGATTCTCTCTCATCACTGATGTTTCTATCTCCCTCTCCCTTCCTCTCTGAAATCAATTTTATATATATATATATATATGTATATATATATATATGTATATATATAATGTATACACACACACATATATATATGTATATATATAAATGTATACACACACATATATATGTATATATATATAAATGTATACACACACATATATATGTATATATATATAAATGTATACACACACACATATATATATGTATATATATAAATGTATACACACACACACACACACACACACACACACACATATATATAGCAATGATACAACAAATGATATATGTATACAAAGAAAAAGTAAAAAGGAGAGAGTAGGAACCAGACACTATGGCCACATTGATTGCTTGGGTTTAAATCTAGGATCATAGTCTTTTAGATGTGTAACCGAAAGGTAAACTCTATTCCTTTATTGTCTGATTGTTAAAATTGGGAAATTAGTGGTATACACTTCATGGAGTTATTGTGAGGATTTATGTAATGGGTATATTTAATGCGCTGGTTCATACTAATCACTATACAAATGTGAAGCATCTTTTCTTAATTGAAATTCACTTGGAAAGTCTTTACTACTTCCAGACTCTGTTTTAGCCACTGCATATATGGTCATGAGCAAAATGATCCCTGCCTTCAAGAACTAACAATGGAGATAGACAATATAAAAGCAAGCATGCGATAGAAATTAGTGACTGTGATAGGATAATGATGCCCCTCATCAAAGATATCCATGTCCTAAAGGATAGGTATCATACAAAGCATCTTTTCTGACCACAATGGGATGAAGTTAGAAATCAACAACAGAAGGAAAACTGGAAATTCACAAATTTATGGAATGAAACAACATACTCAAACACCAATGTATCAAAGAAGAAATCACAGGGAAATTCAGAAATATCTTAAGACAAAAATAAATGAAAATGTAACATCCAGAAACTGATGGGACACAAGTGAAAGCAGTGTGATTGGAGGAAATTAATAATCATAAACACTTATAGTAAGATCTCAAGTTAACAACCGAACTTTAGAACTTATGGAACTAGAAAAACTACCCAGCAGGAAGAAAATAATAAAGATTAGAAGCAGGAATACGTGAAATAAGGAATAGAAAAATAATTGAGAAAATCAATAAAACCAGAAGTTGGTTCTTTGAAAAGATCAACAAATTTGACAAACCTTTAAGCTAGATGGACTAAATAAAAAAAAAAAGAGACAACTAAATAATCAGAAATGAAAGTGAGAACATTACAACTGATGTTACAGAAATAAAGAGGATTATAAAAATACCATGAACAATTGTATGCTAACAAATTGGATATGAAATGAACAAATTCCTATAAACACAAAACCTACCAAGACTGAATCACAAAAAAACAACAACAAGAACACAGAAATCCTAAATATACCTAATAACTAGAAAGCAGACGAATCAGTAATCAAAATATCCCAACCAAGAAAAGCCCTGGACTTTATGGCTTCATTGGTAAATTTTATCAAACATTTAGAGAAGAACTAACACCAACCCTTAAATTTTCCAAAGAACTGAAGTGGAAGGAAGATTTCCTAAAGCATTCTACAAGGCCAGTATTTTTCTGATACCAACGCCAGAAAAACAAAACAAAACAAACAGAAATGAAACTACAGACCAATTTCCCTAGTGAACATTGATGTAAAAATCCTCAACAAAATACAAGAAAACCAAATCCAGGAGCACAAAAAAGCATCCAAATCAGAAAGAAAGAAGTAAAATTATTTCTGTTCACAAATGATATGCTCTGATATGTAGAAAACCCTAAAGATTTTATATTTTAAAAAGCTGTCAGAACTAATAAATGAATTCAGCAAAGAAGCAGGGTATAAAATCAACACACAAAAAGCAGTTGCATTTCTATACACTAAGAATGAACACTCGGAAAATGAAATTAAGAAAACAATCCTATTTACAATAGCATCCAAAAGAAAAAAAAAAAAACACCTTGGAAATTAACCAAGGAGGTGAAAGACTTATGCAATGAAAACTAAAAAACATTGTTGAAAGAAATTAAAGAAGACATAAATGGAAACATATTCCAGGTCAATGGATTGTAAGACTGAATATTGTTAAAATGTTAATATTATCCAAAGTAATCTATAAATTCAATGCAATCCTTTACAGAATCTCAATGGCCTATATTTTTTTTTTGCAAAAATTAAAAAAAAAAAACCTATCCTGAAATTCATATGGAATCTCAAGAGAGTCTAAATAGCCAAAACAATCTTGAAAAAGAGGAACAAAGCTGGAGACTCTCACTTCCTGATTTCAAAACTTACTAGAAAGCTACACTAATCAAAAACAGTGTGCTACTGGCATAAAAACAGACATATAGACCAATGGAACAGAATACAGATCCCAGAAATAAACCATAGCCAAATGATTTTTGACAATGGTGCCAAGATCATTCAGTGGAGAAAGGACAATCTTTCATCCAGGGGTGCTGGGAAAATTGAGTAACTACACACAGAACAATGAAGTTGGACCTTTAACTAACACCATATACAAAATTAATTCAAAATGGATCAAAGATCTAAATGTAAGACCTAAAACTATAAAACTCTTAGAAGAAAATATAAGGCAAAAGCTTCATGACACTAAATTTGGCAGTGATTTCTTGGATATGGCACCAAAGGCACAGGTAATAAAAGAAAGGAGATGAATTAAACTTCATGAAAATTAAAAATAATTGCATGTACATAAACTTTTGTGCACCAAAAGACAATACTAACAGAATAAAAAACCAAAGAATGGGAGAAAATATTTGTAAATCATGTATCTGATAAGGGATTAATATCCAGAACATATAGAGAACTCCTAAAACTCGTCAACAACAAAAAAACACACAACCTAATTTAAAAAGGAGAAAAGGGCTAAAATAGACATTTTCCCAAATGATATATGCAAATGGCCAACAATTCTCAGCATATGTAATTATTGGAGAAATGTATATCAAAACCACCTTGAGATATCACCTCACACCCATTTAGGCTGACCACTATTAAAATAAACAGAAAATAACAAGCGCTGGAGAGGATATAGAGAAACTAGAACCCATTGCATACTATTTGTGGGAATGGAAAATGGTGTATGGCAATTTCTCAAAACAATTAAAAATAGAATTACCATATGCCTCAGCAATTCTACTTCTGGGTATATGCTCAAAAGAATGAAAAGCAGGATCTTGAAGAAAGACTTGTACATCCATGTTCATGGCAGCATTAGTCACAACAGCTAAAACGTAGAAGCAACCCAAGAATCCATGGATGAAGGAATGAATAAGCAAAATGTGATATATACAAACAATGGAATATTATTCAACCTTAAAAATGAAGGGAACTCTGATACCTGCTATAGCATGGATACATTTTGAAGATACTCTCTTAAGTGATTTGTCACTCACAAAAGGACACTTCCTGTATGATTCCACATATAATGAGGTATGTAGAGTGGCAAAATTCATTGAGATAGAAAACTTAATGGTGGTTAGCAGGGGATGAGAGGTGGGGGAATGGGAAGTTATCATTTAATAGACAGAGTTTTAGTTTTGCAAGACAATAAGACTTCAGGAGATGAATAGTGGTAGTGGTAGTTAACAAAATGAATGTACTCAATGCCAATGAATTGTATACTTAGCATAGTTAAGATGGTAAATTTTATGTGTATTTTACCACAATGTTTTAAAAAAAGTGTTAGTATGCCCGGGCAGTGTAGCTCAGTGGTTGAGTGTCAACCTATGAACCAGGAGGTCACAGTTCAATTCCCAGTCAGGGTACATGCCTGAATTGCAGGCTTGATCCCCAGTGGGGGCCGTACAGGAAGCAGCCGATCTGTGATTCTCTCTCATCACTGATGTCTCTCTCTCTCTCTCTCTCTTTCTCTTTTCCTCTCTGAAATCAATAAAAACAAATATGCTTTTAAAAGGTGTTAGTGAAGGGAATAAAGTTATCTATGTCAGAATCCCTGGAACCTAGAATTCTACCTTACATGGCAAATAAACAAACTTTGCAGACATGATTAGGTTAAGGATCTTGAGATGGGGATATTACCCAAGTGGGCCTGAAATGCAATCAACATGTATTCTTATAAGAGGTAGGAAGAGAGAGGTTTAAACACAGGAAAAGAAGAGAAGGCATTGACACTAGGAAGGCAGATATTATCACAAGCAAAAGAATGCTGATAGTTATCCAAAGCTAGAAGGGTCAAGGAGGTTCCCTAATCTTCAGAGAGAGCATGGCTTTGCAGCCACCTTGAATATTGATCCATTGAAACTAATTATGGCCTCCAGAACTGTGAGAGAATACATTTTATTTTGTTTTTTGAAACCTACAAGTTTGTGATAATTGTTACAGAAGTCATAAAATACTAATAGGGTGACATTTACTACAGTGGGGAAAACCAAAGGAGAAAGAGGTTTTAGCATGGGATGGAAATAAAATTTTTGATTTATACTTATTATTTCTGAGGTGCATAAGAGACATTTGATAATCTGCATCAAATAAACATGGAAAGCAATGGAGCTAGATGGGATTTCCTAAGGAGACAATATAGCAGGGAGGAGAGCAGGGCCCTGGAAACATTTGGAAAGCATGCAGAGGTCGAGAATCCTACAAAAGAAACCAGTAAGGATCCTAGAAGCCAAAAGAAGAAAGTATTTAATGAACTGAGGAAAGGTCAACAGTTTTTGATGCTGTTTATTGGTCAAATATCATGTGACCATTGGACTGTCAATATGGAAGGCATTTGCTGACCTTGACCAAGGCAGTTACTGTAGAATGGAGACAGAAACAAGCCTAGATTGGTTGAAGAGCCTGGGAAGTAAGGAATGAGAGAGAGCATGGAAATTTCCCATTTGTAAAACTGGCTTATGTATTTAGCCACATTTTCAGGTTCTTAAAAATCATAATACAATGTAGTTTTATAGAATTTGAGATAACTCCATTTGAGACATCTATATTCATTTTCAGCTTGGGAACACACACACACACACACATATTCCCCAGTGTAATAGCCAAAGGTCTACAGTTGAATGAATATTTTGAAATTGTCTAGTTTGCACAGTGTCTACAAAACTGGTTATTAGAGCTTTGATCTGAATTTGGACATTTGGGATGATTTACTTGCATTTAAAATGCATTTTGAAATCATAGGTGGTAAAAACAAAATTTAAATATTAGTAAAACAAACTAATGAGTGTGTCACATGACAAAGGATTTATTTTACTGTCCCCTTTCCTCAAACCTTCCTATTCCTAGAAAGCAAACCCTAATAAGAAAAATAATTCAATCCGAGTGTAGGCAATTTTCAATATTGTAGAATACAAACCATCACATAATATTGGATTTTTTAATCATGTACAAAGTGTTTCCCTATTAGGATACTTCTAATTGATAAAGAATAATGAGGACATTATTTTTGTTAAGAAAAAATAGACAGGCAGGCTTTTTAAAAAGATATTGTAAATACAATGTTTAAATTTGGGGAGAATATTATGTTTTTTGTCAGACCTAATCATATTAGATTTCTCTACCTGTGATGCCATGACTATAAAAGATCACTTCATCTAACTTAGTTTGAAATTTGAACATACAAAGCAATATGTATTTTAACAATTTACTATTTTCTTTCATATCTTTAAAAATTAAATAAAAAATTAGTTTTAATTTGCCTAATTAAAATAGCTCATACAATTCTTTCCATAAGTAATAATTAAAAATTTTAAATACTCTCTACATAGGTGAGGCAAAAAAGAGCATTATTTCCCATTAAAATATTAAGTCCTTTTAGTATATAGAAATTTCTTAAAGAATCCCACAAGATTTCCTAATTCAAAAGTAATCATTACACATACATACAGGAATATATGCATTTCCTTATGCAAGAAATATAAATATGTGTATATGCATGTGTGTATATATGAAATAAATATATTTATGAAATGTTTTATACAAATGCATACCTATGAAATAAAACACACCCAAATCCTCCAATGAGTGTGTTGTTGTTTTTAACATGGACTAACATGTGGAAACAATTCATACCCCTCCAAAACACACAGACAACCAAATTGCTTTTGCTCCTGGGGAGTCCTTGAAAGAAACTTTGACTTGATATGACAAAAGGTGCTTCCTGGGAAATTCACACATATAACTAGAAACAGATTGACAGCCTTGTCATAATTGAACTCCCAGGGCAGGGAGCTGGCTCATACTTGGATGGGCTGTGTGTCTGTAACCCAGGTTACCTAAATAGCTGTGTGCCGGCTTCTCCTCCACCACTTTGATTCTTCGTGCTCCAGTAGGTATCACCAGCACTTCCACATAACCTGCAAGAGTCAATAAGTCATGAAATAAACCTCGAGTTCTTAGGAGATCTCTTTTCTTAGTTGACTTGCCATTTCGTTTTTTGGTTTTGATTTTTGCTTTGATAATTCCATACCTATGGAAAGAAAAAACTTAAGTACAAAAACTGTCATCATTTCAAGTGGAGAAGTTTCTTCGAAAGATGTTAAGTCTACAGCACTATCAAGGGCAAATAGATAATTACATTTTATGTCAAACTCACTATATGAATTGTGAGAAGAGAAAAAGCACAATAGGACGGCCCAGTTAGAAACACAGTGGATCTTAGAACAGAACAAATAGCCTCAGATTCTGCTGGGGGACCTCATGCAAGTTAGAAAGTGCAGGGAAGAAGGAACTACAGCTGGCAGGACACCAGGTCCCTGGAGTAGCTGAGCATACCAACCTCAGCCCTCAGGAGACTCACAAAGGGTTGTGAAACTGGGGATCAAGACAAGTAGGTGTAAGGCCACACCAAGCAATCTGGTGTCATCTAGGAAGGTGTCCGACAGCTAGAAACAAAACACAATTAGTTTTTTTTTTTAGGAAAGGTTTTTCAGCAGAATTTTAGAAATATAAAGCTTGAAGTGAAATAAGATGATAAGATAATATGGGATAGAAAAAAGAATGTGCAGAAAAGGTCAAAATCAAGACTTCATTTAATAAAGAATAGCATAGATACTTTTGTAGCTTTAAACTTATATTCACTCATATGAGGAATTTAATGAACAAAATAAACTGATGAACAAAATAGATCCAGAGACATAGAAGCATGGAACAGACAGACGAATCTCAGAGGGAAGGCAGGGATGGGGCTGGAAGGGGTGGGGAGAGAGTAACTAAGAAACTTATATGCATACATGCACAGCCCATGGACACAGACAATACTGTGGTGAAAACCTGAGGGGGGGGCGTGGGTGCAGGTTTGAGGGGGCGGTTAATGGGGAAAATAGGGGACATCTGTAATACTTTCAACAATATACATTTAAAAATAAACAGGTACATAAATTTATTGCAATAATCTACACTAATAAAAGAGAAACATGGAAATTGACCGTACCTCCACTACGCCCACAAGCCATGCCCACCAGCCAATCAGGAGTGAGTATGCAAATTAACCCAACCAAGATGGCTGCAGCCATGGAGTGAGCAGGAGGCTTGGGTTTCCCTGGCAATGGAGGAAGCCAAGCTTCCTGTCTGCTCTGGCCAGTCCTGGCCTCCGCTCAAGGCTACAAAGTTTCAATTATAGGAGATAAATAAATCCCAACAAAAATGGCGGTAGCCACGGAGCTGGAGAGGCAGGAGGCTTGGGTTGCCCCCGGTTATGGAGGAAGCCAAGCTTCCTGGCTGGCCCTGGCCTCCGCTCAAGGCTACAAAGTTTCAATTATAGAAGATAAATAAATCCCCGATACCAGGGCCTCCGCTTAGGTCGCTGGGGGGCGTGGCCGGCCTGAAAACCACCACAGGCCCCTCGCCCAGGCCACCCCACACCCCAAGGGAACCTCCACCCTGATCCAGGATACCCTTCAGGGCAAACCAGCTGGCCCCCACCCGTGCACCAGGCCTCTATCCTATCTAATAAAAGAGTAATATGCAAATTGACTGTCACTCCAACACACAAGATGGCTGCCCCCATGTGGACACAAAATGGCCACCACAAGATGGCCAGCAGGGGAGGGCAGTTGGGAGGGACCAGGCCTGCAAGGGAGGGCAGTTGGGGGCGATCAAGCCTGCAGGAGAGGGCAGTTGGGGGCGATCAAGCCTGCAGGGGAGGGCAGTTAGGGGTGACCAGGCCAGCAGAGGAAGGAAGTTAGGGGCAACCAGGCCTGTAGGGAAGGGCAGTTGGGGGGGACCCAGGCCTGCAGGGGAGGGCAGTTAGGGGCAATCAGGCTGGCAGGGGAGCAGTTAGGCATCAATCAGGCTGGCAGGGGAGTGTTTTAGGGGGTGATCAGGCTGGCAGGCAGAAGCGGTTAGGGGCAATCAGGAAGGCAGGCAGGGGAGCAGTTGGGAGCCAGCAGTCCTGAATTGTGAGAGGGATGTCCGACTGCCTGTTTAGGCCCGATTCCGGTAGGATCCCGGTAGGATCAGGCCTAAACGGGCAGTTGTACATCCCTCAAGGGGTCCCAGATTGGAGAGGGTGCAGACTGGGCTGAGGGACACACCCCCCATGCACGAATTTCATGCACCGGACCTCTAGTATTTAATATTTTTCTTAGTATATTTGTGTAGCTTCATATATCTGATAGAAATCTAATTTCAAAGTTAATCTCAGAATTGTCTGCTGATGATTAATTATTCAAATTCCTGAAAGTGTTTTTTGTATTTGGTATATATTGAAAGGTAGCATATGCCCCACCTTTTAGAATCATAATTTCCATTAGCAATCACTGTTTACTCAATCTAACCATTGTCAGTAACACCAACCACACAGGCACTATCATTTTGTTACATGAACAAATAGGCAGCAATGAAAATAGAAACAAATGCTTACTGCCTATTTGTACACAGAAGTAAGGTAAGAAGGTCTCTGCACTCAATTTAATAGGAAAGATAAGGCAGAAATAACATATAAATATGAGTTAAATCAAACTTCAAAAATTAAGTTTAAAAGATCATATGCAAAATATTGTGGTTAACTCCCTGCTAAAGAATATAAATCATGTGGTTTAAACTGCATCCCCCCTTCTCTGATCACATCACCACTCAAAAGGTTTGCTGCTATTTTTAACTCACAGAAGTGGGATATACTTTTTATTTTTCCCTTGTAAATGGTGAGACACATTACTCATGTTTGAGAAACACTGACTTCAGCCAGAATGACTATGTATGATTCAGAGGAGAATTTTTATAGTCAAGGAAAGCTTCACAAAGAAGTAGATGAAATGTCTTCGAAGAATGGATAGGATATGGACAGATATAGAAAAAGGATGAGTTCACTGTATGTACAGGAAAGTAAAGGAGCCCGGCCGGTGTGGCTTAGTGGTTGAGCGTTTACCCATGAGCTATGAGGTCACAGGTTCCATTCCTGGTCAGGGCTGGATCCCCAGTAGAGGGTGTGCAGGAGGCAGCCAATCAATGATGTTTCTCTCTTATTGGTGTTTCTGTCTCTCTCTCCCTCTTCCTTCCTCTCTCTATAAAAATTCAATAAAATACATTTTTAAAAATACTACTTAAAAAAAAAAGAAAATTAAGGGAGCAAGTGGTATCTTTAGGAGCACATGAATAAAATAATTCTGACAGAATAAAAGAGTTTTAAAGTATGCCCAGGGCACTGAATTTTTCAATTTGCAGCGACTGAACATTCTATAGCAAGCAACTTGGTAATGAGATACTGGTCAAAGAGGCTTTATCTTTGGTAATCAGATACTGGCTTGAAAGGCTTTATCGGACAGCAGGATGCAGGAGACCCAGCAATGCAGTTGTGGATAACAGTGTCAGAAGTCTAATGTAAAAACCCAAGAATGGTAGAGGCCAAGGTAGTAATTTCAGAAGGCATTGTGAAAGGAAACAAAAAAATTCTGAACTTGAGAACCAATGGAAAGTGGGAAAACAAACATTGAACTCAATGCTTTATTATTACTTAAGTGAGAATGGGGCCATTGCTTACAAGACAGTGGAAGTCAAGTTGTGGTAAGAATCTGAGAAACTCAGCTTTGGAATTTGTATTTAACAAAATGGTGTAACGCACTAGTAAACATATCCAGGAAGAGCTCTGACCATCTGGAATTCCAGAAAAAGGTCAGACAACTCAAGTCCCTTTGGGAGGCCTCTTTGTAGAGATAATCATTTAAGTCATGAAAGTAAGTGGAGAAAATCGAGAGACAAGTCAAGAACTCCACACTGGTGACAGTCATAGTTGGGCTTTTTTAAAATCCTCACCCAATTCCTTACACAGAATCGGTATCATTAGCTCTTATACTAAGAACACATTTCTTCTTAGTGTATACTGATAACTATATATTTTTTGTTGATTTTCGAGAGAGAAGGAGGAGGGAGAGAGAGAGAAACATAGATGTGAGAGAGAGAGACATTGATTGGCCGCCTCCTGCATGCACCCCATCTGGGGATGGAAGCTGAAACCCAGGAAATCAACCCCACAACCCTTTGGTGCATGGGATGATGCTCCAGCCGACAGAACTACTGGCAAGAGCTGTTTTGATGTTTGTTTGTTTTTTGTTTTTGTTTTTGTTTTTTAAATATATTTTATTGATTTTTTACAGAGCAGAAGGGAGAGGAGGGATAGAGAGTTAGAAACATCGATGAGAGAGAAACATCGATCAGCTGCCTCTTGCACACCTCCCACTGGGGATGTGCCCGCAACCAAGGTACATGCCCTTGACCGGAACCGAACCCGGGACCCTTGAGTCCGCAGGCCGACGCTCTATCCACTGAGCCAAACCGGTTTTGGCTGTTTGGTTTTAAATTGAAAAATCTCTGTGTTTTTTAAATTTTTATTTATTGATTTTTAGAGAGAGACAAAGAGAGAAACATTGATTTGTTGTTCCACTTATTTATGCATTCCTTGGTTGATTCTCCCATGTACCCTGATCAGCGATCAGGGATCGAACCCACAACCTTGGCATATGGGGATGATACTCTAACCTACTGACAGAGGTTAAAAATATAGAGAAGTAATAATCCTGAGAAGGAGGAGATCTGGCTATTTTGGATTAGAATATCTCAAGAAGAGTGGTTGGTCAATTGCATCATCAACTGTAGCAACATCAAAGAGAAAAGTGATAAAGGAGATTGTGCCTGGATGTCACAATCAAGACATGACTTAATCTCTCAGTAAATGAATTCAGCTATGTGTTTGGAGATGCTAAATGTCAGGATGCTGAAAAAGAAGACTGGGTAGCAGCAAGTGGAGGTAGTAACTGGGTTTAGCAGTAAAGGCAAAGGTCTGTTGTACATTAGGACAATAGTTATAGCTAAGTTTACTGTTATATCCAGAGCAATCTTCTGTTATTCAACTGGAATGGACTTGAGGATAGATGAGTTAAACTGAGTTTAAAGAAGAGAGGAAGAAAAATATTAAGCAAAGACATTTGAAAAAAGATAGCTAATGACTGGGGGCCTAGATATTTTTCAGTAAATAAGCCATTTAGCACAATTGAGAATGTACATTTTCTAAAGAAGTGAATATGAGAGTGGCTACCACTGAGCTTAGAAGTTGAAATAAAGCCTGTAATATCATCATCATAAATTTGTCAGCTTGCTTTTTACATAGGAAAATCCGATCCTATTTTATAGCCAGAGAGCCATTATTAATCAGCCATCTTAAAATTTCAATAGCAATCATTATTTTCATGGTAAGTAACAATGAAAAATGCCATATTTTGAGCAACACTATGTACTAGTCACTATTATGGGTAATTTACATAAATTACTACATTTAATCATAATGGTAACATCCAAGGTACCATTGTTTTAATATTACATTTCTCACATATTAGATGAGAGAATAAATTTAGGCAGAAAAAAAATCTGCATGAGACCTTAATTATATCATGGGCTTCATCCCTTTTTCAACACTGCATTGTCAGTAATTAGCTGACCCAAGCTTTTAACTCAGATCCATCTGATTCCACTGTGCACTTCCAGCTATGACCCACTACTACTATTTTATAAAATAGAATACTAATATATGGCACTATGACACTCCTACTCCCATGGCAAACATACAAACAAACAGTCTAAGAGCTGTGTTCCTTATACAGAATCGGTATCGTTAGCTCTTACATTAAGAAGAACATATTTTATGTCCATTTCTTCTTAGTGTATACTGATAACTATATAGTTCCACAATTGGCCAAATACACAATTTAACTTTAAAAATTCCTTTAAAAAATTATCTCCTAGCTAGGCAAGTTATAATGAAAGACATGATAAATGTACAAGAAAAAAAAAAAAAACTCCTCTTAAGTTTATTTTCTAGCTCCAACAAAAATGACTAAGCAAACTCTAAATAGAGCACAGGGACCGAAACACCCACATGTGTCTGCACATGTGTTACTCATACAACACATACAGTGTGCATGGCCAACTGGACCAAAGAAGGCTGCAATTCCTTCAAGAAATTCTAGGAAGTCCATAAACCGTAAGGATAAAATTGTCTCAAGAGAAATGAACACAACATTCCTAAATTCACAAGTAGATGAAGCCTATGATATAATTAAGGACTCATTTTGTTTTTTAAAGTTCTTAATAATGTAATGTTTCATTGTTAATTAAATTTACAAAGCATCAGACACAATGCCTGTCATTGAGAATCTGGGACCTGGATAAAAATAGCCAGGCTATTTTTTCTCATTGACCTTAAAGTTGGGAAGTAAAGACCAATGAATGTACAATTACAAATGGGATTAGAGCTACACCATATGGATATGAATGAATATGAATTTGAATATGAATATGGTTGTTAGTGATAGGTGGTGGAGGCTGTTCAGGGAACACTTCAATGCATAAGTGACAATTGAACTGAGATCTAAGTGATGGCTAGGAATTAACCAGGCAAAGCTAACAGGAAGCTAGCAACCATATTTTTAACTGCAAGGTACTGGAAGGAACAAGGTCAATTGGAGAATCTAAAAGAAACCTGGTGGCTGTAGCTTAGAGAAGGAAAGGGACCTTAATAAGAGATGGTGCTGGAGAGACAGGTAGAGATCACATCATGTAGGACCATTTATATGGTCCAAGTTAAGAATTCCCGTCTCTTTCTTGTGAGCAATGTGAAACTGGCATAGAGTTTAAGGGAGAAAGTAATATTATTAGTCTCTGATAATTCCAATATCTTAGGAATCTCAGACATTTTCCAAATAACAGGTGCCATTAATGTAACTTACCTACAACAAACAAATGAACAAAGTTAAAATTAAACACAATAAAAACAATTTTTAAAATAGGAATCTGGAAAAATGTACTCACATAACTGCAGTCAGAATGATAAACATTACTGGCTGGTTAACTAGTATTTCTCTTTTCTATGCTTGGTGGAAAAATCAAGTGTTAATACAATTTAAGATATCAATGCTTGAGTGTGCATCAGTATTCTTCAGTGAACTGTTTCCATGCATGCTAAATAACTATGTAAGAAGATTCTTCAAAAATTCTAGTGTCTTTACATCTTTAGTCTTTCAGACTTCATTTGACCTTATGCACTACAAAGATTTCTGCCACCACAATCAGGCTGAAAAACTTATTATAACTGAACTTCTTAGCTGAAAGTCTGAGAGCTTGTTACAGCTTTAGAACTTTTCTAAATGAATGATGGCAGATTTTGACTCACAGGCCCCTGTTTCACAGCTTTGGAGACTGAGATCTTGATCTGTAACTTACCTTGGACCTTGGTTATTGTTAGGCTTCAAAATCTTATGTTCACGTATCTTTCATTCTGCTGGGGCCTAGCAAATGCTTACATTCAACTTCAGAGGGCTGTGTCTAATATTCTCTTCTGAAGGATTATTTTATCTAGAATGAACTCAGTTTTCTTGATCATTCAAACACAAATGGCTTGTTTTTGTATTAAAACGAATATGTATTTTAGTCTCAGGTTTTTTGGTATTTGACCAAGAAAGAAATTTAAAATAGGAAAAGGCTAATATATGTAATATGTGCATCCTAAAGATGATGAAAATATAATCACAAATAATAAGATAGTTCAATAGGTAGATGTCCAGTGAGATACTAATGTAAACACAGAAATATGTGCTCCCTCCCAGTAAGCTTGAGGACCTGAGTGTAAACCATTTGCTGTTTCTATATTTGTGGGCCATTATATTTCAGTATAGGTTATTACTTTTTGTTGTGGATCACTTTAAAACTCACACCATATAGATCAACCATATTCATGTCATCTCATATCCCCTGAGTATTAGTATTTATAGATGAGAGAACAAAAGAATAGAGGGTGGCTTCTCACTATTAATATATCAGGAACACCATCCCTCATCTTCTGACTCCCCGTTGCTATTGTTTCCACCATGCTACACTGCTACAGACTCTCGGTTTCCAACAATGTATTCCCTTCAAATTTAGTAAAAACGTTAAGAAAAAAATAAAGACAACGGAGAGCTGAAAACCTGAAGCCTAATACTCTGAATAGCTGCTTCAGGCCGTTACAAATCATTACTCTCTGTGAGACATCGTGCTCTGCATTGGAGAATAAGGCCTGTGGAAACCTGATAACATTTGCCAATGCAAATTAGATTATTCCCTTGCTGCTCCAATTTATTAAATGCACAACAGATGACTTCATATTTTCATTATTGGGAAATGGGCTTGTTAGAATTTCTGGCTCATATCACATGTATTGTATGTCATCATGAAAAATCATTCAATACCCATTACAAAGTCTTCAATAGACTCAGAACTGCGATTTCTAAGTCAAGTTCAATGTAATCTCTATCCCCAAGGATTGTTCAAATTATTAATTTTGAAAATATAAAAATATAATTACCTGCTCCTCTGGTGTGGTTGAAATCTCCTTTAATGATTTTACACGATTTCCCATTGCCATTGCATACACCACAATGATCTTCCCTGGCAAGAGACCCTAAGAAACCATCACAGCCGACTTTCTGTAACAAAAGAATGGCAACACATCATAAAGTGAGTTTTTTCTTTTTTCACTCTAATTTAGGACAAGCCTAGTCTCTACAAACTAGACATATTTAATTGACAAACTAGTAAAATGTCATATTCTCTGGTGCAAACCAATACAGCAAGCTCATGTCAAATATTATCTAAAAGTGATCAAATAGCAGAATAGTGATGAGAATATTTTTATTTTATTAAAATTAAATGATATCCTAAAGCAATTTGATAAAGTATATTGAAACAAATGCAATTTACATAAATCCCAAAGGCAATGACATTTCTATTAAACATAACACAACTAATCTAATTCATTCTACTCAAAAATAGAGGAGATATACTACATTATATAGATGGCTTCACTTCTAAGGCTGCAAAGTAAATATTGAATACTAAATATTAATTATTTTGAAAAGCAAATAAGTGTTTATTTTCACTACAGTTCATGAATAAACTTCTATCCCTGTCTTCTTTAGGATCCAGCACACAAATGTGGCTGCTGTAAGAAAATATAAACCACAGGGGAATTATATTTATATACTTCCAGAAAAATGGTGTTAATACAAATCTTCTGAGATTAAATCACTGACTCTTTTCTAGTGAATAATGTTGGTCTCCCATGCATGTGCAGAAAATATAACAATATTTTGCAAAGCTATGCATACTCAAAGGACAGAATTTACCCTTATGAATGCTGCCAGAAATAAATAGTAGGATCATACAATTATCCCTAAATAGGAGTTGCAAGATGGACTGAGGATACATCCATGTGTAAGTTACAATTACTTTAGAGGGATTTAAATGATATTAATAAAACAGAAACAAAAACAGGGTCTTTTGCTGTGGTTGGTGTGGGTGGTGTTACGATGAGGGAAGCTGGCAGATAACATGCAGCTGCAGGATAAACATCCTGAGAGCAAAAATCACATGAAACCTGCATAATATAGCATCCTTCCTTGTGTCAAGGACTGCATCCATGTCAAGAGGTAGACAATGCAATACATCAGCGGAAAACCTGATCAGCAAATGAAAGCTTATTCAGAGAGGGATAAAGGGAATGTCTCCAGATGAAAGGGGTGGCCACCACAGGAAATTCTCAAAATACAACAAAGGTATGGGAAAACTTCCCTAAGCAGAGCCATGAAAAGACCTGGGAGTCCTGGGGTGAGAAAAAAACATCTCTTTCATATACTAATGACAAAAAAATTTAGAGTAGATTCTGGAGCGATTCTGAAGTAACAGAAGCACCTTTATTGCTCTAAACCTAGCCCCCAGCTTATACCCTGGCAAATAAAATAAACCCAATAAATAGCAGTTTAAAAATTGAATAAATTAGTACTTAATTTCTCTTTTGTCTAACCCTTGTAACTGGAAAATTACATTTCTGTAAACCTAAAATAAAAGTCTGGGATAGACATATGCCATGGCTCGATAATCATGCATTTTTTTAGATAATAATCAAGAATTTCATATTTTGTAATCAGTAGTCTCAAGTACCCACACTTATCAAAATATGCTCACATAACTCCAAGAGTTGAAATTGAACGACTTTGAAAAGGCAATGCTGTTTAACTGATGGTGGGTACGTGAGGTACCACTGGCTGCTGGAGATGGAGGGATAAAGAGGTCCTAACAAGGTAAAGCTTTCTCTACCCTTTGCCATGATGGAAATGTCGCTGGGAGAAAGCTGTCTATTTTCTATGGCCCTCCGACCCATTCACCAAGTTGAAAATTCTATATTCAGCTTCGGTGCTATGCATTTTGTGATAAAACAAGACATTCAATCCAAACCCAACATATAGAAGGTTGTGTGTGTGTGGGGGGGGGGGGGGGTGGGGGGGGGCATGGTTTTAATTATACTGAAAGACCGAATGAAGCATTTTAGTTAAAAATCCAGAATCTTGAAATATTCCAAAGCTGTTAGAAGTCAAAATCCATTTCATAGGACTTTAATGTAATTATAATCATCAGAGTCTCATAGCACCGATGCATACTTTTTTGTTGTTGCTGTAATTTTAATGTCTAGCTAGGAACTCTGTAAAAGATCTGGCTTACACAACATTGTTAAACGAGAAGCATAGTAATTTAGGCTATTGTATGTGGCATATGTAGTTGGAAAACTTTTTCTTGAAAAATAAATTCATTTAAGACATACAATAATCTGACAGATTTACATGCAATGACACAATTAAATTAAAAACTTTAATTATACAACATACATAATTTTAATTCTGAAAACAAATATGTAGAAGTATCTGCAATGACTTATTTTTACATATAAATAAAAAAATACATGTTATATTAGTGCCATATTCTGTTAAAGAATAAAGGAAATTAATATGTAATTTAAAAACCATTCCTTATGTCAATGTTAGTACATGATTCTGCGCTTTAAACTTTATAGCATGCTGGAAAAGTATAGAATCTCAGAGCTGGTGAAGCATTTAAGTTTCATGTTGTTTTCAAGTTTATATCCAGAAGTCCATAGACTTCTATCGAACCAGACTGATCCATCTATAGCTTGCAATTGTTTTCAATTTTTGTGTGTGAGCGTGTGGGGTGGAAAAAGGACACTTTTCATCAAATTTTCAAAGGAGTGTATTGCACACAAAAATCAATGACCATTGGTCCAAAAACTTCATTTTACAGAGTAGTTCACAGATGCAGACCTATCTGAAGTGCTTTTCCCAAGAACAGCTTCCTAGTGGCTGTCATGGATTCAGTGCTGCTCCACTCAGATGCTCTTTTGTAACTAAAGGAGGGATTTCCCTCCCTGCCTGGGCAGTTTATCAGCTGATGGCTCTCGGCCACCAACCCTTTTCAGAAATTACCTAGTCTGAAGAACACTTCATTTTCCAAGGTCACATTCTCTCCAAAGACAGTTTGTGTCCAAACACTCATAGATGTTGCAGGTAAAAAGAGCTTTTTCCCACCCCAAGTGGGGACAACTCTGAAGAGCCATCCCAGTTTCAATGCCCACAGGGTCAGCCGAGGTCTGGTGACTGCACCACAGCCCAGTTTCTCCCTGTGCCCAATCTTGCCTCCTTTCGTTCCCCACATAAATGTTTATCATGAAAACACTTGGCATTAAACATCCTGCATATTAATCTCCCAGGGAAGCCAACCTGAGGCAGAGCTATAACTATCAAATTCTAAGTTCTAGCCTTGGATCTTTCCACCATGCTGCTCATCCTCACTTTAACAGAATTTCTACCTTTCCAGTGATAAATGAATAAGAGCACGCAAATGCATGCAGTAGATGAAGATTATATAAATGGATCTTGAAAACACCATACTAAATGAAATAAATCGGACAGCAAAAGTTAATAATTTCACTCATATGTGGGATATAAAACTGAAAGCAACAAATGAACAAATAAGAAAAACAAACAAATAAAAACTCATAGACACGGATAACAGTATAGTGGTTACCAGAGGAAAGGGGGCTGAGAGGGTAGTAAAATGTAAAGAGGGTTAAATATATAGTGATGGAAGATGATCTGACTGTGGGTGGTGGGTGCACAGTGCATTATATAGATGATGTATCATAGAATTGTACACTTGAAACCTATATAATCTTATTAACAATGTAACCCCCAAGAAATTTAATTAAAATTTTAAAAAAGGAAGACAGAGGCAAATGAAATGTTTAAGTATTATAAGAAAATTTAAAATGCTTTCAGCCCCGGCTGGTGAGGCTCAGTTGGTGGAGCATCATCCCATGCACCAAAGGTCATCAGTTCGATTCCTGGTCAGGGCACATGACCAGGTTACGGGTTTGATCCCCAGTTGGAGTGTGTACAAGAGGCAACCAATAAATGTTTCTTTCTCATCTCTCTCTCTCTCTCTCTCTCTCTCTCTCTCTCTCTCTCTCTCTCTCTCCCCTTCCCTCTAAAAATCAATAAAAACCCATTAAAAAATAAAGTGCTTTCATATTAAGTGAGTAGTAGGATTGACTTTAGTTTTTATGACATGGCTCAGTCTTGGACACAAGACATGGAGAACTGGAGTGCTTGAATTTTTGGTCTGCAATGCTTTGACTTAAAATGACCAAAGTGTTAAAATTTTAGACTTATAATAAGTACTGACAGAATAAAAATCTCATATTCTTTCCACTAGTAATGGATAATATAGATTTTCTAGTCCAAACCCTACATTATACAAAGTAGATCAGACTTGGTCAAGCTCACAATTGAGTCAGGACAACATCCACATCTTTTGAATCTTAGGGCAAAGCTCTCCACCGTACTGGGCAGCTGCTCAGCGGTCCCAGAGCCCTCTTTCAGCATATATGTTCTCCATTTTAGACCATCTTACCTGACACCTGCCATTTGCACAGATATCCAGTCCCTGATAGCCACAAGAAGTTCCATCCATCACTTTTTCTGACAGAAGAATAGGCTGTTCTTTTCCAACAGGTGAGCAAAACAAGGCACATGGTTTTCCTACATATGGAGTAGATAAAAAGAAACAAGCAAAAGTGACTGCATAAATATTTTCATCTTAAGCTTTATTTTTCAGAATAGTTATTAAGTAAAAAATATAATTTGATGTTAATTGGATAATGTAATACTAGAGTAGATAACACTAGAGGGTTATTATGAGTAGCATATGAGATGATGCCTGGAGAAAAATTGTTATCCAATGAGTATCAATGTCCTTCTTAAGAAATCTGTCCTTAGATTATTTTCAAAATGTATCATTTATTATTTTCTGGCACTAAACCTCTACCACCACAAGACAATCATTCTTCCTGAAAAATATTATGGCCACTTCCATTTTTGCTCGCATCTTTTGGAACAAATTCCCCTTTATCTTAATTACATATCAGACATCTACCTACTTAAGATTTACTTTATTTCTAAAACGCTTCCTTTTTTTCAACTTAAAAAAAATTATTTTTCACCCTAGCAGGTTTGGCTCAGTGAATAGAGTCGGCCTGTGGACCGAAGGGTCCTGGGTTCAATTCTGGTCAAGGGCACATGCCCAGGTTGCGGGCTCAATCCCCAGTAGGGGGCGTACAGGAGGCAGCTGATCAATGATTCTCTCATCATTGATGTTTCTATCTCTCTCTCCCTCTCCCTTCCTCTCTGAAATCAATAAAAAAATTTTCAAAAATTATTTTTCAATTACAGTTTATAATCAATATTATTTTGTATTAGTTTCTGGTGTTATTGACCTCACTTATAAATCCCAATATACTAATTTTCATTCCTATGCATTTGGCATTTTCTAATTGAAAAATTACTAAAGGGAGAAAGAAGAACTTCTAAAATGAACAACTGTATAAGCTTTTGCATGACTAGGATGTTTAGAAATGTAATACAATCCCATTAGAACGTCCATTGGTGTGCACAATTGCTGATGTGCTATCTAGAACTCAACCCCCTTTACTGCTTAGTCAGAAAGCAGGTCAGTGTCTAGGATGTCGGGGTTGAGAACCACAGTTCTAGGTAAAGAATTCTTGAATGGCTGGCAATCTTCTTCGGTACTTCGTTAAACAGTAAGATCGGGCAGTTAGAGCTAAAACACTTGCCTTTTAAGTTCAGTCAAAGAGTGCCAAAATATTTTTAAAGTGCTGTTTCTATTTCTAAGCGTGGTACAGAGGAGCTGTAGTACTTGGTAACACCAGTAGTAGGATTATCCAAATCTGAAACTTTAGAGCAAATTCCATGCTACATTACTACTCTATTGGCTTGACACCAGTCGGGCCCTTTACTGTTTATTAAGCTCATACAAAGAGAATGGAAAATAGCTGACAGTCTCTGCCACTGATCTTCGAGTATGTCTTCAGCAAAGTTCCAGGATGCAGATGGGGTTCTATAAATACCAAATAACAGCCAGAGGCATGGAACAGGGTATCACTTTGCAAAGGGAAGACGGACAGTCAAATGAGCCTTCAGAATTGAACATTTCAAACAGTTTTCACATGTGGCTTCTGAAAACTGCTTTGAACAATTTTGATGAGTTGGAACAAGGCCTTCAATGTGCATGGTTTTGAAATTTTCCTTTAGGATGCCATTATAAGCCACAATAAAGCGTTTCAGTGTGCTCTCACACCTCAAAGTAGGTTATGTTTATTCAATGGCTGCTTACTGTGTCATATCTTTGGACTTAAAAACAGCTGCTGTAATTGTAACACTTTAAAAGTCATATATATATATATATATATATATATATATATATATATATATATATCTTTCTGGAGCTTTTATGAAAGAGAGGAGCAAACCTGATACATGAATAATGTTGACAGGAGTTAATCTAGAAAATTCCACTCACATTCCAAGCAAGACTTCAGATAAAAATCTTTGTATTTCTCCTTTTACAACATATTGTCAATTGGCTGTGCTTACTTTAGCTTTACAGATGACATAAACATTTGATACCAATCTTCCTTCCTGGAGTATACCCTTGAGATTGTGACATTCTAGTGATCCATTTAACATGCCAGCACTTGGCAGGCAGGGTCTGTCTTGATTTAGGAGACGAACCCTTTCCAAGATATGCATTAAACATGGATATCAGCCAATTTTCAGCACAGAGTATGCAAAACACCTGAATGTTAAAGCCATGCATCTTTTTTCTCTAAAAATAAATGTTCTACGGCATCGATGCCCTACTTTTAATTCTCCTAGCCACAGATCCATGTACTCCATAACAGTAACAGAAATAGCCACTTGCATTTTAAGGTGTCATATGTTATTAAGACTTAGACTTTTAAACAGAATTATGTATTTCAATTTCTTCCATTGTGCTATAATATATGGAGACAAATTGTTGTGGATTCTATTCATCATACAGACTGCTGGGTTTGCTTGATGTCTCACTTGTAAAAAATTCATTATAAAAAATGCTAACCTGCTAATTATATAATTATCTGTTATGGATTATTCTGGTGATAAATGTCACTTTATAAGTTAGGAACTTACTCAATTGTGATTTCCAATATCTTTAATATTTCAAACTGACTCCCATCCAATTCTGATTTTTTTTAACCTGAAGGAAACCTCTTTCCTATCTCTTATTTCACATATGAGTAAACAGGTTTCAAATGAATTTAATATTACCAAATTGTATAGTCAGTTAGAGGCAGAGATAGAATTACCCTTCAAATGATCAGATAATCACTTTCATGATCTGAATAGTCATCTTGATTATATCTTTACAACAAAAATATATTGTTTATGTATTTCAAATTTATGCAGCAGATATTAATCAAAAGCTTAATAACTGCCAGACTGTACACTAGGCACAGACAATAGAGAGAATACAGACACGTTAAATCTGCTACAACAGGGTGCTTGGGGGGTACTTGGAAGAGGCACATACCCAGTTTGGAGGGTCAGGGGGACTCTTTTTTCTAGAAAACTTGACATGAGCTGAGTCCAAAAAAAAAATCGGTAGAAGTTTTCAAAGTAAATAAATGAGGGGAGAGAGATCAAAGCTTGAGAAAGAAAAGGGATTATGCCAAGAAACCAGCACGTTTACAGGCCCAGAAATAAGAGAGCACGATGCACATGAGGAAGGGAATGGAATCCAGCCTGACTGTGCTGGAGACTGCAGAAGGGAATGAGAGAAGTCAAAGGGGTGGGCCTTACAGACCAGGTAATAAAGTTTGAGATCGGTCCTGAGAACAACGGGACTCATGGAAGGGTATTACTTGGCAATGCACCTGACAAGCCTGTCCTTTCAAAGGCCAACCCGGCTGAAATGAGGAGGGGCTAGCAGAGGGTGAGACTACGGCAGAGATTGTGCAGAAGCTAAGGAATCCAGGTTAGAGATGGTGCAATTATGAACAAAGATGCTGGCAGTAGGAAGATTTGGACAAGTGAGATTTGATGACTGATTACAGGCAGATGGAGATTGAGGAAGGAGTCTGGCTTAGCTTGGTAATGAGGCAGATCCTGATTTCATTCTCGGTGAGAGAGCTCAGTAAAAGAAGCATAGAGTGGATTGAAAAAGGAAAGGAACAGGGGGTGTGTTCAACTTGGAGCACATTGAGTTGAACATGAATGGGATTTTGAGATGCCATGCAACAGATGGGTAAGTAGCTAAGGAGATCAGAACAGAGCAAGCTGGGTTGGAGATTAATATTTGTGCTCCATTACATATAGATGATAAATAAAACCTAGTGAATAAGATTATCCTAAGGAGAATGTTTAGTCAGAAGACAAGAGGGGCCAAGACAGACCACTAGAAAATTCCCACTGGACACATCAGTCATTCACCTAATATTTATTCAGTGCCTATTCTGTTCACGTATATTTACAGTGCTAAAGATATAACATGCACAAAATATGACAACAAGCCCTGCTCTTACAACTATTAATTGAAGGGCATATAATAAACAAATAAAACATAAAAGTATTATGGCAGATGATAAGCTCTTGGAACAACAGAATAAAGAAGAGAAAGGAAAGGCACTGAGTTAATATTTAAGAAAAGACCTGAAGGGGGTGAAAGAAAGGATCAGACTGATATCTGGGGAAAGTACTTCAGTACAGAAAACATCAACCTCTAAGATATGAAGACAGGAGGGTACCTAACTTATTCAAGAAAGAACAAGGGAGCCTGTGTGGGTGGAAAAGTGTGAGGAAGGAACAATAGAGATGAAGTTAGAGGGTAACAAAAAGCCAGGTAGCGGAGGTCCTTATAGGCCATTAGAAGAACTTCAAACTTTCACTCTTGGTGAGTTGTGAAGATACTAGGCGGTTTTGAATGGAAGAATAACATGATATTACTGACATTTTAAATATATAATTCTAAATCTAGCTGCTATGTTCAGAATGAAGGCAGCGTAAGAGCACAGGCATAAAGACAGAAGGCCACTGCAATCATCTGGGTGAAAGAGAGTGTCTTGCACCAGGGTGGCAGTTCTGGATGATGAAAAATGATGAGATTCCGGATGGATTTTATGCAACCTTACTGATATTTTGAATATACAGTAAAAGAGAAAGGAAATATAATAACTCCCAAGTTTTTGGTCTAAGCATCTGGAAAGACAGAATAACCAGTTATTGAAGGGATTGTGGCATAATTTCTTCTCAACTGCAGAAACAGTATGTTTGGGGACTATGTGGGGAAAGAGAACATGACACGTTCGAGGCAGTAAAACAAGACCAATGTGTGGAGTGCCAAGTGAAAGGGATGGAGGTTTTAGATGAAGAAGGAGACAGTATCAGGGGGCAGATTAAGGAGGGTCTTATTGTGCATGTCATGTGGGGTAATTTGGTCTTTACCTGAAGAGTTATGGGAAGCCTCTGAAAGGCTTTAAGGAAGAGATACAAATGATCAAATCTGCACTTTATATAAAGATCTGGGGGCTGCTCTATGAAGAGTGAGTTGAGGCAGAAGAAGAATGGAAACAGAAAGACTTCTTTGGAGCCACTCGAGTAGCCCAAGCAAGACACAGTGGAAACTGAAGTTTAGAATAGTGAAAGTGGAGATGGAGTGGAGAGAGATTCAGGAAGTAAAATAGATAAGACATGGTGATGGATTGGATGTGTGGGGGAGGAAGATGGAAATTTAGAATGTCACATCTCTGGCTTGTGCAACTGAAAAGCTGGGATAACTTCACTGAGATAGGAGACACTAAAGAGGATCAGAATGGACATGGATTGGAAGGGTTAAAATCATGAATTTAGTCTTAAACTTACAGATATTCAAGTAGAAATATCAAGGAGGAACTTGCACAAACAAGTTTGGAGCTCAAAGGAAAAAATCTGGCTGAAGGCATAACTTCATGAGTTATTTGCATATTTGAAGTCATGGGAATAGATGAGATCACTTAAGAAGAAAATGTAGAGTGAAAACAGAATAGCATCTGGGCTAGTCAGAAAACACCAGAGAGAGCATAGACATAGAGGTGTTATGTCATGGAAATAAAGGTGCATGAGTGTTTCAAGAACCAAAGGGTAGCCAATCATTGGAATGTCTTTGAGAGTTCAAGTATAAAAAGGACTGGAAACCATTTATTAAGTCTAGTTTCTATGAAAGTCCTGACGACATTAGTGTGATTTGTGCTGGTAAAATCCAGATTGAAAAGTCAGGAAACAGAGGGCTGGAAAACAGACTACTCTTTTCTTTTGAGAAGTGTGTCCATTGGGGGTGGGGGAGGGAAGAGTATAAGTACACCAGCTGGAGATGGCTATGAGCTTGGAGGAAGGTCTGCAGATTTTCATGGAGGAGTCCTAAATATGTTTAAAAATCCAGTGTGAAAAATTAGAAAAAGCAGATGAAGTATATAAGAGAAAGTAGGGGTAACCAATGAGCCCACTGAAAAGGGAAAATCGGGATGACATCACAGACACAGCTGGAGCCCCCGGCTTTGGAAAGGAGGAATGAAGATTGTGCTGCATGGAAGAAAGCAGATGGAAGAGGGTTAGACTTAGGGGTTTGATAGCAAGAAAATGAGGAGGGAATTATCTGATGGCTACTCCCCCACCAAGAGGTAGTGGAATAATGTGCTCGATTATTTAGCTGTTCGCATTAGTGCTTGTAAGCTCAGTTGCCTACATGGAGGGAAGGGTTTTTTTCAGATGAGTGCACTGAACCTGATAAACAATGGGGTGTAGGCTACTAACAAGAGCATTGTTGAAAGGAGGGAAAGCACAGTCCAAATTGATGAAGGGGGGAAACAACAAAAAGAGAGACCAGGGGCAAGTCGGTTAATTAAGACAGAGAATTCCCCACCACTTTTGGTACTGCAGCTCGAACCCACAGTCCACTGACCATGGGCAAGAGTTATCATTCTTAAGAAATAGGCAACATACAATTTTCTTAAAATTCTGATTATGATTAAAGATTTACAGGAAGTTGAAAAAACAGTACAGAGAGATCCCATATACCTTTCACCCAGTTTCTCCCCATGGTTACACCCTGGTAACTACAAAATAGCAAACCCAGGAAATTGACATCGGTACATGTATGTGTATGATTATATGACATTTTATCACATGTGTAGATTTTTACAACCACCACCACCAAAAATATATTGAACTATTTTTCATTAGCGCAATGTTCTACCATATGCCATCCCTTTACAGTAACATCTCTTCTCTCCCCACTCCCATCCCTAACTCCTGGCAACCGCTAACCTATGTGTTTCCCATCTCTCCAGTTTTATCATTTCAAGAATGTTACATAAATGGAAACATACAGTATGTGATCCTTTGAGGTTGTTTTCTTTTCAATCAGCATAATGCTCTGAAGTAAAAAAGTCATTGCACATATCAGTAATTTGTTCCTTTTATTGCTGCTTAATATGGTCTGCATGTACCTCATTTGTGTAAGCATTCAACTATTTAGAACCTTTTTGGTTGTTTACAGTTTTGGCTGTTGAAAATAAAGCTGCTATAAACATGTGTGTACAGGGTATTTTATGATTGTAAATTTTCATTCTTCTGGGATGAATGCACAGGACTGCATTTTCTAAATTATATGATGAGCATATCTTTAGTTACTTAAGAAGCTGCGATGCTTGTTTTCAGAGTAGCTGCACGTACCACTTTAGGTTCCTACCAGCAAAGTCTGACAGGCACAGCATCTCCTCATCCTCGCCAGCATTTGGTATTTTCATTCTTTTTTATTTTAGTTGATCTGATTGATGTGTAGAGATATTTTTAAATATACATTTTTAGCCAGTGCTTGTGGTTGTTTTATGTCAGTAAAGGCAGAAAAAATAGAGTGTAGAAATACCTAGAATATAACCTGTGAAAATGACATTTACTACTGTTATAAACATTTTGCAAACCCAGATGTGGTGATGTGGTTGGTCATACCTTCATCCATGACAGCTTGCCACTGAAGTACATGCTTTGAGTACGAAGTTCTAACACTATAGGCCTGACATTGCCAGTCTCTGAATCCAGGCAAACCTGCAGGACAAGGTGGATTCTCACATACTCTGTATTGTTTTCTGGGACCATTACAATCCCTTGCTTCAGAACCTAGCCTAGAAAAGATAGTACAAATAATCAATTTTATCTTTTTTTTTTTTTAGGTTAACTACTCATTTTTTTTAAATTAAAAGGCATTATATTAATAACGCATACCCCTTTATATTAAATCTACTTTTGAAAATGTGGACTCATTAAATGACTGGTAATAGTAGAAAAAATGCATGTTTTTCTTAAAAGTAAGTATTTTTTTCCAATCCTTGATCAACTTAATTTCCAAAATACATGAGAAATAAAAGCCAACTTGCCATGAAAATTAAAGAGAAAGGGCTGAGGCTGGAGCAAAACAGAAAGTCTACAATTCCCATGAAAGTGTTTGTTTATAAGAATTATTAAGAAGATGCTTCTAAACATTTTCATACAAATTTGTTAAAATTGCTTGGGAAGTAATTGGGGCACTGAGCCCACACCAAGAGTCAGCATAAAACGGAAATGAATGACTTTCTCACACCCGTTCCCAGGATCACGGCAGGACTGATGGGGTGGAGCAGCAGGATCTCGTCATGCTCCCTCCCTATCTGTGCACGTGCTTAGCTTCCTCTGACATTGATTTTGTTCTCATGCCTTCCCTTTCTGAAGTCCTGTCCTCTTCTAGCTCTTCTCAGGGTTCCTTTAAGTGTCAACTTACTTTTTCTAATACATTTTCCCCTATTTAACACATTTTATTTGATTTAATCAAGAAACCACCCTGTGTAGGGTTTAAGTATTTGTTCTTAGAAGGATTGGTCTTATTTTATTCTTTTTCTTTTTTCAATTACAGTTGATATTCAATATTATTTTGTATTAGTTTCAGGTGTACAGCATAGTGCTTAGACAATCTTATACTTTACAAAGTGGTCCCTCTCATATTTCCTGTACCCACTCATCACCATACATAGTTATTACAGTATTATTGACTATACTCCCTGTACTGCACTGTACATCCCTGTGACTACTTTGTGACTACCAATCTGTATTTCTTAATCCCTTCATCTTTTTCACCCAGTTCCCCAACTCCCTCCCCTCTGGCAACCATCAATCTTTTCTGTCCTATGAGTCTATTTCTATTTTGTTTGTTTATTTTGCACTTTAGATTCCACATATGAATGAGATTTTTAAAGGGAGTTTTTATACAAAATAAATAATTTGGGGACTTGTCAGTTTCCCCCAGTGGAGTAGGGTTTGAGGAGTATCTTTTGCTTTCCAACATGGTTTATCAGTAAAACCTTTGCATTTCAGAATTAAAGAAAAAACTGCCCTCCCCCAATGCACGAACTTTGCGTTTACCCAGGACACTTGCGCTCTCGACTGCTGATCCCAGCACTGCAGGTTCGGCTGCAGGGGCTCCACACGCTCCACTCTCCGGCCACATGTCCAGGTGCTGAGGTCCTGCTGGTACATTCTCCAGCCTTACACCACTATTCCAAAAGTTATGTCTTAGGTGAACAAATCAGGGCACAATGGAAAATCATTCACTGGCCTACAGAGTCACTGAGATTGCGATTAAATCAGGTCTACTGGATCCCCAAGCATGTGCAATTGAAAAAGACCACCGATCAGTAGGCACTTCCTTATTGTGATGGTAATAGAATGGTCCAGTTCCCCCAGGTCTCATGTCAGATCTAACAGTCTTGTCATGAAAACAGCACACAGCCCAGCCAGTGTTTCTCAGTGGCTGAGCATCACCCAGGAACCAAGAAGTCTCTGGTTAGCTTCCCGGGCAGGGCACATGCCAGGGTTGTCAGCTGGATCCCCAGTAGGAGGCATACGGAAGGCAGCCGATCAATGATTCTCTCTCATCATTGATATTTCTATATCTCTCTCCCTCTCCCTTCCTCTCTGAAATCAATAAAAATATATTTAAAACAACAAACAAAAACCCAGCACACAGACATTTGTACTGCAGCCCTGAGCATTCAGTACTTGTGACAGGGAAAGGTGAAGAGGGAATGTGGGGTTGCCCAGGCCAGGAAAGGAAAACTATCACACTCTAAAAACTTATAACTAAAACGTGATGAACAGAAAACGCAGAGTCATATGTAAGGATGGAAGAAAATAAGACACCAATGTCCTATAACTAGAGTGAAGCAGAATTTAAACAAATTTAGCAACTTTTATTTGAAATGTCAGTGATTCAGGGTACTCTCCTTATATTAAAAAATAAGTATTATTTATTTTAGCACTTTCCTGTATGCCACCCACCCCCCCCTTTTTTAAAGAGTTCCCATTAAATTGAAGCCTTAACATTATAGCACATTTTCTTCTGAAAGTTGTTTATTTGAAAAACTTGGGCAATTAGACTTTTTGAAATTCTGTCATTTCATTTCCATTTTTCTGTAGCTTATTTAGTGTCTATTTACTGAGAAATGTGACTGTGAAAGAAAAAAGAAGAGTGTGCTCCTTCTTTTTTATATTTACTTTTGCATGGACTTTAAACAAAAGCAGTGAAAGAGACTGTTCCTGTGTCACTAAGGAATGGCTGCCAGGACTTGGTAGACAGCTTATTATAATTTCTTCTTATTCCAGGAAAATCATGTATGTGGTGCTCATGGCAAACAGGTTCAAGGTAAAAATTAATTGAAGAAAATCATGTTGAGAATAATAAGTAAAGATCAGAAAAATTTAGATTAATGGTTGATCAAATTGACCCTTTCAGCCCTAAACACTTTTCTGCACCTAAGGGCAACATGATTTTTAAGGAATTTTGAGAAAATTAAGAAACACTCTGATTCTCAATTTTCCCATTTCAAAATGAGAATGATAATCAAACTTATCTAACAGACTTTTTTTCAGGGACTGAATAAAGTGCTAAGCATAATACACAGACCATACTAAAGATTTAATAAAGGTTAGCTATAACAAAAATAAATTGCATGTTTATCATATTAATGTTATTAATAAGTTTCCAGAAACCTTACCAAAATTCTATTCATTCTGCTTTTCATTGATCTATCTTTCTTTTAAAATTTATTCTTAATTTTTTTAAAATTTATCTTTGTTGTTGAAAGTATTACAGGTGTCCCTTTTTTTCCCCACTGACCCCTTCTAGCCCACACCCACCCCCCTCTTTAAAATTTATTTAGAGAATAAGTCTTTAAATGCTGTCTTTAGAAAAATTAGAAACTATCCTACATTGTTTTGTTTGAGCCCAGTTAATGCTTTTCTATGTAATAAAATAATTAGTTCCTGCAGATTTTCTCTAATCATGTAAAATTTTAAATTCACTCACTTTTAGAGTCAAGAAATTTTAAATCCAGGCTTAAAAAAATAAACCTCAACAACTCATATGTATTGATATGCTAAGTCTGTCATTAAAAAAACTAAGATTTTGGATGAAGATTCAAGTCTAAAAATTTCAAAAGAGGGAAAAAACAGACCCTGTGAAAACATTTAAACAACTTAATGGTTTTAAGGACCAAACTTAATGGTTTTAATGTTATGTCATTCATGGGGGGTGGAGGGGGGGGATCTGAGGAGAAAGCTGTTAAACTTCAATTGGTCAAATTGTTTTGACCTACTTGAAATATGTTTATTTTTCCCAGAGTGAATGTCATAGCTCCTTGCCCAGTCAGCAGCAAGCTGACATTAAAAGGATGGACTAGAGTTCACAGCTGACTAAAAATATTCTGAGAAAGACCAGGATCTAGACTTGTATGTCATTTCAACTAGACCAAATTGGGCAGATGAAGAGAAATGGAAACAGATATGCAAGCCAAATTTGCGTACACAAATCAGAGAAATTTAAAGAAACATAATACTTAAAGTTCATCACCTTGCAGATAAGCATGTCTCTGGGTAAGACTGTGGAGAACCTGCTTTTGTGTCTTGCAGGTGAAGGAGCTGGACTTCAATGTGAGGTAAGTGTTAATTGTTTTCTTTAAATCATTATACAATATACTCTATTGCGTTTGAATGTAAAATGATCCTAATTATGTTTTTTCATAAATTTTCTAGCAGCATATTTTGTTTCATTTATATTTTTTAGACTCAAAAACGATATTACACCTGGTCTAAAAAAAAAAAAGGTCAAAATTTGTCTTATCTACTAATTCAGTTTGATTTATGAAAATGTTAAGAGAATGTACTATAGATTGTTTCTGAGATGGTACACGACCTAAAAAATTGACTCTATTCTCTCAAATTTCTATGCAGATATGTCCAGGAAGCTCATGAAAACAGCGGATGAGAAGAGGTCCAGGAAGATGTCAAAGGAAACACTGTTTTCTAATCAAATCTTCTCAGACATACATTATTGGATTAGAGAAAAGGAGAGGAGGAAGGAAGTCAACAAACTCGGTACATACGAAAATTTGTTATTATAAGAGTATTACTGTTTTCATTTTTTTTATCAAGAATGACTATGGTAATTTCAAGAATCTCAATTTTAAAAAAGTAAATAGAGAAGATATATTAAGTAGAATCCTTCAAAGTAATCTAAAATTCTAGTAAATTGGTATAATATTTTGCTTTCCCCTCCCCCAATGTATATTTCTTGTTTCTTACCAAATAATTTATCAACTCTTTAACCTCTAGTCTATAAAAATGTAAATACAGATGATACTATTATTTAAGAGAAAGGAAGAAAGGAAGCGGGCTATTTGTAATTTGGAAAATGCTGTGTATAAATAGTGCATAAATCCCTACACTCACAACCATTTTGAATCATATCGTTTTGTAGGCACCTCCTCAACTTAATTATATACTTGTAGGTAAACTAGTTACACAGCTAGATTAACATCACTGGAGTGGCATCATAACTGTTTCTTGGTTTGCAATGCATTGAGCTACAGTGTTTAGTGCGAGGTTGCAAGCATTCAAATGTTTTAGCACTACAGCACTCAACTGCAGAACCTGGGGAGCTATCTTCATGGTGGCTCCTACAACAGCTGAAACACATGGCCTGAGGAACCGAGAAGTTCATTAGTTACTTCCATACACAACGTATGACACCAGCACCACTAAGAGCACATCATGCGTGCAATCATAGGGAAATAAAACATTCTACTTTTGAGGAGTTGGAAGAATAAGTTTATGTTAGAGACCTTGAGAATGCAAATTATTCTCATAAATATCAGGAGAAAAATAATAGTAGAAAACCATTTAGACACTAGATTATTAAAAAAAAGAGCTTTTATATTGCCACATAACTAAGGAGAATGGGTTGTATGATGTTTGAAGAAATATGGCTATCTTTGTTTATTAGTGTTTTTGTGTTTCAGGGATAATGAAAAGTATTGCTGGTGCATAGTTTTATGATTCAAGCAATAAATTACTCAGCACAACACCATAAGGCTTGCCTAATATACACACGTTATTGCACTTTTGTGTATAATTTTAAAAATAAAACAAATCCAAATTCTGACTCTCCATATAAGCTCGTAGAAAAACATTTGGCACAGTATGTGAATAACTGACTGATATTTCACAAAAGTTCCCTTTAAAGAAACCATTTTTTATTGATTCTATCTAGTGATAAAATATTTCCAGTCTTTTTAAAGATATCTGGGATTTAAACAAATTGTACTGTTTTTAATTAAAGAAATCATATAAGTAACAAATGACTACATGCTTAATGCAAACAATCCAGAAATGTCTGGAGAAAAGTTATATTCACCTTCACCCCCCGTTGCTTTATTCCCATCCATCAATTCCACTTCTCTCCCAAGAATTAACTACTAATTACAGTTTGAAGTTTATATTTTCAAACTATATACATATAATTTAAATATATATATATATATATACTATGTGATGTGTATTCACATCTGTATACAAGTTGTTGTTGTTTTTCTTAAATCTCAAATGGTATAATAAAGTATCAATTTTTCTTACATGCCTTTATATCCTAACCACTGTGTCTTGCAGATATTTTCATGTTAGAACAAATATGACTACTTCATTCTTCTAACAGATACACTGTGACCATTCTTCTCCTGATAAATATTTTTGTTGTTTCTCATTTCTCACCATTGCAAATTGCATTTACATAAACATCTGTGTGTGTATTTGTGTACACACCCACATACCAACTTTGTGCACATGTGTAAGCATTTCCTTAGGCAAAATTCTAGAAATGGAATTGCTAGATTTCCATTCTGTCAATTTTTCAAATGGATGTGTTTTTAAAGTAGCACTCTACATAACTTTTTTCACTAAGTATTCATCCTAAGTAATCTTTATGTTGTTTCTTTTCAAATATAATAAAAGTTCATGTTCTTCAGAGGCAAGGTTTCTGATCTTTCATCTAGAATGAAGTCATACTATTCACTTTCCCTTCATAGAATAAAAATTTAAAAACTAGGTCCACTATTGAACTATCTTTTGACTAAATTTACCATAATTATACATTCATGTGAGATCTACCTCCTTCAGTTTCTTCAAAAGAAAATTAAATTTTCAACAACAATTATTTTGATTTGGAAATATATACTAATAAATTTCTATAGCCTTATAAAACATATTAGGTTAAACAACTTATACAGCCAAATGTTTACTAATCCCCAAAATGTCAAATGGAGTGTTTTATTTATGATGCTTGAAATGACAAGGAAAAATTATATTCAGTGGCTCTCCTGAGACAATATTTTACACCTGAAAGTATTCATCAGTTCTGAGAAGTGTTATTATGTATGCTATTATTTATGATTGTTATTTCTTACTATTGCTATAAATAGTAAAAAAAAAATGAATTCTTTTTTTTGGCAAGGTAATACATATATCTATCTGACTCTCAACATTCTCATAATCAACAACAATAAAAATAATTGCACTGATATTAACAAAATAACCATGGATTTAAAAACTATGAAAAGTTAGAAAGGAAAATAGATGAAATGCTAACATTTTTATATATACTGAAAATATTCCACTAGTGTTAAGATGGACACACATGTAACTGGCAGGAGGAAATTATATTCTAATTAACTCCAGACAACACCAATGACTTACCTTACCAGTGTCACAGTCAGTTCCATCCATAGGGGGATCCAGCTTGGTTCTGCATTCTTTCTCACCTTCCACCTTGCACCACAACCCTGTGCAGATAACATGCTGAAAACAAGGGCATAATAACTGATAAGGGAACAGTATCATATTTTTTAGGTTAAATCAATCGTTTTTGAGAAAACTATTTCAATAGAACAGAAGTTCTTTGAAAAAAATATGCTTTAGGTGCTTTTAATATTAAACTTATGACTAAAATAGGATATGGCTTATTTATAGTAATGCGAAGATTGATACATAAAAACAGAAAATCTGTTTAATGTATTTAAGTATGTTTAAATTTCTTTTAATAAAACACAGGAGATCATGCAACATTAAGTAGCTGCAACACAAAAGGGTAAGCTAGAAATCATTATTTATACCATTACACGAACCAGGTTTGAGGAATCAAAATGCCTCCTGTCCTAAAGCTTGTAGTCACCTTTGCTTTATACTTAAATGCCATGCCGAGTGTCATGATTTCATTGTACATCCTTAGTCCTTGACACAATACAGAGCACTCAGTGGGTGTACTTCCATAAATTATCAGTCATTTTACCTCAGTTGGAATGAGTTCTAGATCTCCAGGACACAATGAACTTTTTCTATGGAAAAGTTGAAAGGAATTTTAAAAAACGACGACTGAGATAACGCAGCAGAGACAGAAGCAACGAAGAAGAGCGCTCCGAGGAAAAGCAAGAGGGAGGACAGTCAGAAACCTAAGCCACAGCTGTAACTGTGGCCACCCCAGAGACACAGACAGTAACAGGCGCAGCTGCCATATTCTTAAGAACTTCCTATTTCTCTAAGATGGCTGAAGTTTTTTAGGCATAAGTATGTTACTAACAAATTGCATAGACATATGAAATCCATGAGGGATATTTAAAGGCAATGAAAGCAATCTGTAGTGAATATGATTATGTTGCTCTCTATCCAGATGTTTGGAGAAGAGGGTGGAAGGGAGCATGTCAATACAAACAGAAAAAAAGGTAAGCGACCATGTTAAAGACAAGAGTCATGCAGGGTGAGAAGATCAGTTCGATGGAGGAGGCACCCAGTGGAAGGGAGCATGGACAAGACTTGAAAGATAGCAGAACCAGATCTTGCCAGGGAGGACTAGGGACTGACTCCATGTCCGGAGAGAAAGAGAAGCCACTTAGCAGTTGACCAGCAGGTTAAGAGAAAAAGGCTATTTTAGGGGGTTTATTCTGATGGTGGTATTCAGCCTAAAAACTATGGCAGCTTTAGCCGGTTTGCTCAGTGGAAAGAGCGTCAGCCCAAGGTCTGAAGGGTTGCAGGTTCGATTCTGGTCAAGGGCATGTACCTGGGTGGCAGGCTTCATCCTGGGCCCTGGTCAGCACGTTGCAGGAGGCAACCAATCGATGTGTCTCTCTCATATTGATGTTTCTCTCTATGTCTTCCCCTCCCTTCTACTCTCTCTCTAAAAATCAATGGAAAACTATCCTTGGTTAAGGATTAACACAAAAACAAACAAACAAACAAAAAACATGGCAAAGTTCAAATTAATGTATGACCCAAATCTGGGAAAGATATATTTAAGCTAATGTTTTAAACAGGTCTGTTACAACTCTAACAATGGATTTGTCCACAAGCTCCAAAATATTCTTTTCCTGTCTTTCTTTAAATATTTCCATTTCTGACATGTTTGTAAGTTCTTAAAAATTCAACAATCAATGCAACAGTGTGATATATTTTATTTATGTTGCTTTATCGGCTATGACAGATAGTTTTCTGCTTCAAAATATTTTATACAAGTATATTTTGTATGCTTTTATTTGCACATATCATTCATCAAAAAATTCATCCAGAAACTCACTTTTAAAAATCCCTAAATCAAATCTGTACAATATGTTAGACTCTTGAAAATAAAAAGAGAGGTTATTTGTTTGATGTACTTTTGTGGACACATTTCTATTTGAATTAACAGATCTCTAACCTGAGAATTTTAGTTCCTAGAAGTTTTTTTTTTTTTGTTTGTTTTTCCCTCCTGAGACCTTTCTGTTAAGGATGTTTTATAATCATGGGGTCAACTGTTGAGTTTTCTGCCAAGGAAGAGTGTTGCTCTACTTATATTCAATAAAGCTTAGTTGTGTGAAAACATGAATTATTTCAGTCAATTCGTTAGTTAACCAGTGCACACTGAATTAAAAAGCCAACCTTCCGCTCTGTAGTTTTAGGATATAACTTGCCTGTTGAACACTGTTGGTGGTCTGAATTCTGACCTTCCACCATCATCTACTGTTCAAAACAGCAGGTACTTTAATTGATTTCCACTTGAGGCACTGAGAGCATAAAAGCAAACTTGGCAGCTTTTCAAGATAAGCACAGTCATGTCGCATAAATCTCTCAAAGAGGAGCTCCCTTTACCCTTTACGTTCTGCAGGCCTAGGGATCTTACGGAAGTAAATCACAGCCTTGTTTTTAAACATAACTCATATTCAAAATTTCAATCCCAACTGTCTAAAGCAGGGGTGGGCAAACTTTTTGACTCAAGGGCCACAATGGGTTCTTAAACTGGACCGGAGGGCCGGAACAAAAGCATGGATGGAGTGTTCGTGTGAACTAATATAAATTCAAAGTAAAGGAGCGGAGGGGAGAGCAAGAGAACCGGATAGAACAGCCGGATCCGGCCCGCGGGCCGTAGTTTGCCCACGGCTGGAAGTAAAGCAAGAAAATGTTGAAGAAATCCGTTTTTTACCCTAAGTGGAATATCTCAGACATGTGCTATTAAAGCTTTGTAATATCAAGCCCTTTCTTAAGATGAGGGGCAGGGTGGGATATCTTGTTAGAACCAAACAGTCACCATATGTTACACAAGTCAGAGTTGAATTTTTTTTCCAAGTTAATTGTTGGAACCACTTAACATGTCAATTAAGAAAAGAACTTTCAAGCTTAAAATGCTTTGCACAGGAATCCAGAACAGAAATGTACAACTTAGCATTTCCTAGCAAACTAATAAAAATAATACAATATCCCTTTTTTATTCTTCCATAACAAGAAAAGACCATTAAAAGCACATTGTATTAATCTGGATGTTTATCTCAAGTAGGCTTTTTAAATGTTTACATGAAAATAATATATGTTTTAAAACAAATAATTTAAATGGAAGATTAACTGCTCATATATAAATATCATAAAATTTATCTTCAAAGATAACCTATACCTATGTCTTTCTTTATAGCAAATAGTTCCATTAAGATGTTCTGAAATTTATGTTAAAATAAAAAACTTAAGTGCATATATGTGAAAGAAACAATTAAATCTTGAACATGTAACTCTTAATTCTTCCACAAATTATCTTCCAAAATACAATTTCAATAACTTAAACTTTTGATTGAAAATGTAATTCCGTATAGGACAGTATATTCAAAAACAGTGTTTTCCATTACAGAACACCTTAGTATCATTAAAAATGGAAGAGAAGAAGAAAGAGAAAGAGGTATTTTTAAAACTCGAAAAACAAAAGACTCAAAAGAAATAATAAAAAGCTGAAATCTATTCATTATAAATACTAAATAAAATTGAAAATTAGCAAGAAAAGAGAAGGCAAAACAAACACTATTAGTAATAAAAAACGAAGTCATAACAACAGACAATGTAAAGTTTAAACAGAAATAGGATGATTATGAGGTTCATGACAATAAACTTGACAACTTACATAAAATGAAAGAATGTTTTTTTAAAAAAACTTACTAAAATGGTCCCAAGAATCAATAGAAAAGCTGAACTGTTTTGTAACCATATGATAGTTAAAACTGATTGTTAAAAATCTCACAAAGAATACATCTGGTCCAAAAACTAACAATCTTGCAAGAAAATTAAATTCTCAATTTACATAAACTCTCTGGAGAAAAGAAAAAGGAATACTTCTAAACACACTTTATGATATCCAAGCCAGAAGGCATTGTAAAAGAAAGTTAAAATAGTCATCTACCTCATTAGTAAATTAAATTTAAATATGTTAAACAAATGTTAACATACTGATTCCAGCAATGCATAAAAAATGCCATGTGCCATGACCAAGTTGGCTTTTTCCTTGGAATACAAGGTTACTGCAACAGTAGAGATTTGATTAATGTAATCAAGCATACCAGTAACTTTGAAATCTATGATTTTGATGTCTGTGGGTACAAAGCATGCGATGCAATTCAACATCCATTAAAACATTCATTAAAAAAAATCTCAGTAAATGAGCCATTGAAGGAAATGTCTTCATGATTAATGGACATTTATGAAAATCTTCAGCAAACATCATAAAAAAAAGTGAAATGTTGAAAGTTTTCTTTTAAGATTAGGAAAATGACAAAGATGGCATCTTGGTACCAACATTAGGAAGTGAATACATAATATATCAAAAATGACAAGAGGAAAAAAAAACTGTCATTATAGACTCCTCAACTTAGCTAAAATTTTATTTAAAACCAAAGGTTAAATAAAGACTCTCAAGAAAACAAAACTGAGTGTTTACTACCAACAAAACTATCCAAAAGGAATTTCAAAATGATGTACTTCAAGAAGAAATAAGATCTGATAGCAAAGGACTGAAAGGCAATGTGAACAAGGAGAGTGATAGAAATGAGGATAATTCTATATAAACATTGACTACATAAAGCAACAATTGGATTTCAGCCATCATTATAAACCTTCCTTTTAGTAGGAGAAATACTAGAAATCTAGCTCACTTATATCTCAAAAACTTTACTCCCTTTACAGGGGAGATTTGGCTGCTAACAGTTAAATAAGTTTGTCTTTCCTTTTACCTCCCAACTCCACATACTTCAATATTGCTAGTGTAAGAAGTTAATAGACATGGGAAGAAAAATGTAGACTGCCTAATGAACAAATGAAGTAGCAACTTTCAATAGAGCACATCAGAAAGTGTTCAAAAAAAAAGTCAAGGTGTGGCCCTAACCCAGTGGCTCAGGTGGTTAGAGCATTGCCCCAATATGCCAAGGTTGTGGGTTCGATCCCAGTCAGGGCACATATAAGAATCAACCAATGAATGCATAAATGCATGAAACAACAAAACTCTCTCTCTCTCAAATCAATAGAGAAAATTTCCAGAAAAGAGAACTGTTAATAAAGTCCCAAAGAATGAAAAGTGGGAAGAAACTATTAAAAATATTTGAGGAGAAAAAAAAAATGGTGGCGGAATAGACAGACGTGTCCCAAGCCTTGTCCTGGAGCAGACAGAAAGAACAGCTGAGGGTCACATGGGGAGTGTCTGTTGGTGAGTTAAGGGACAGCTATACTCCAGAAGAAGGTGGGGGACTGCTGGACGGGGCTCCCCTGACCGGGCAGCCCCCACTGCTGCTGGGTTCCCTCCCAGAGCCATCACCTCGGACGCGGAGACCACGCAATCTTGAAGGGGAAAGTGGATGTTATCGAAAGCCTGAAAATCTACAACTGCGGCACCCACTGAACAGCTGTGAACCCCAGAGCACCAGTCCCAAATTGGCACAAACACGCGGATTCAGAAGAGCTCTACACTCCACCACGTAAAGGTCAGATTTCGCCTGGGATAAGGTGAGATCTTAGGTCCCGGGAGGACAGAGAAATGCGCGCACTGCGGGAGCTGGAGGACCAGGGGAAGCCTGAACCTAGAAAAATCCGTGGATGTTGGGGCTGGCATGATCCATGAATGTGGAAGGGGGTCCTCAGAGCTGCTAACAGAGGGGATCTCTAAAAAGCAACCCATTTTGATCTGACACAGAAGGACAGCCTAAAAATTTTAAAAGTGTGCCGGCTGCTTGGACACGGGGAGGGGGGGGGTGGGTAGAGGGAGGAAGGACTGCGCAGACTTGTGCACAGCCCCGGAGTTCACACACTTGAGCTTTCTCCTCTTTAAATCCCTGCTTCTGATTGCTGAGCCCAGTGCATGGGATCACCCAGTTGGGGACACCCTAGGAGACTGCAGGGGAAAGTTGTTTTTCTGGAACCTGGGGATTGGAGCGGGGAGTGACTGTCGGAGAACCAGCTCTGGGCAGCCCACTCCCACAAACTGGTATTGAGTGCCACAGGGAAAGCAGGAGCTAAGCACTGGCTAGAGAGGACCTATAGACCCGAGGTCAATCCAGGAACACTGCCACCCAGGGGTTGAATCACAAATTGACTCTTGTGTAATCACAAATAAAGGAATACAAGAGAGTAAGACACACTGCCTGCTAAAAATCAGGACTGGCTTACAACACTGAGGAGCAGTGGAACACAGGGAACTGCAATACTGTCCTGACTGGGAAACAGGCGTGCCAAACAGAACAACAGAGGAAGTGAATGAGCTTCACTACTGCACATTTTATTTTTCTTCTCATCTTTTACTTAAGAAACTATTTTTTTTCTTTTTTCCTCACTTGATTTTACTTTTTTAATTATTACATTTTTATTTTCTATCAGTATTATTACTACTACTATTTTACCTTTTTTTTAAAAAAAAGTGTCATTTTATTTTCTCTTTATTTGACTTTGAGATTAGTGTTCTACATTCTATTTTCATCTTTCCTTTAGCATCATTCTACTCTATCTCAACTCTACCTTTTTGCCATCACTCTCTTCCTAACTTTTCCCCTTTTGTTGTCCTCTTTCTCTTACCCTTCTCCTGCTTTAGATTCTCCCTATTCTTTTTTTTTAACCCCGTTAAAATTTCACCCTACTTATATATCTAATTTCCAATCCGCTGCTCCGAGTTCATACACACCTCTCTCTTCTCTGTCTTCACATCCAAAAAATTATTTTTCTTTCTGTCCTTTTGTTGTTGTTTGCTTCAATGTTGATTATATCAATTTTTTATGCTTGTTTGTGAGATTGTTTTGCTTATTGTTATTTTTGTTTTGTTTGTTTTTTGTTTGCTCTGTTTTTGTTTGTTTTTTGCTTCTGTTTTCCCTCGACTCACTTGATATTAGTTATTGTTTGTAGTTTGTATTCATCTCCAGGTATTTGTTGCTGGCATTTGCTGGGATTGGTGGCTGTTCTATTGGAGTTTTCTCCCCATATATATAGTTTGTTCCCCTTTTCTTTCTTATTCTCTTTCTTTTCTCTCTTACTTTTTTTTTTCCTTTTCCCAATTTCATTTTGGCACTCCTTTCTTTTCTTTTTTCTTTTCTTTTCTTCTTTCTCTCCTATCCCCTAATTTGCGTTTCTCTGGTAGTCACCTTTATTTGGGGTTATTAATATTGTGAATACATTTTGGTTCAGTGTCTTGTGTGTTGTACCTGGTTGTGTTGTATTTTGTGCCCTTAAATCAACGCAGGAGAAAGAGAATTACATAACCAGACACCTGGAGAAGAGAGACCACGGGGAGACAAAGAAACAGCCCGCATATGAAAGAAAAGCAGGCATCACCAGAAAAGGAAGTAAATGAAATGGAGGCAAGCAACCTGTCAGAGAAACAATTCAGAGAAATGGTCATAAGGTGGCTGAAAAGAATGGAAGACAAATTCGACAATATGAGTAAGAACCGAGAGGAAATGAAGAAGAATCAAGAAGAAATGAAAAAGGACATCACTGCTGTAAAGAACTCAATAGAAAGCATCAAGAGTAGATTAGAAGAAGCAGAGGATCGCATCAGTGAGCTATAAGACAAGGTAGGAAAAAATACCCAAGTAGAGCAGCTTCTAGAAAAAAAAAATTAAAAAGCAGGAGGAGAGCCTAAGGGAACTTTGGGACAACACGAAACAAAATAACATCTGCATAATAGGGGTTCCAGAAGGTGAGGAAACTAAGCAAGGAATATAAAACTGTTTAAAGAAATAATGACAGAAAACTTCCCTGATATAGGGAAGAAAAACCCACACAAATCCAAGAAGCTCACAGAGTCCCAAGCAAAATGAACCCCAACAGACCGATGCCAAGGCACATTATAATTAAATTGGCAAACACCAACGACAAAGTAAGAATCTTAAAAGTGGACAGAGAGAGACAGAAAGTTACCTACAAAGGAACCCCCATCAGACTAGCAACTGATTTCTCAACAGAAACTCATCAGGCCAGAAGGGAACGGAATGAAATATACAAAGTCATGCAAAGGAAGGGTCTGAATCCAAGAATACTGTACCCAGCAAGGCTATCAACCAAAATTGAAGGTGAAAACAGGAACTTCACAGACAAAAAAGGACGAAGGGAATTTATTACCACCAAACCAGCAATGAAAGAAATGCTAAAGGGTCTGCTGAAAAAAGAAAGAAAGAAAGAAAGAAAGAAAGAAAGAAAGAAAGAAAGAAAGAAAGAAAGAAAGAAAGAAAGAAAGAAAGAAAGAGTAAGCAAAGAAGGAAAACATAGGTAAATAATAAAAATGGTGACAAATAAGTACCAATCAATATTAACTTTAAATGTAAATGAATTAAATGCCCCAATCAAAAGACATAAGGTAATGGACTGAATAAGAAAACACGACCCATATATCTGCTGTCTACAAGAAACCCACCTCAGAAAAAAGATGCACACAGAATGAGAATGAAGGGATGGAAAAGGGTTTTTGAGGCGAATGGAAATGAAAAAAAATCTGGGGTAGCAATACTTATATCTGACAAGTTAGATCTCAAAGTGAAGGACATAACCAGAGATAAGGAATGCCACTTCATAATACTAAAGGGAGCAATCCAACAAGAAGAAATAACTCTGGTAAACATATACACACCCAATACAGGAGCACCCAAATACATAAAAAAACTCCTGGAGGATATCAAAGGAGAGATTGACAGCAATACAATCATAGTAGGAGACTTTAATACCCCACTATCACCATTGGACAAATCCTCTAAACAAAAAATCAGCAAAGAAACATCAATCCGAAATGACTCACTAGACCAGATGGAATTAATTGACATCTTCAGAACATTTCACCCCATAGCCACAGAATATACATTCCTCTCAAGTGCACATGGGTCATTTTCAAAGACAGACCATATGTTGGGTCATAGGCAAAGTCTCTTCAAATTCAAGATAGAAATCATATCAAGCATCTTCCCAGATCACAGTGGCATAAAACTGGAAATCAACTACAATAAAAACAATCCAAAAAAATCAAACACATGGAGACTAAACAGCATGCTATTAAACAATGACTGGGTTACCAGAGAGATCAAGGAAGAAATAAAAAACATCATGGCAACAAATGACAATGAAAACACTACAATCCAAAATCTATGGGACACAGCGAAAGCAGTCTTGAGAGGGAAGTTCATAGCTCTAGAAGCCTACTGCAAAAAAAAGAAACAATGGCAATAAATTGCCTAACCCTACAACTCAAAGACTTTTTAGATAGAGAGCAACAAGAAGAGCCCAGTGTAAGCAGAAGGAAGGAAATAATAAAGATCAGAGCGGAGATAAATGACCTAGAGACCAAAGAAACAATACAAAAGATAAACAAAACCAAGAGCTGGTTCTTTGAAAGGATAATCAAGATTGATGAACCTCTAGCCAGGCTCACCAAGAAGCAAAGAGAGAGGACCCAAATAAACAACATCAGAAATGAAAGAGGAGAAATAACAACAAACCCCACCGAAATACAAAGGATTGTTAAAAAATACTATGAACAACTCTATTCCAACAAACTGGACAACCTGGAGGAAATGGACATATTCCTAGAAAAATATAACCTTACAAAACTCAATCAGGAAAAATCTAAACATCTCAATAGGCCAATAACTATGGAAGAAATTGAAGCAGTCATCAAAAAGCTTCCAGCAAACAAAAGCCCAGAGCCAGACGGCTTCACAGGGGAGTTTTACCAAACATTCAAGGAAGAACTAAAACCTATCCTCCTCAGATTATTCCAAAAAAATTCAAGAGGAAGGAACACTTCCAAGCTCATTCAATGAAGCCAGCATCACCCTAATACCAAAACCAGGTAAAGACAACACAATGAAAAAAAATTACAGGCCAATATCCCTCATGAACGTAGATGCCAAAATCCTCAACAAAATTCTAGCAAATCAGATCCAGCACTACATCAGAAAGATCAGACACCATGACCAAGTAGGATTTATCCCAGGAATGCAAGGATGGTACAATATCCCCAAATCAATACACGTGATACATCACATAAACAAATTGAGATATAAAAATTACAGTCATATCAATTGATGCAGAAAAAGCATTTGACAAAAATCCAATACCCTTTCTTGATAAAAACTCTAAGCAAGGTGGGAATAGAAGGATCATACCTCAACATAATAAAAGCTATATATGATAAACCCACAGCTAACATCATACTCAATGGGCAAAAACTAAAACCATTTCCCCTAAGAACAGGAACAAGACAAGGATGCCCACTCTCACCACTCCTGTTCGACATAGTACTGGAAGTATTAGCCATTGCAATTAGACAAGAAGAAGAAATAAAAGGCATCCAAATTGGAAAAGAAGAAGTAAAGCTGTCCTTATTTGCAGATGACATGATATTGTACATAAAAAACCCGAAAGACTCCATCAAAAAACTAACAGACTTAATAAATGAATTCGGCAAGGTAGCAGGATACAAAATTAACACCAAGAAATCTATGGCATTTCTATACTCCAATAGTGAACTTACAGAAAGAGAGACTATAAAAGCAATCCCATTTACCATCGCACCAAAAAAATTAAGATACCTAGGAATAAACTTAACTAAGGAGGTAAAAGACCTATACGTGGAAAACTACAGGACACTGAAAAAAGAGATAGAGGAAGTCATAAACAGATGGAAGAACACACCATGTTCATGGATTGGGAGAATCAACATCATTAAAATATTCATACTACCCAAAGCAATCTATAGATTCAATGCACTCCCCATTAAAATACCAATGGCATATTTCACAGACCTAGAAAAACTCTCCAAAAATTCATCTGAAATAAAAAAAGACCCCAAATACCTGCAGCAATCCTGAGAAAGAAGAACAAAGTAGGTGGGATCTCAGTACCAGATTTCAAGCTGTATTACAAAGCCACTGTTCTCAAAACTGCCTGGTACTGGCACAAGAACAGACATATAGATCAATGGAATAGAATAGAGAACCCAGAAATTGACCCAAATCACTAAGCTCAATTAATATTTGACAAAGGAGGCATGAACATACAATGGAGTCAAGACAGTCTCTTCAATTAATGGTGTTGGGAAAATTGGACAGATACATGCAAAAAAATGAAACTAGACTACCAACTTACAACCATACACAAAAATAAACTCAAAATGGATCAAGGACTTAAACATACCACGAGAAACCATAAAAATACTAGAGGAATCCACAGCCAGAAAAATGTCTGACATATGCCGAAGCAATTTCTTCACTGATACTGCCCCTAGGGCAATGGAAACTAAAGAGAAAATAAACAAATGGGACTACATCAAAATAAAAAGCTTTTGCACAGCAAAGGAGACCATCAATAAAACAAAAAGAAAGCCCACTGCATGGGAGAACGTATTTGCCAATGATATCAACGATAAGGGTTTAATCTCCAACATTACAGGGAACTCATGCAGCTTAACAAAAAGAAGATAAACAACCCAATCAAAAAATGGGCAAATGATCTAAATAGACACTTTTCGAAAGAAGACAGAAGGAAGGCCAAGAGACATATGCAAACCTGCTCAAAGTCACTAATCATCAGAGAGATGCAAATCAAAACAACAATGTGGTACCATCTCACACCTGTCAGAATGGCTATCATCAACAAATCAACAAATGACAAGTGCTGGCGAGGATGCAGAGAAAAAGGAACCCTCATGCACTGCTGGTGGGAATGCAGACTGGTGCAGCCACTGTGGAGAACAGTATGGAGTTTCCTCAAAAAACTAAAAATGGAACTCCCATTTGACCCAGTGATCCCACTTCTAGGAATATATCCCAAGAAACTAGAAACACGAATCAGAAAGGATACATGCACCCCTATGTTCATAGCAGCACAATTCACCATAGCTAAGATTTGGAAACAGCCTAAGTGCCCATCAGCAGATGACTGGATTAAAAAACTGTGGTACATCTACACAATGGAATACTACACTGTGGTAAAAAAGAAGGAGTTCTTACCATTTGCAACAACATGGATGGAGATGGAGAGCATTATGCCAAGTGAAATAAGCCAGGCAGAGAAAGATAAATATCACATGATCTCACTCATTTGTGGAATATAATGAACAACATAAACTGATGAACAAAAATAGATCCAGAGACAGAGAAACATCAATCAGAACATGAAACCTCAGGGAAGGTAGGGGAAGGTGGGGGTAAGGGGGAGAGATCAACCAAAGGACTTATATGCATGCATATAAGTCTAATCAATGGACACAGACAACAGGGAGGGGTGGGGGCATGAATGGGTGGTGGGGGGTAATGGGGGAATAAGGATACATATGTAATACCTTAATCGATAAAGAAATTTTAAAAAATATATATTTGAAAGAAAAATGATCCAGAATTCCTTACTATGAAAGAGATAGATATAAAGATCCCCCTTCTGGAATGGGGGAGCAAGTTCCCAGAAGACAAATCCTTCCGTAAATAACCATCATAAACAAAAGGCAACTTCCTGGTGGTTCTGGAGAATGATAAAAGCAGGTATATTTTTTAGGGAGCTGAAGTTGTGGCACCATTTGGTGAATAGTTGAGTTCACCATTTTTGTAGCTTTGACCTAATAGTGGCTTATGCTCATGATATGACAATTGGTGGCTAAAGCAACAGTAAAGACAGAAACTGGGCCCAGCCAGTGTGGCTCAGTGGTTGAGCATTGCCTCATGAACTAAGAGGTCATTGGTTTGATTCCTGGTCAGGGCACATACCCAGGATGCAGGCTCAATAACCAGTAGGGGGCATGCGGGAAGCAGCCGATCAGTGATGTTTCTCTCTGATCAATGTTTCTATCTCTCTATTCCTCTCCCTTCCTCGCTCTCTAAACACCAATAAAAACATTTTTTTAAAAAACTGAAGGGATAATCCTAAAAGGAAAAGAGTTAGAGAAGCCTAAATCATTAGCTGGCACCCAACCCATACAGACATGAGATATGTTCCAATAGCCAAGATAAGAAAAGAGTGAACTTATCCAAGGTATGAGCAGCCGTACACGGTAGGTAGGACAAAGTTTCCAGTTTGAATTGAACAAACTTAATTGCCTCTGAAAACAAAACTTTTTGGAGGAATAAAAGGGATCAGCAAATTTTTTTGGTACAGTGCCAAATAGTGTATATTTTAAGTTCGTGAGCCATATGGACTCTGTTACAACTATTAGACACTATCATTGTAGTTTGAAGGCAGCCAAAGAGAACATGTGGACAAATAGGGGTGACTATTTTTTAGTAAAACTTTATTTATAAAAACAGCTAGTTCCTAAGCCAGTTTATAAGAATTCAATCAGTTAATATATAATGGATTAAAGTATTAATATTTCAGAATAAAAACATTGCTACATAATCACATAAACATTGCACAATTGTTCAGAGTAGCCTTACTCATAACAGCTGACATCCCAGATATCTATGAAGAGGTGAATTGATAAACAAAATAGTTTATCAACCAGTGGAATGTGATTTAGCAAGAAAAAAGAACCAATTACTGGTATACATAAAAACGTATAAAGAATGTATGACTTTTGATGCAGAGGAAATTTGGTTTCTGTAATTTAAAGTAGAAAGGAAAAAAGGGTAAAAATGACATAAAATGAAATACAAAAATAAAATAGGTTGACAATAAAAATCCTAAAAAACTAATTTCAGCCCTAACCGGGGGGGGGGGGGGGGGGGGGGAGGCTCAGTGGATAGAGCGTCGGCCTGCGGACTCAAGGGTCCCAGGTTCGATTCCAGTCAAGGGCATGTACCTTGGTTGTGGGCACATACCCAGTAGGGGGTGTGCAAGAGGCAGCTGATCGATGTTTCTCTCTCATGGATGTTTCTAACTTTCTGTCCCTCTCCCTTCCTCTCTGTAAAAAATCAATAAAATATATTTTTTAAAAAAAACTAATTTCATAGCCCAGCTGGCATAGATCAGTGGTTGAGTGTTGACCTATGAACCAGGAGGCCATGGTTCAATTCCCAGTCCGGGCACATGCCCCGGTTGTGGCCTCAATCCCCAGTGTGAGATGTGCAGGAGGCAGCCAATCAATAATTCTCTCTCATCACTTATGTTTCTATTTCTCTCCCACTCCCTTCCTCCCTGAAGTCAATAAAAACATATATATATATTTTAAAATACCACTAATTACAATAAATATAAAAAATGTTAAACTAGTTGATTAAAAATTTGAAAGAACTATAACTTAGTTTAAACAGAAAAGTATAAAATCTAGCAATAGCTTTTCTCTAGTAGATATACCTATTTATCCATAACAATATCCATATTTATATTTATATCTGGAGAGGTTAAAGAGAAAATATGAAAAATATTAGCCAGGATGGTGTTTTTAATGCCAGACAAAATGTTTTAAGGCATAAATCATTTTAAAAAATGGAAAAGGAAAAACAAATCAAGCAGATGAAAAAACTTTAAATGTGCATGTACCTTATAGTATAACTCAACATATATAAGAAAAAACTGTCAGAATTACAGGAACAAATAAATAAATAAATAAACTTGGGTATTTTAACACATGCTTGTTAGTTACTGATTGATCAGTCAAACTAAAATACACTGCTTAAAATACAGAATTCTCACCTAGAATACAGAAATAACTGCAAATCAGAGAGAAAAATAGAAAATTGAAAAATTGGCAAAAAATAAAATAGGCAATTTACAAAGAAAGAGACTTTAAAAATAAAAAGTCCATGTCCATAAGAAGTTGTGGGGAAAAATAGTTCTAAGGAAAGAAATTAAAGAGCTAGATTATCTGGTAAAATAAGCTGCCATCAAACTCATGTGCTTGTAGACTGTAGCATTAAAACTCAAAGGGTAAGATGAACCTTTGATTAGATGGCCAAACGGGCTGAATCAGTTCCTGATAGTTGAACTCACCATAACTTTACCGATCTTATAGGAAGGGAAGACTTTATAAAATCTACAACTTCAGTCTCGACAACATGATTTATAAATGAGGCTGTTTGAAATGCCCAAATAACTACTAGCCATTGAGGGCAAATTCATGTTAAGCCTTTTTAAGTCCAAATTCCTGTTGACTCTGGAGTTTCACAATGCCAAATCACAGTGACTCAGTCTTCTAGAATTCTTCATAGGATACCTTAACTCACTGCCAACCTGTTCAATGAATCCAATGAGAGGTTTTAGAAGTCCTACATATTTTGCTGTATCAAGTTGGTATAAGAGAAATGTAAAATGAACTTTCTACGTAACTTTTTTAAGTCACCATGTAATTCAATTACACTGGAAAGTTTTCTATACAATGTAGTATGTATACAATTCACAATGTGCCTGTCCACAAGCAAAGGCAGAGCCTTCAGTTTCCTGGAGGTCTCCAATTATTTTAGCACACTTCCTTACTACTCAAAAAAATGTAACTTTTGTGTGGCCACTTCTTACGGTTTCCAGGGAAACATCCATACATCTGTGTTCTCAGCTAGGCTATTACAGGCAGCTATTATAATGACTTGATGCAGTTGGAGCTGGCTCAGCCATAAGATGCCAGATGGC